>NC_139697.1:80063594-80073594 GCF_964188405.1 Protomyctophum parallelum | reverse complement strand
GCCCAGGTAGGCCTTAATTTTCGGGCCTGTTGAGAAGTCTAGTTTGAACTCTAGTTCTGGCCAGACGACGGTGCCGCTCGTCTGTGAGAGTGAGAGTGTGAGTGTGGAGGTCGTACTGCTGGGGCAGATCGGCGTGGGTGACGTCAGACTGCTGGGTGAGTTTGACCAATAAATCACAATGACCTGTGCACTATATGGGTGCTGATGTCATGATGACCTGGGCACCTGGGGGCTTGCCTGGGGTGACCAGGGGGCTGATGTCACGTGATGTCACAATTACCTGGGGGCTTGCCTGAGGTGAGCGACGGGGATTTGAGTTATAGGTGACGTGACAGGGATTGTGGGTTAGGTGTCAAAACACTTTCATAGTTAACTGCGACCTCTGGTCGCAATAATCTCAGTTCATTTCATTAACAATATGTTGTTGTTGATGTGCCACAGTCAAAAAGATCTGCTTCCACAGCTTCTCCTCTCCCACAGCAGCAGCATTAGCACACCAGACATCCCCCAGAGAATAGTGGAGCTTTGAATTCGTGTCAAACATGTTTTCAACAGTCATCTCAGAGTTTATCATCTCAAACATAAACAAAACATGCTAAATGTCTATATTTCTCCACAATAAATGCACAGACTCTCTGTACTTGTGTGTGTACGTCTGTAATCTACGTAACTCGAGACACAGGTGACACACGTGTTCCACACCACCACAGGGAGTGCAGTGCCCGGCCTTGAGTCGGTCGGATACACGGTTGTCCAGAACCGCCAGAAAAGGCTCTGGTCAGGCTCTTCTAGCGGACCTAATGATCCTAAATCCCTCCACCTGATCAATTTCCAGGCTCTGCCTGAGCCAATTGATTGCCATGGCACCCCCAGCCTTCACCATTTGATTATTTAGTCAGTTCACTTTTCACAGTTTGTACTCAGTTTGTACTCTTCAGACATTCTCCACACATTCTCCACAGACGTTTACCACTGCACAAGAACCCCAGCCGCCTCACTTCCTATGCTTTTAGCTGTTCCTGGTACCTCACTACCTGGGAACTATTGCTAACATCATTTTCACCACAGCTACCCCTATGAGCAAACTATGTCAACAGAAAATAAATGACCATATTCAACTGCACAAAACAAAACATGTTTTCCGTACACTACATTTCGGGGTTAAATATTCAACCATATTTTAACCAATATATTCCCTTGTTATCACCCAGTATGACGTTATTCTTTCAATACTCATACATTTCTTCACACATGTATGTGGCAGTAGTATCACATCTATATACAGTATGGACAAAGGGACACAGACAAACAGACGGTAAAAATGGTTGCTATCTATGATAACAGATGTAACGGGCGTTGCATATAGGGTGGGGTATGAATTCCCAATTTTCATTGTTCCCAACTTGCTTCGTTCCCAAGTAGGGCACAGCACAGGTCTAATTTAGCTCATTCACAGCAAGGTGCATATCGTTGCTGTGGGGCAGAAATCCTGTATTTTTATATTTTTTCCGTAACAGGTTTGGACTAGGTTTCCACCCAACAGAGACGATATAATGGATTCATATCCTGAAATTGAATTTCCACATGCTATAAATGTGTAATGATGATGCTTTCTGTTGTTTCAGTATAGCATTAAATGTAAAGTAGCCTATGTTGTTTGTTACATATAGCAGTTAGTTGAAAGCGTTGATCAAAACACACACATTCCTTCTCTGCACATGAATGCTAAAAAGAAAAGATTAGCAACTGAGCAGCTCCAGTGTTATTTCAGTGTATCCCTTTGTAACTCTGTGAGGGTACAAATGGAACCAAATGGACCTGTGAGAGTCCATCTGGTTCCATGGGTACCATTAGAACACTTTTATAGACGCTAACCAAGCCTGACAACATACCCTGTCACCTCTCATCGCAGGCCAACCAGGGTCGTAGTCTGGTGTGAACTGTGAAAATACCAAATAAGGTAGTAGAGGACTGGAGAGGTCAGTAAGCCTCTCTATCTGTTTAACGTCACGGCTGTCAAGATGGAAATGTACATCCATCTGCATGTCCACCACTTTGGTCCCAAACAATACTTCTAAAAAACGAATGTCTGGATTTTTTTAGGCTGAAATTGGAGGTAAACCCTACTGAATGTTTTGCACAGGGCTAAAGACTAGTCATTAGTTAGACCAGAGATAGACTAAACCAACATAGATATAATATAATATATATATATATTATAAATAATGCAAAAGAAACAACTTTATTAATTGTACAGAATTTCATGACCCATGGAATTAGTGTGTGAAGTTTGTGGATTAGAATCTAATCAAACCTGGACAGAGGGGGAAAGAAGATATGCAGAGAAGCAGTGGATTTTTAAATTAAACACCACATTTCCACAAGGCTTAAACAATACCAATCCATTACAGGATACAGGGTAGTAAACAAACCATTGAATCCTAAACCTCTAAATTGTTCTCAATTAGAGCAGAGCCAGGACAATAGCAGAAACACAAAGCCATTTAGATTCGAAATCAGACCATGATCTGATGGTCTGAGGTGGACACTAAAGTGTGATAAGGTAATCACACTTTAATCATTGACCTCCAGACACCTACCTCAGAGGTGACTAGATTAAGCCAGACTAAATCTAAATATAAGATTGAGAAACTTTTAGTACTTCTAGTAAAACTAAATCTTAATTGCCCAGACTCTTCTTCAACAAAGATGGCGAAAGCCAACATTCTTTGTTCTGTACATACAATATTATGGTACAAAACACTGAAGTCCTTAAACCAGAAACCTAACCTCCCACAGGGCAGCACACCTAAACCTAACCTTAACCCTCTCCCAACCCCTAACGCACCCCTCACCAACCTTAATCCGGTCGTTTTAACGCACCCCTCACCAACCTTATGTCTAAACAATGACTAGTCTAAACTAAGTATGCACCCCAAACCACTTGTGTCTGGTTGGGTTAAGGAGCAATAGCCATAAGAGCTTATAGCAGGGCTTTAAGTCTTAGGGCATTTTTTTCATCTGGTATACTAAATGACGCTATCGGCACATTATGACTGTTTATTGCTCTAGTTTACAACCAACGCAGTTGTCATTTTCACATCCAGCACTCACATGGGGACCGCATGTTCAGACGGGTCAGACTAGCGTCTACTCCCGTGCTTGCGGATATGGTTAGGTTAGGAGATGAGGTGTTGTCATTTGTCGGACCAATGACTAGTCTGAACACTCACATAGTATACATACCAAATGTACTTGGCTCTTCTGTGCATTGATGAGAACAAATGATCCATAATTGCATAATAACAAGAATGACTCTGCCGTGTGTCTTTGGAGAAAGAAGGGGAGCTCAAAAGTTAATGCTGTTTTTTTTTATTTCAATAACTAGCCTGTGAATATGATGAATATGTTCAAGTACTGCTTGTCATGAATAGCCTGGCTTTCTTCATGTGTCTCAGTGTCTGTACAGCTGTAAGGTCATCAGTGTGCATGTGTTGTGTGTGCGCGCGCGTGTGCATGCATGCGTGCGTGCGTGCATGCATGACTGCATGTGTGTGTGTGTGTGTGTATACAGTACACATGTGCAAGTTTGCATGTAAGAAGAGCTTACATGTGTGAGCTGAGCCCCAGAGGTCCCAGTAGGAAATCATCCAGGCAAGCATCCCTACAGCTACAATTACACTGAGCAGTCACCTTGCCAGGCATGACTCTCCATTCATTAAAAGTCCTTCCGCCTTGAAGGAAGTCCAAAGGTTGGTTCAGTGTGGATACTGTGTCAAAAATCCCAGAGGAGTCATAAAATAGCTTTATTGACCTGTGCTGGGGAAAACACGCAAGTATTACGTAATGTAACTTTTGTGAGTAGCACTATAGCTAGCAAAGTGAGTGACAGGGAAAGTGGGTTAGGTGTCAAAAACGCAAGGTTTCATAGTTAAGTGCGACTTTCAGTCGCAATAATCTTTGTGTAGGACAGAAATAGCCGATTTGCTCAGACACATATGACGTAAACTCTCCATTCAATGTTAATGGGTATTTAATGTTTGTGCAAGAAGAAAATCTACACACAGAAGCTTGCAATCCCTCGAGATACAGACGCCCCAGAGCATTCACTGTTAGGCACTGTGATGGCACTGCAGTTTCTTTCTTTTTCGGCCGTGGTTCAGGGGTAGAGTGGTAGAGTGGCAGGATGGTAACCACAAGGTTGCAGTTCGAATCCGGGCTCCCCAGAGTTAGTGTCAAAGATGATCAAGACACTGAACCCCTAATTGCTCCCGATGTGCTGGTTGGTGCCTTGCATGGTTTCCGCCGCCATCGGTGTGCGTGAATGGGTGAATGTAATGCACAATCTATGCTATATAAATGCACCATTTACCATTTATTGTCTTTGTTTCATCATGAGATTGGAATTTAGGTAGCTTAATTACCCAGTCTACACCAATGGTTTTCAACCCTTTTCCCAACAAGGTGCATTATTTGTTCAGCATTTGAGCCACAGACCACCATTTGATGATATTTAGCCTCTCAGACCCAAGACTTTGGATTTTGTCCACAATTCTGTGCTGCTTATGCTTGTTTTGGTACCATTACTTACCATACCATACCATACCATGGAATTCAAAATGTATTTGAGTAAAAGTACAACAGTATTGGCATCAAAATGTACTTTAAAAGTACCAAAAGTAAAGGTACTCATTATGCAGAATGTCCCGTTTCAAGTTTTGAAATGTATAAAAATCTTTTGAAAATAGTAAGCTCACATTGTGAGCTTGTAGATCAGCTATTTTCAAATGTGGTTACTGTATGTTTTGTCAAAATAATCAAAATCTACAAAGTAACTGCAGTAGTAGCTAAAGTTTTCAAATAAATGTAGTAGAGTGAAAGCACAATAGGAGAGAGTAGAAGTAAAAGTATTGGAGGTTGATATTACTCGAGTAAAGTACAGATATCTCAGAATTGTACTTAAGTACAGTACTTAAGCGTATAGCATGGCTTGGGTGCAGAAAGTCGTGCAGTAATTACTGGGAGCTGATGGCAGGTGTGGCGCTCCACCTCCAGCGGTCGAGCACATTGTAGTCTCTCGAGACATAATGTTGACTCGCGTCAACTATTCAAAATGCAAAGGAAAAGAGGGAGCTGTTGTTCTTTTATTTATTTATTTTTGCCGATGGGTTGCCAATGCCGCATTGTAACAGGGACATACTGCCGTGTGTCACCGTCTGACATTTTAGTTTTAGTCATCTGAAAAGTTTTCGTCGACAAAATCTACAGTTGATTTTGTCGACAAAAATGTATTTTGGCAGGTATTGATGGCGTCGCAATGGCAAGTTTGACACTTGGTTGCACACTGAAAATAGCCGATCTACAACGTCACAAGTAACACGTCGCGCTGAGACACGTTGTGAGATTGTATAGCACATGAACCAGCCATGAAACATAAAATGACTTGTCTTTTAGTTCTACTTGATCTCTTCTCCACTAGTCCCTCCCTGACATTTCAGTCTAGTTTGTATTTGTTGACGAAACTGTCAATACATTTAGTCTCAGTTTTAGTCATATCTTAATTTTTATTTTGTTTTTTCGTCAGTGAAAAAAGGCAGTCGACGGACATTCTTTCGTCATAGTTTTAGTCGACGACATTAACACTGACCACAACAGCTGTGTCCGTGTAGTGACCCCCATGCGTGTACACAGAAGCCCCCAGCATCTAGGAGGTTCCCATGGCAACAGACTCAGGGCTGCCTCATCACACAAGGCCCCCTGTGCAATGCATTGTGGGCTATGTGACTCAGCAGAAATGTGTGTCCGTTGGGGGACAAAGGGGAGGAATCCAAACTAGAATGAATCAATATGCTGGGGTAGTGTAATACCACTGCACACAGCGTGTGGAGGCGGGAGCGACTACAGGAGGCTCAAGGTTTAACATAATAAGACACACAGTAAGACACATATATATAATCTTTCGCCACGGGTCACGTTCTCAATCTCCAGTTGTAATCCGTGGGAAGTACGTGTCTCTGATGTCTCGGTTCAATGGACACATGGTTAGAAAGCGTAACTCGCTTTCCACTTCATTCGCGCGCAGTGGGCGCATATAGTCTGTCTTCTCTCAGGATTCAGGTCCGCCTATGTCGACCTTCTCGATGGCGAGACCGTGCTCACCGAGTCCGTACCTAATTAAGATTTTCTCTGTTACTCACCCGTCAACTGCATTGTTTCTCCCATCAATTAAGTCTTAAGATTCTACTCTCACTCCAACTGCCACGTCGGTCCGACCATACTAACTCTATGCTTGTGCTCCTCCTGTCCAGCTACCTGCTCGGCGATCATCAGGGAAACGAGCACTGTTCACGCATGCCTGGAAGGCCAGGTTCCCGGCTAGGCCTCAACACGGACCCCCACCGAGCTGAACTCGTCAGCCATCCACCGCAGTCTATTCCCATCAGCAGCCATGCACGGCAGCAGCTAAACTCAGCCGGCAGCCACGCACTGCGACAGCTAAACTCAGTCGGCAGCCATGCACTGCAACAGCTAAACTCAGTCGGCAGGCACGCACTGCAACAGCTAAACTATCCGGCAGTCATGCACTGCACCAGCTAAGCTCGACAGCCACGCGCCGCAACGTCTCAACCGCGCCGCAACGTCTAAACTCATAGGCAACCACCCACTCAACGTCTCGGAGAGATCAGGCCACCGTGCTACGCTCCCACTTCAGTTTTGGGGGGGAATTCCAAGCGGAATAGTTTCCCGCAGTCGGTCATATCATTATTAATAATTTCGGTTCCACGTCCACTGCGTCAGCCATAGCCCAAGAACCTATGTTCGTCAAACCATTCCCCTTGGGTCTGCCGCGTCCGTCAAACAACACGACGCCCAGGTTTTGCTCGATGCCCAGAGATCCATGGCGTCTACTAGTCCGGCACCTGACCGTGTGGTCCGGCTCAACGACTGGTGGTCGCGTCGGGTGGTCGGGTACCTCTCCTCCGTGCTCCTCCCCCTCCACGTTAAGACCAGTCTCTTCCCTGCTACCGCGGAGACCGTCCTCCTCCTCGGCCGTGAATGCCGGACACTTACTCAAGCCCCACAGAAATCCCTGGACGGGTGCTGCTCCAGAATGTCGTGTGGTACTTAACATCGACCAGGATGAGCACATCACCAACAAGCGTCCGTACGGGCCATTACCAAGTATAACAGAGAAGATAGCAGTGAGGAGTATGAGACTAGCTGGTCACTGCCGCCGCCATCAAGAACTCCCGGCCAAGGCCGCACCGCGGGAACCAACGCTGGGCGTCGATCGAGAGGACGTCCCACACCTACCTAGGCGGACGCACTAAAGAAACCGGTGCGGAAAGCACAAAGGAGCTGGCCAGATGTACGAAGAACCGAGATGACCGGAGACGTCGTTGGAGGGCCCGTCTGAGGTCGTCGTAGAGAGTTCGCCTCCCATCTCCGCTCGCTGCTCCTAAGACGTGGTCTCCCTCCTGACCGCTACTCCAGCCACTCCCTGAGAATCGGAGCCGCCACCACCGCTGCTGCCAGCGGCGTCTCCATCCTGACCCTGCAATCCTTGGGCCGCTGGTCGTCCTCCGCCTTCTCCTCCTACGTCAGACCCTCCTCCGCATCCGTGCTCGATGCCCAGAAGTCCATGGCGTCTTCTAGCGCGGTACATACACTGACTGGTGGATGCGTCGGGTGGCGGGTACCTCCTCCTCTGCCCACTTCTAACATGTTCTCCCTCTCCAGGACGCCCACTCACTTCCTCCAAAACGGTGGCCGTCCCGTCCTCCGGCCACGCAGGCCTCCTCCGTCGGGAGTCTCCCTGTCCCGCCAGGCGAATCAAATTCTCACTCACTGCCTCCATCTCGCAACCCTCTGCCGAGATGTCGCCCGTCCTCCGGCCTCGTCGGCCTTCTCCGCCGGGAGCTCCCCTGTTCCGTCAGGCGAAATTGCCTTCATTGCGCAACCCTCTGTCGAGAGGACGCCTGCTAAATAATCATTCCATTCACGTTCCATTCATGCCATGCTAATCAACCTTACTCTCATCCCAAACAGACTCCGCCGGCAAACGATTTCCGGCCAACCAACCAGAGGCTCGCTAACCATCGGGCTGTTCGCCTACCAACCATACCTACTAACCATTCTCCCACGAGCCCCTTCCGCGAAGGCTCCCATGTCGGCGGCACCAGCCATCGTGAGGCTCCAATGGCGCCGGGCCTTCCTCACTCTCCCATGGATCCCTTCTCGCTAAAGGCCCCGGCTCGTCGAGGGAATCTCTCCAACATCGTTTGTATAGTCCCTTCCAGGTAAACCTTAATTTACTCCTTCCTCCAGAAGTTTGCACCATTCCTCCAGGCGCGTACTCTTTAATTCCTTTTGGGGGGCAGGCTCAAGAGCCCCCCCTGCCTCCGCCAGGCAGGATCCGAGCCGAGGCTCTGGCCCGTCTCCAGGGGGCCCGCGCCAAAGCCCTTCCACTGTCACCTCCTCATCATACTGTTATCATTCCGTTATCATTCTGTTATCATACCGTCAGTCACTTCTCTGTCCATTCACTCAATCCCAGCTCCATACTGTAATCAATTCATCTGCAATAAATCTCACCTCCACCTCCATCTTAAGTGTAATCTCGTTAAGAGTTGAAGTGTTAGTCTTTGACGCCAGTTCAACTTAGAGAGGTAACGCTCCATCATTCGTCTGCTCCAATCAGATCAACGTTACCTTGTCCGCGTCCCTTTATAAGCACTCCTCTTCCTTCCCGTCACTCATCTGTGCTTCCGTTCAGGTACCCGCCACCTCCCCGATGCCGCCCAGCAGCAGGCTCCACCAGGTCGGCCCCAGGGGGGCAGGCTCAAGAGCCCCCCCTGCCTCCGCCAGGCAGGATCTGAGCCGAGGCTCTGGCCCGTCTCCAGGGGGCCCGCGCCAAAGCCCTTCCACTGTCACCTCCTCATCATACTGTTATCATTCCGTTATCATTCTGTTATCATACCGTCAGTCACTTCTCTGTCCATTCACTCAATCCCAGCTCCATACTGTAATCAATTCATCTACAATAAATCTCACCTCCACCTCCGTCTTAAGTGTAATCTCGTTAAGAGTTGAACAAACAAATGAACAGTATGGTAAGAGATTACACACTGACATTTGTTACTTAGAGCTGCTATAGCAATACTGTAACAAATGTAATGACCTTTTTTCTTAGTTCTACCCAGCAATTTCTTTGGGAGCGTTCTACCCATTGCTGGCTGTCTGAATACAAAAAAAAAGGAAAAAAAAGGTCATTACAAATTTGACATATTATTGCTTATAGCAGCTATAATGTCCATGTCTCCATGTTTTAACTTCTTGTGTTTTATCTTAAATAAACGGCCTACGTGATCATACTGCAGCGTCAAACAAAAGCACCAAAAGTAGCAGATCCGCGAGCTCGAGCTTGTAGATCTTTTGTTGTTTTTTAATCCTGAAAAGTAACAGTTTTGGACATATGATGTTTCCACCCGACAGAGATGACATGCAGCCTCCTAACATTGTGTTGATTGAGCCTAGCTGTTATTGGCTGAAGCGCCCGATCAAACCTCATGCATGATGAGAGAATTTAGCATATTTTGAGGCGTTTCGCAGAGCACTATAATTATACCTACCGGTATACAAATATAGTTTTACAAATGGTTCTAAGTCAAGTCGATGGCAGAGTTCACACCAACTATTACAACAATACAATGGTGAGGGCACGTTATATGTATATAGACACATAAAAAGTAAAAACATTAAAGCTTAGATATTCTCTCCATATTGAGTCCATTGACTCCTATCTCCATTTGCAGAGCTTCTCGTAGACATTCAAGGCTCACAGAATAGAGGAACATTTATTTTGACATTAATAGTCTCACCGAGCAAGGGCAACATAAAAAAATGTATGGCCATATTTTGCTAATTCAGTTCTATAACTGGCACACATACGGTTGAATACAGCAACTAAAAACGCCTCACAAAAAGTTCTGAAACGTAA
>NC_139697.1:79763594-80058594 GCF_964188405.1 Protomyctophum parallelum | reverse complement strand
CTTTCTTAGCTTACGCATGTTTCTTGATAAATGTTTTTTATGTGATGTATTCCCATGCTTTCTTTGTTCTTGCTTAATGTAAGTCGCTCTGGTAAAGCGTCTGCTAAATGCCTAAATTGTAAATTGTAAATTTAACTCCGTAGAAGATTAGTCCTAGAAAGATATGTGCTGCTGAATCAGGTCCTTTTGATCACATCTCTAATGCGAGTGGAAGCTGGAACTTACTCCTAGCCATGTGCTCGCATGAGGCTAAAGGGCGGCCAGCTGTCCAACATACTTTGGCAGGACACTGTGCTGTCGATTTTGTAGACACCTACAGTATTTAAAGATTTGTTTTTGGCATTTCTGCCTTTATTGATAGTATCAAGTGAAGAGAAACAGGAAAGAGGGAGAAGACTCTGTTCTTGTTATTGAATGATTTATTGAAAGATCCTTTGTCACCTTTGCAGCAAAGGTGGTCATGAACGGGACTCGAACACGTCTATATGTGGCATGCACCTGGACCACCTGGCCAGCGGGCGCCCTTGTAGACACCCATTTGCCTGGCTTCGATGGGATGGATAAAAATGCATGTTACAGACCGAATAAATTACGCATTGTGAGATCGGCTGTTTTCAAAAGACATTTTATACATTTGAAAACAATATAAACTAGAAAATTCGCAATTTAAAAAAATTGCAGAGTGTGGTTGCCGCAGTGGCTTACATATGCCCCTCCCACTAGTATTGCTAGCCAATTACAATTTCAAGTCACGCCTTAGATCATGCGTAAGTAATTCGGAGGGGATTTAACCCCCGAAATTCATGTTTTTGCGACAAACGGTTACATTTCTCGCATTTGCGGCGCCCCCTATGGATGAAAATGGAATTGCTTTTAGAACTTGGTTGATTGAACCACCCCGGACATGTGATTGAAATTTGGGATGGATTGGACATTCCGTTCGTGATTTATGGCATTTTTTGTGATATAGGCCCCTCCTACTAACTTCGGAAGACGATTACGGCCGAACGATACGCACTTTCAAAATTCTGCGGCTCAGTTTTAATTGGATGGGTCCAGAGATCACGTGTGCCGATTTCTGTGAGATTTGGACAAAATCTGTAGGAGGAAAAGCAAAAAGTGTGTTTTGGACAGAATTCAAAATGGCGGAAAATCTATCATGGCGGAAATGGGCGTGGCCTATATGGGGAGATGCGTCATGACCCAAGGAATCCAGGGAAAAAATTATTTTGATTTTACGACCTACGGTTCAAGAGTTATAAGCCAAAAGGTAAAGTGGGCTGTTATAGCGCCACCATGAGGCCGACCGATAAAATTTTAGGGTTAAATAATTTTAGTGATAATGTTGAAATATCCCTAAAAGTTTTGTAACTATAGTGATTACAGTCTCCGAGGAACAAATACTTTTATGTGAATTTTTGCCTTTTCCCATTCATGTCAATGGGGAAATTTAATTCACTAATAAATTCATATCAATTAAACTATACAACATTTCTCTTAACAAAATACAAGCACACGATTCCCGATTTTTCCGGTCAATTTGACATATGGCTCAAGTGCGTACAGCGTACAGTGTGGGAGGTATAAAGCGTCAAAATAAAGACTACTCCAGTGAGAAAATAACTAGAAAGAGGCAATTCTGGGAAATTGCAAAGTGTGGTTGCCCACATCGCACCCGTCGAAAATGGAATCGCTTTCGTCTCTGCGTTGATTAAGCCACCCTCGACATCTGATTCAGATTTGGGATGGATCGGACATTCCGTGCGTGAATTGTGGCGTTTTTTGTAAAATAGGCCCCTCCCACTAACTTTGGAAGACGATTACGGCAGAACGATACAGAATATCTAAATTCTGTCTCTGCTGTTTTAATGGGATAGGTCCCGAGATCATGTGTACTGATTTTTGTGAGATTTGGTCAAAATCTGTAGGAGGAGGAGCAAAAAGTGTGTTTTGAACAAAATTCAAAATGGCGGGAAATCTATCTAGACGCAAATGGGCGTGGCCTATATGGGGAGATGTGTCATGACCCAAGGAATCCAGGGAAAAAATATTTTTTATTTTACGACCTACGGTTCAAGAGTTATACCCCAAAAGGTAAAGTTGGCTGTTATAGCGCCACCATGAGGCCGACCGATATAGTTCTAAGGTAATTAATTTTAGTAATTATTATGAATCTCTCCTCCAAGTCTTGTAAGTATAGCCCTTATGGTCTCAGAGGAAAAAATACTTGAAAGTGAGTTTTTGCATTTTCCCATTCATGTCTATGGGGAAATTTAATGCACTAATTAATTCATATAAATTAAACTATTCAACAAATGTCTTAGCAAAATACGAGCACACGATTCCCGATGTAGCCCGTCGTTTTGACATATGGCTCGAGTGTGTGCGACAAAAACTGTGGGAGGTATAACGCGACAAAATAAAGTTTATCTATAATAATAAGAAGAATAAAAGGTCACAAAAACAATAGTATGGTTGCCTTCAGGCAACCACACTAATAATAAAGTGTCACAGTTACAAGAGTCTGGTTGCCCATTCGGGCAACCACACTAAATAGGAAATTCTGCATAATGAGTATACTTTGTACATTTGGTACTTTAACTAGGCCTACATTTTAATAGCAAAACCTTTGTACTTATATTCAAGTATTTTTTTTATTCCGGACCTTTACCTTTTCCACCACTGCACACAATGCAGTGTATTACTCAGCAGTGAGTCATTTTTCCACTGGATGCCAGTATGCGCACAGCTAAACGTAACACAGTGCTACAGTATACTATAGACCTTGACATGCCCCCCCACTTATAGACGGAAACGGGTCTCATGGTCGCAGCTTACGTATTTCTAAGCATTTAAAGTACGAGGTATAAAGTACAGCAGCCTTGTGTTCATAAAACAGAAAGATTAGGTATTGGGTAAGACTGACATTATGTATTTTTCAGGACTTACCACTGCTTTGTCTCAACCATTACTCTATGGCTCTCGTCTCAGCCACCGCGGTGGATATTTTGACATTCCGTTTTTTCTTTTTTATGTTGCCACTACTGTTGGAGCAGCCATAAACTACACAGGTTCATCCTGATGTTGTAGGCATCTTTGTAATGTTAGTGTTAGTAAAAAGCAGGTAAAGGAGTAACGTTTGAGGCAGACTAACATCAGTCACTCTACAGTTCACTGTAGTAGAAGAGGTGCTGGTTTACCCCACAGCTATGTCGGCTCCGCCTACAGGAAATACATAAGCTGCGACCTTGAGACCCATTTCTGAATTCGTCTATATGTCAACATGAAGAATGCCACTTAATGAGGAGTGAACTCTTGCTCTGGGGAGCGTACCACATCCACGATGAATGTCACGCTAATTATGTGCTGCGGTATCAGGTACGGTCTCCCCTAAACCATCTCGCCCCTCGATCTTTTTTCGCCGACTTCACGCCGACCAATCGGTGCCGCGGTTCTTGTATTCTTTATTTTGTTTTACTGAGAATAAGGTTAGAAATACGTTTAGGGTTAGGCATAGTTTTACTGGGGTTAAGTTTAGGTATAGTGTTAGGTTTAGGCATAGATTTACTGAGGTTAATGTTAGGAATAAGGTTAGGTTTAACCGTTTAAGCATAATTTACTTAGGTTCCTTTAGGAATACCAGGCCGCGCAATTCCGCCGGCTGTATGCCCGGGGCAAGTTGGTAAAGGGGCGACTCGTCACCTTTTCCAAACATGGGTAAACCGAGGGATTAACACAGTTGAAGGTGATGTTAACAGCATGAATTCTAACATGAAATCCACTGGCTGAACAGTTAGATTATAATAATTTGGGATTTTTATTTTAGCTAGTACGTTTTTACATTTTTTTTTTTTTAATTTAGTTAGTTTTAATTCATTTCTAGACCAGATTTGGTAGGTTACTAGGTTTATTTATTTATTTATTTATTTATTTTTATGCTTTTTTAAAAATACCTTCGGTTATTAGTCAGCTTGTAAACAAGTGACGTCACGATGGTGATCCCAAAAAGGGTAAAAATTAACGAAAAACTATAACTAAGGGCATTTTGTCTATCATAGTACATATTAGGGCTGACCTCGATTAGTCGAATAGTCGACTAATCGATCGGAACGGGTCTCAGTCGACTGACCACCTCTTAGTCGACTGATTTGCCCCAAAAAATTGTATATAAAAATACAATATTTACAAAAATATACAAAAATATTGTATTATTCCACTAGGTCTGTGGGGGACATAAACACATTTGAACATTCTGACTGTTCAAATCTCCAATGTGCATGTGGAGTGTGTCTGCCTGTGTGGCAATGTGCCACTGCCTGTGACTTGAATCGCACAGTGCGCTGGCCTGATAGACTCCAGAATCTCAATCTCACCTGCTGTGCTCAATCTGGCTAATGACAAGCCTCTCAGTTGTTCACAAAAACAAAACAAAAAAGGGGGGGGGGGGGGGGGTTTCGCACTGTGCGATTCAAGTCACAGACAGTGGCACATTGCCACACAGGCAGACACACTCCACATGCACATTGGAGATTTGAACAGTCAGAATGTTCAAATGTGTTTATGTCCCCCACAGACCTAGTGGAATAATACAATATTTTTGTATATTTTTGTAAATATTGTATTTTTATATAAAAACAATTGGGGCAAAAAAGAAAAAAAAACGTTTTTTTTTTTTGTTGTTTTTTTGCTCAGTTGACTATTAGTCGACTAACAGCAAATTTATTCATCTATCAGTCGACTATACAAATCCTTAGTCTGGGACAGCCCTAGTACATATACAGTAGTACTATGCAGTAACACCTAGCCTAAATTAAACACAGCCAGAAATAATGTTATTACCTGTTCAGCATGAAAAAGGTCCATACACAGCAAAATGGCTGTGTATGGATACGTAATCTACCCTGTCATGATGTCCTCCCATGGGTGGAGCGGACACACAGGGTACGGAGGGGACATGTCCCCCGCAGTTCCTCTTTCTGTACACACATTTTTTAACGTATGTTGTGTATTTTGTGACAACTCACACTGTTAATGTATTTAGATTTTATGTAGACATACAGTAGCACTCTAGTGTATACTCATAGTTTAAGTGTGGATTAAGAGTGTCTGCTTAATGCCTAAATTGTAAATTGTAAAAGTAGATTGTTTTAGACACCGATTCAAGCCAATCTGAAGTAGCCTAGTGTTAATTTTGACAGCAAACTTTTATTCAGTTGTAATAGTCATATCTTTTAAATAAAATGGCATTTAGTTTAGACATATTTTAGTCATCTGAAATGTTTTAGTCTAGTAAAACCATGTGATAATTAGTCGACTAAATCTTAAGTTAATTTGGTCAATACAAATATATTTTGGCAGGCACTGATTGGTCGTAATGGCATATTTTACACTTGGTTGCATGCTGAAAATAGCCGATCTACAAGCTCACAATACGTCGCAGCGCGACATGTTGTGAGCTGTAGATCGGCTATTTTCAGAGCACACTCGAACGCAACACCAGAGCGCATGCACCCAAACTTAAAATGACTTGCCTTTTAGTTCTACTGGATCTCTTCTCCACTATTCGCTCCCTAACATTTTTGATTCTTTGCAACAAACAAACAGCTTTACTTAGGCTAGATGTAGGCCATTATGCTCAGGACATAATACAGGCTGTGTAGACTTGAGTTTGTTTACTTTGTTATGATGAATAGGCCTGTAATTTGTAAAACAGTGGAATTATCCCCGCCAGGCCGGAACGGTCGAAGGCGAGGTATAATGTATTCACTCCTGTTAGACCGTCCGTGTGTCCGTCCATCCGTTTACCAGACAGATCTGTCTTTTTCAGATTGCATACAGAGTGGCTACAATCTCGCTTTCAAAGTAACTAAGTACATGTAGGCCTACTACATGTACAGTACAAGTTCTGTTCTTAAGTACAATTTTGAGGTAGGCTATTTGTAACTTTACTTGAGTATTTCCATTTTCCAATACTTTTACTTCTATTCCACAGAATTCCACTACATCTCAGATCCAAATATTGTACTTTTACTCCACTGAAATGATTTGAAAACGTCATAGTTACTTTGTAGATTCTTCTTCTTATTACAAAACATACATTAACCACTTCAGCTCTATATACATTTCGAATTTTGGCACGCATGCACGCACACACACACACACACGAAAGTGAAACGAAATGAAAGTTCTGACTGAGTGTCAGGCTAGTAGATAGTGGCTGTAGACAATAATATTTCAGGAGTGATTGTTCAGGGATAAGACAATTTTGGCCAGTGGTCAACAAAACATGAACGGATACATTCAATTGGCGTGGAACTTTGCATGTGTAGCATTCCGCGGAAGCTGGGATTGAACACGGGCTCCCACTCGCCAGTCCAACGCGCAACCTGTCATGCCAATAGGGCTGAGCCCGATTGGCAGGGCTGTACATGCACACTCCCAGTAGACGCCAAGACTCCTAATGTTTCATGGTGGGGATTTAACAGGACACAACAAAGCCATTAGGGGATACTTTTTCTAATTTGAAATCTATTTTGGTTGGTTTGGGAAAATTGAATGACAAAGGATCTTTCAATAAATCATTCAATAACAAAAACAGAGTCTAATAACAGCATGGCTTCATGTGGCTGGTCTATGACGTTAGTCAACTTTGACGTGTATGATTCCCATGAAATGACTTATGCCACCTATAAGAGCTATGCTGTAAAAATCCCTGAACAATCACTCCTGAAATATTATTGTCTACAGCCACTATCTACTAGCCTGACACTCAGTCAGAACTTTCATTTCGTTTCACTTTCGTGTGTGTGTGCGTGCATGCGTGCCAAAATTCGAAATGTATATAGAGCTGAAGTGGTTAATGTATGTTTTGTAATAAGAAGAAGAATCTACAAAGTAACTATGACGTTTTCAAATCATTTCAGTGGAGTAAAAGTACAATATTTGGATCTGAGATGTAGTGGAATTCTGTGGAATAGAAGTAAAAGTATTGGAAAATGGAAATACTCAAGTAAAGTTACAAATAGCCTACCTCAAAATTGTACTTAAGAACAGAACTTGTACTGTACATGTAGTAGGCCTACATGTACTTAGTTACTTTACACCAACAGCAGCAGCAACAACAACATAACAACCATAGCAAGAATAGTCAATCGCAATCGAACATTTGTTTGAAAAGAACAAATGATTTGAAGAATACCTGGGAAGAAAATTGGAGTTGAAAGTGGTTAAACCTGCACAATAATCGTTGTGGTAGTTTAATTGACAGAGGTATATATTAGGCTTTTGGACTGCATGCAGGATTGCAGGGCAGTTAAAATTCTGAACGTGAAAGTCCTCACTTTGAAAGTGTGAAAATGTACTGTACCCTCATAGGTTTGTTTTTACAGTTTCAGCGTCAAATTAACACGCAGGATTCACTTGCATGGAATCAACTTGCATAGATGTGGTTCGAGACCACAAAAGGATATCGACATATTGCTCATAACTCAAGGAGAATGGATTTATTTGCCGAAGCCAATTTGCTACAGTATACTATTTGGTCCAATAGACTGATTATATCAATACTCAAATCTCTACAGCAACTCCACATGCAAATACATACAGTAGCAACCTGCATGTGTATACACTATAAGTCTGCTAACAGAGTGTGAGAGGGAATGCGACGCAGGAATTAAGAATAACTGCAATACCACGATTTCCAATTAAGAACGCATCCGCTGGTACAACGTACTGCTCATCATTGCACTTCTGCAGCAATCAGAAAAATGTACAGCTGAGATACTTGAGGATTGACTGCGTAGAAGTGAAGTGTAATGGAAAATGGCTGGGCTATTATAAAGCAGGCATACGCCAATGTTATGGGGCGGAAAGTATGACTGATAAATATATTGTCTCTGTGGTGGAAACCCCATATGTCCAAACTGTTACTTTTCAGGATTCAAATTCGAAAGCATCAAAATGAGCAGATGTGTGATGCTGTGTAGAACGATCAGCAGTGGCTGTGTGTGACTTGAGGTCACATGCACAGCCACTGCCGTCTTGAAATGCGAAGGTCCCATGCTCCTCCTGGCTACGTGTTGTGTCGACACTGAACTCCTAACTGCTCCCGGTGAGCAGGTATAGGCCTAAGCTGTCTTGCATCATGGTTGCCTATTTGTCAATGGGTGAATGTGAAATACACATTGTAAATCGCTTTAAGCGCAATAAAGAGGCAGGCAATAGAAATAAAATACAGTTTGAATATGGATATGGGGGGGTTTCTGCCCGACAACGATATCACAGAAGGCTACATCTGCATGATACAGCCACTCCGTCATACTGTATGCATTATGTCCCTCCTTTTCCAAGCCGATAACTGGAGCAGACGAAACGTGCCTGATGAAGCGTGAAGCTCATCTGCAAGGTCTTTAACCCTAACTTAATGATCACATAACAGTGTTCTGCTGACACATGTTGGCCTTAATGGGTGCTGATGGAAGGCTTTTGATGCAACCAGGAAGACATTGTGTGTGTGTGTGTGTGTGTGTGTGTGTGTGTGTGTGTGTGTGTGTGTGTGTGTGTGTGTGTGTGTGTGTGTGTATATATATAATATACATCTTCAGAACCTGCCAGGCGCTAGCCCAGTGGTTTACAAACAGACCAATCTTTGACTCAAGTAAAAATCTGATTTTATTTTCCTACATTTATATCGGCAATTCCAAAATATATATATATATTTTTTTAATTGTCAACAATTAACAATGTCAAAGAATTTAATTCATTTTAAAACAAACAAATGTAAGAAATGCCATTAATACAAATTATAATAATTAAGAAGGAGTGAAAATAGCCGATCTACAAGCTCCTACAAGCTCTCTGCACTTTTCACTATCTTGGGTCCCGGGCAAATGTTCAATGTTTCTTTTAGGTCACAGGCTAAAAGGTTTGGGAAGCACTGCCTATGTATATTTGAGCTGAGTGAGTTAAGGCGCATTACCTTTATTCCACAACTTTTAAAAGCTCTGTGGATCGGATATTATTTTCTTTTTGTTAACGTTATCCGATTTTAAACAGCCCAGATCTTCCTATGCTGTATGTATATTGACCCTGATAATGCCACCACTGTATGCTGTATGTATATGTATATTGTATGTATATTGACCCTGATAATGCCACCACCTTCCCTAATCCTCTAGTCTATAGTTGACCAATCCTATGCACTGACACTGGACACTTCTATACACCTCCGTCTCCTATCCCCGGCTGCTCCTAGTGTTTAAGGTCGCATTCATACCAGAGAGCTTTGCTGCGATTAAAACGAATCCTGCTGCGCATTGTCAGAAAGTGCGCTTCGTTTGGCAGGTGTGAAGGCTCATTCGAATCCTAATGCGCAGCAAATAACCGCATTTTACTCCGCCCAAAAACGTGGGTTTCGCTTCGCTTCGAATCGCACTTGACTACGATTCGGTGCAGGTGTGAATGCAATCCGCAGTAAATAAAGGAAATGAAGCAAACATAATGTGGCGGGTGAGGAGCTGAACACAGTTGGAGACGGAGAAGGCATATTTTACGCAGCGCAAAGATGTCCCGTTACTGTGGATAGACGTGGTCGAATAAGGAGACTGAAGCCCTGATCGAAATGAGGACGTGTACGTTAATCAATTGCTTAAGAAAACACATAAAAACACTGCAGTGTATTATAGCCTACATCATATTCTGTCTGTCTGTCTGTCTGTGCGTGCCGTAAACATGGAGTGCTGTCACTGTGTGGGACTGGGGAGTTATATCAGTGCGTTCATGCAGCGCTGTGCTGCATGCCCAAAAGAACAGTGTGTGGCGGCTGCGTGCGTATACAGAGAGAGAGAGAGAGGGGGGGGGGGGGGGGGTCCCAGACGGCACGACACATGCACGTTATGAGTGTAATTTTATCACCATAGATTTCACTGTGTAGGCTATAGTTTATGAATGGAACACATTGATAAAGGTCCCCCCTGCTGCGTTTCCAATTGCTGCGAATGACAGTGTGAAGGCAAACCGCAGCCAATTAAATATGCAAAAAATATGCAAAAATCCCATACGGATCTGAGTCTACCGAAGTATTAGGTGAGAATGTGACCTAAGTGTCCTTGAGCAAGACCTCTGCTCCCAATTAGAAGCTTGGTGCCTTGCATGGCTGCCTCCAAATAATGTGTGTGTGTGTGTGTGTGTGTGTGTGTGTGTGTGTGTGTGTGTGTGTGTGTGTGTGTGTGTGTGTGTGTGTGTGTGTGACGTGTGCGGCGTGCGTGTGTGCGTGAATGGGTAAATGTAATGAACATTGTCAAGCGCTTTGGATAAAGGCGCTGTATAAATGCTAGCCTGGTTAATAAACCAGACTAATATCGCACGGACCGCGGGATATTAGTCTGGGGAGGCTCAGCTTGGATTTCATTTCCAGGGGAGCGGGTTGAAACATTTTCTCTTTGACGCAATTGGTCAGAGCTACTGTCAGTCAAAGGTCTCAAGCATTGAAAGTCACTGTACCAGAGCCCGCCCATATTGCATACCGTGTCCCGATTGGCCGCCCCATTTCTCTGGTGTAGGAAATGGGCGTACAATTGAGCCTCTCCAGACTGTAATCCGCCGGCAGGCAATTTATTTTTGCCAACGGCTGATTCGGTCTGGTTTATTAACCAGGCTATATAAATGCACCATTTAGCATTGTAATACATAGAAGGTGCAATGCTTTCCCTTCATAATCACTCTTTCATTGTTGCTGTTGCAGGGACCATACAGAGACAGAGAGAGACACCGACATTTCAGTCCATACACACTGTGCAGTGATACATGTTTACATAGAAGGGGGTCCTGGTTGGACCACCACTTGCTAGGAAGGGGAAGAAGAACACGCTACATTGTGCCAGCAGGAAAGGAAACCCGTATGGTTTGGTCGGGTGGAAACTAGGGTTGTCCCGATCCGATCACGTGAGAGAGATAGCAGATCTGCTACTGTTGATGCTTTTGTGTGACGCTGTAGTGTGATCCAGTAGGTCCGTTGATTTACAAAAACAAAACACAAAAAGTTAGAATATGGAGATAAGAGGTTTCTGCCCGACAGCGACGATGTACAATTCTGTGTTACCGATACGCAGCTAAATGCATATCAATGTGGGGGTCCTTCACATGGAAAGGTTTGATAACCACTGGGCTATAGAGCCGTGAGTGGGGGGGCAATGGCCCCTTCCCCTACCTCCTACTACTTCCTACCCCCTACTTCCTATACTTCCTTAGCCTCGCGTAGCCAGACAACATCACACTGAGTGGATATTAGTCTGGTTCCTCTCTGTGTTTAGATTTTTTTACCAAGGGGCGGTCACAAAAAAAGATTCAAATGGACTCTATTGGTTAGACCTACAACCAATCAGGGCAGCACAGACCGCTACGTCACACACATACTGGGCCCTGGTTGGTTATAGCCTGGTAAGCCCGCCCTATATTTGCATACTGGGACCTGGTTTGTCCTCCACTACTTCTGGTCCACGAAAGCACGCCCACAATTTAGTGACACCAGACTCAATCTACCTGGGGCAATATGCACCACAAAGGACTCAATCTGCCTGGGGTAATATGCACCACAAAGGACTGAATCTACCTGGGGCAATATGCACCATGCACAAAGGACTCAATCTGCCTGGGGCAATATGCACCACAAAGGACTCAATCTGCCTGGGGCAATATGCACCACAAAGGCAGATTGAAGGCTGGCTACACAAGGCTACTACTTCCTACTCCCTACTTCCAGCACTCCTTCGTTGATCGTGACTACACACCTGTACATTTTCCCGTCACCACATCTTGCACGTTATAGTGATGCTGTCATCACAGTCAATATTTTTTTTTACGTTTAAAAAACAGCGACACTATATGTATACATAAGCCCTCGGTATACATGGCTTAAAAAGGGGTTAACTTGTCTCAAAAACAGTGGGTGCGCGCAGTTGTTTGTGCGCACACATAGGTCTCACAGCTTTTGTCAGATGAAGAAGGTCTCCGATAACAAAAGGTTACGCGCACACACACACACACACTTCCTTTATATATAGTTTTCTTTTCCCCTTTGTTTTCTCAATAATTTTAAATGGGGGAAATTATCTTAAATTGAATTATGACCATGACATGAATGCATAAGAATCTATGCGTGATAAGGCTCCCTCTGCACCGTACATTAGCGTACTTTTTGCACATCATGATCACCTTCATCATATTATTCACTAACGGCACAACCTTCCACTGGCTGCATCCTGGATGTGCTCTGATTGGCCGCTGCCTGGCACAGTGGGCTGTGCGCTGCGTGCAGATTGGCTGCCGCTGTCTCAGGCCATATCATAAGAACCTGTCCCAGGGGGGCTGGAAATCTGGGTTAGTCGACAGAATGGGATACACTGCATGCAAGGGATGGATCAGAGAGAGAGAGAGAGAGAGAAAGAGAGAGAGAGAGGGAGGGGGAGGGGGAGGGAGAGGGAGAGGGAGAGGGAGAGGGAGAGGGAGAGGGAGAGGGAGAGGGAGAGGGAGAGGGAGAGGGAGAGAGAGAGAGAGAGAGAGAGAGCCTATCAAAAGTATTGTAATTTGAACGATGGTTCATTAGGTTGCCTCTCTTAGATAAAAGGATGCCATGGCTTGGAAATAACAGAATCAAAATGATATACTAATACCACAGAGCTGAACCAAACAGCCATAAGCGTATCAGCACTACAAACTTTTGAATCCAAAAATAGAAGAGAGAGAGAGGGAGAGAGAGAGAGATGTCAGGAACTCAGGATATTAGGCTATTCAACTGCAAAATCAGCTTTGTGGTTAGCAGTTTTTCCCACTATATAGCTGTATTGTTTTTGTATTAACTTCTGTAATGTTCTGTACAATGTCTGTAAAATGTGTGTGTGTGTGTGTGTGTGTGTGTGTGTGTGTGTGTGTGTGTGTGTGTGTGTGTGTGTGTGTGTGTGTGTGTGTGTGTGTTGTAGTATGAGTATGAGCCAGGAATAAAAAAGAAACACAAAAAGTTAAAATATGGATATAAGATGTTTCCGCCCAGCAACAACAACATGGCAATTGACTAATGCACTAAGAATAATTAAATCCATACTTTCATCTGTAGCCTAGCTACCACCTTATTACCAATATTCAGTTTGTGGAGTGCCAATTAAATGGGAAGTACAGTATATGGTAGGTTGTATGGTGTCTTCTATAGATTAGATGGCTCTACTCATCACTCATTGTCAGACACATTACAGTACATTGTTCATTCACCGTTCTTTAGTTGCTGTGCGCAATGTATTGTTTGTTGTGCAAAATGCATGTCTTTGTGTTTTATTCCATAGGAACAGCCTTGAAGTTAAATGAACCAGCACATAAAAACCAGCACATAGAGAAGTCACCAGGCAATGTAGAATTAACCCGAGGTCTAAACCTATGTTTCTATGTCAGTGGTTCTAAACCTATGTTTCTATGTCAGTGGTTCTAAACCTATGTTTCTATGTCAGTGGTTCTAAACCTATGTTTCTATGTCAGTGGTTCTAAACCTATGTTTCTATGTCAGTGGTTCTAAACCTATGTTTCTATGTCAGTGGTTCTCAACCTTTTCCATGTCAAGGACCCCCGAAATTATCTGTATTTGGCTGCGGACCCCCATCTGAAAATATGTTGTTCCAGGCACCCCCCCCAAAAGGAAAGATTTTAGTTAAAAACGTTCGCTGTGAAGGAATATAAATTCAAAGATATTCAAAGATTAGCCTATGAGCCCTATGAGCTTGTAGATCTGCTATTTTTCAATAGCTAAAGTATAACATAATGCTTATAACACCAAAAGTGGTTCCCGTCCAGAATGGGTAAAGTTATCAAGTAAAACATATTAATTATGCAGAATGTCTTATTTTTGTTCTTTTCAAATAGCCAAAGTGTACGGCTCAAGTGGTTAATGTTTGGTTTGTTTTGTAATAATACATGAGCAACTAGTAACTAAACGTTTTCCAATAATTGTAGTCTGAGATGTAGTGGAGTAAAAGTTGAATATTTAAATATTAGTCACTTCAACGAGGTCAGTTTAGAGGTGTGTACCGTAGTTGAGCTCATCACCAGATGACCTTGCCGTCCTAAATTAATGTTATTGAAAGGATTTGGATGAATGGTCAGCAGTGCCATCAGTTTCAACCTTCTATGAAGAGTTCCGTACGATAATGCATTAATCAATAGTTGACCTCTGACCACGGAATGCACCGTACAGTATGTCAAATATCGACAGAGAGATATATGACGTTTCATGGTCTTCCTTGTGTTGTTGTGTTGAACAAGATACATTGTTTTTACTCATTGCAGCCAGTTACAGGTTACAGGCTACTGTACAGACAGCTAATTAGAATAGTTTAGTATATTTTGGTTCTTTTTAGACAAACAGTGTAGTGCAGTACATACCAATAAGGCACTTTAGAAATGGTCCGAAAAGGTGTAGGCTGAAGCTAAAGTTTATTTTGCTGACCCCATTTAGATCAGATGAAAATGAACATATAGTTTCGCAATTTGATTAAAAAAAAACTGAAATCAATAATACATTTGCTAATCCAAGTAAGAAAATAAGAAGAAAAAAAGAGCAAACAAAAGAAGAAAATAACATCAAGAAGGAAATTTAGATTTCAAACATTTTAATCTAGTCTGGCGCAGAGCAGCAATATAGAAGTACTGCCACTTAGCTATACCAAACTACACCACACTTCACCACTACTAGGTAGATACAGTACTTACTCTTGTCAATTGTGTTGGGGTAAAAACTAGCAGATGCTACAGAAAAGTACTGTGTAATCAATGGACTAAAAGGGATTGATTGATCTATTGATTGAATACTTTATGAACTCATTTACAAATAGTACAGTGGTACAATTATACAAACGATGCTAAAAGGATAACACAAAAAGCCCTAAGGGCTTGTTTCCATTGTGGTCCTGTCACCTCCTGTATATTCAATTCATTAAGTGCCAGGTATAATGTGACAGTTGTTTAGAATAGTCAATAATATTGAAAGGACAAATAGATAACAACAACATAGTATAGTATAATTTGTCTTGTTCCACACGTTAAATCAGTGGTTCTCAAAATGTTTCATGTCAGTGAATGAATTTGGCTGCAGAACCCCATCTGAAAATATTTCGCGCCAGGGACCCCAATACAGGATTTGTTTCAAAAGAGATTGGAAAAGTATATGGTGTAAATAATATAGATGTATTTGTCTCGTTAGTCTTGTTTCACACATTAAATCACACATCTCAACTGTTTCTGATTGCCTTAAAGGCCTATTCATAATCGAGTTTTAGGTGATAAGGTGACTACAACATGACGTCATGGCGCAGTAGTAAGCAACTCATCACTCACCCAAACCCTAAACCTTATCACCTAAAACTGGAGTATGAATAGGCCTTTAATCACCACATTTTCTCTCATCATCATGTCCCTCTGGCCAAAGTGAACAACATGTCATAGAAGGAAGGGAGGAAGGAAAGAGGAAGAGAAAGCAGGTCATCTGTGCTCTGATGCGTCTCTCTCTGTCTCTCTATTTAAAAGATACAGCTGTGTTTGCAAATCCATGTGTGCATGTCGGGGTGTGCATGATGCTCTTTGTTCCTGGGATCCACGTCTAAAGAAACAATGCCTCGCCCTCAGGCCTCGCAGGCCTGGCCCGTTATAGCTAGGCCCAGAGCCAGGCCAGCTGGCAAAAGTGTTTTGGAGTGGTGTTATTGAGAAAACCTACGATTTACAATTTAGGCAATTAGTGGACGCTCTTCATCCAGAGCGATTTACAGTAAGGAAGGAAGACACGATGAGGTAATACAATGCATAGAAATATTCATCTAAAGGTACTAGAGCTTATTCATCAGTCTAAGGCTAAGCAGTATAATATCGAAATATCTATAATATTCTATATAAACTATCCACACTATAGGATGCCAGGTCTACAAATGACCTGGCATCCTTCTACATGTCCTGCACCACTTTCAACCTGGCTTCCCTATTTTGTCCCATGTCATAACTAGTTAAAATTGTGTCTTTATCCCACCCCCAAAAAAACTGCAAAAATACTACTACAAGCTCACGTGTTGTGAGCTTGTAGATCAACTATTTTCGGTAAAAAATGGGGGCTTAAATGATCTTTTATTTGATATTGATTTAATGTATAATGATCTCATAGAATAGCAATAATTTCCAGCCACACATGTCTGGAGATAATAATAGCTAATATTATCTACTATTAAGGTTGCCATATCTTGTTTAACCCATGATCTACTCTACTGTACATTTTATCACAGCACTCTACTTTTTCTACACCACACATTTGCACTTACAGTATCACAAGCTTTTGTACTATTTGTCTGATATCTAATGTACCATACAGCCTAATGCAGTGGTCCTCAATGTGGGGCCAGGGGACCCCCAGGGCAGGGGTCCTTGAGGGGGTTTCAGGGGGCCCATCAGCAAAACAAATTAATATAGCATCAAAATCAATCTAACCACTTTAATCCTATACACATCCTATACATCGGCTATTTGAAAATAGCCGACTTACACAGTTCGCCTGCTGTGTGAAACATTTTAACAACACAAATCTTCTATGGGGGTTCTCTCTGACACAAAATATTTTCAGATGGGGGTCCGCCATGCGGCCAAATACATTAATTTGGGGGTCCTTGAGAAGTGAACCACTGGCCCTATAATGTATGTGCTGCAATGTCTCGTTGTGCTCTTTTGTGAGAGTTTACGTCCATGTGCTTTGAGGTTAGCTTTGCTTTAATCATCATGATGGGCTGTCACTGCAGAGCACGTCAAAATGAATTCCTTGTGTCACATGCTCATATACTTGGCAAATGGAGTTTAATTTCATGCAGTCAATCGTCCTTTTGAAGGCGCTCCACCGAACGGAATACGAGAATACAATATGACGCGTATCAGGACACTGATAGAGTATGTGTCTATTTGTTAGCCAGACGAACCCAGAGCTTAACAGGCCTAATCTGGTTACAATATAGATAATATATCAACTCATCAAATAAGTTGAATCAGAACCAAGGAACCGTTTTCACATCACAAGAGACAAGCTCATGTTCCAGGCTACAGAGACTTTGGTTGACCAACCATGTGGTCCTTTGAGAGTCTCCCTTTTATGCACACTTCATGCCAGGATCCAATAGGACATGACCCTCTCTACTATTACTGTATGCGTTCACATGGCGCAGTTGGCATCAACATCATGTGCAAGATAAGAGCCACATGGACACACATCCAGCTGTGTTTAGTTCAACTACAGTATGAAGGAAAATAGTACTGGACTGTGATCAGGACGGGACCTGATTGGACCCTAAAC
Organism: Protomyctophum parallelum; assembly: GCF_964188405.1. Lineage (NCBI taxonomy): Eukaryota > Metazoa > Chordata > Actinopteri > Myctophiformes > Myctophidae > Protomyctophum > Protomyctophum parallelum. The sequence continues at coordinate 80,041,238 of NC_139697.1, read as the reverse complement.
AACTCAACGATTCAATATACATGTATTTCTGATCCTCTCTATACTATTAGTTGTAATTGTTTACAGACTCACTGGACATGATTAAAGACACACGAGTACAGCAGGACATACAGTAGTAGGGGACCAGGAAGGGGACGTGTATAGCCTACTGTGATATAGGATTGACCCTAATATGTACATAATATGTGAGACAGGAAAAGGAAACCAAAAACAAGGACAAGGAAGGATGTACAGTGGGGGACAATGCGCGTGTGTGCGTGCTTGCGTGCGTGCGTGCGTGTGTATGCACGTGTGTGTGTGTGTGTGGTGTGTGTGTGTGTGTGTGTGTGTGTGTGTGGGGGGGGGGGGGGGCTGTGTAAGGGGGAGGAGCATTAATCATATGGTGTGACTGTGAGGGTTAACTGACGTCAATACGTAGCTTTCATTCAAGAACACCATAATTCACCTAGTAAAAGGGAAGGGGTGGTCTCTCTCTCACACACACACACACACACACACACACACACACACACACACACACACGCTCCATCTGTACAATGCAAGAGTCATTATGCAAAGCGGCAACAGGAGCAGACACCTCCACCGCTCTGTGTTGGCATCCAATCACAGCGGTGGAAGTGGTGGTGGCCGAGAGAGGACGGGAGAGGGAGAGGAGAGAGAGAGAGAGAGAGAGAGAGAGAGGGGCTGTGTGCAGCAACAGCACCAGCTGTAACGCATGTCTGAATCACCCTGCAGAGCCACAGAGGGACACACATAGAGAGACAGATCGAGAGACAGAGGAGCGTGATGGAAGGAGGCATGAGCCGGTGAATTCCACTATAACGCTGAAGATGAATTGGGTCGCTATAGCTGCCTGTCTGCTAACATCTGACCTCTTGAACGGAGCGGCTGTCAAGGATTTTTAGGGGCGGGTCTCCTCCTCCCTCCTCCTCTCTCGCCTGCTTCGTCTGATCCGTCCATCCATCCAGCATCCTCCTCCTGCCTCTTCCGCTGTGGCTGCATGTCTGTCTGAATGAATGGATGAATGAAGCAGGTAGAATCTGACGCTGTGGTCTTCCATGGCTGCCAGCAGGTTGGTTGGCATCACTCCTTTTGAAAGGCTCTCTCTTGTCTTCCAGTGTTTGCTTTTTTTTTGCCGTAGTGTTTGTTAATTAAGTGTCAGTTGTTGTTGTTGTGATGATGCTGTGGTGGTCATATGATGTGGCATCATCAACCTTGCACCATTTTAGATTCAAGCATGTCAAGAAGGCTGTGATTAGCATTAGCATGGCTTGGGTTAAATAGTCTCAATTCATGTTTGTTTCTCTGTGCATCCTCGCAGTGTTTCTTAGCATGCATCGCTGCATTTAATGCAATAAAGGAGGACAATAGGTGATGTCTTGACCATATGGTTTCAATTCCTGCATCTTGATTTGTACATTTTACTGTTAGCATTATAATTAAAAACAAATAAAAAATAAAGGCCTCCTTTGGACAGCTGTTGAAAATTAGCACATGCTAAAAACACTTGAGCAAAGCATCCGGTCTGTCCGATGTGATTGTGATGTTCATGACAAATAAACCTGAATCAAATCAAATTAAAGTGGAATGATCCTGTACTTAAGGTGCAAGCTAAAAGAATGAAGGAGGGTCAACACCATAGTGAGTGTGTATTTATAACCGTGCAGATGAAACACAAATGTGAAGAAAACAATACTTTCTATAGATATAGATGTGATGATTAACCAAATAAACCCCCTCTATTCCTATAGTAAAACAGACCTGAGTTAAAACCGTATTTCCACAGCTTCTTTTCCCTGTTTACGCCAATTCTCTTCTGCAAAAACGGTAAGCTCACAGTGTGTGAGCTTGTAGATCGGCGAACGTTCCCCCACTCCCAGAATACGGATGCTTGGAGTTCAAAAGGTTAAGGAACAACGCCATTGTCATCCCTGAAGGTGGTGGGCTGGTGTTTGTGCTCTGCATGTCGTGCAGTGGTGTCATTCATTAAAGATCATCATGATGTGTTTGCAGATTGCCAGTCAATGGGTTTTATGTAAGGGCCGCCAGTAGCCATGGGATGCATGTCACCTCACCAAGACCACAGTGACTCATCATGTGATTCATGATGTCATCGTCGTTTGACCTTTGATTGAAGGGTGCCGTGCCGGGGAGGCTGACACACGACCTCTCAGTCTAATTATCAATCCCAGCTGAACAGCAGGTCAACCATTGCTATACAGTACAGTGTGAAGCGCTGGGATTGGACAGTCGCTGCTGCTCATACAGCACGAGGCACTGGGATTGGATAATTGACGATGCTGTGATGGATTGATTTGATTCTCAGAGGAGGATTCGGTTTGACAGATCTGCCAATAGATGCTGCCACTATCTGACATTGGCTGTTTAATGTTTTTTATTTTTTCCTTTTTTAACTTCTTTTTTTAATAAGCTTAGTCCATTACTGCCTTTTATGTATGCCAATATCTTATTAGAATCAGCTTATATCTTATTAGATCAGCTATTGTCGAATAAATAAGTGTTTAAACTGTTCCTTATTTTTTGCAATAGCATGTTTTGGTGGTTGGTGAACTACTCTAAAGTTGAGTGTTTTGTTATGGTACCAGTGGGCTGTGGGCCGCCTGGGCCGTGGTACCACATGTGTTTATGCAGCCTGACTTTGCATCAGAGGTGCTGTATGCTCCTTGATGAAAAGTTACACAAGGTATAGTCAGACTCGAATGCTGTGCATCATTTGAGAATAAATTATCTGCCAAAATGAAACCTAAATCTTTAGTTTTTAGTTGTTATTTTATAATCACAACAATCTTGGCTTTCATGATCTTTTTGTCATAATGCCAAATGAGGACTGTCCTACAATGTTTTAAAGGCATTTTTGACGTATAGCAGCAGTGTTCCCCGCTGCTTTTGATTGCTTTTTCATGTCATGGATGATTTAAGAACAGTGTGTCGCTAGCCGCAGTGACATATTTATGACTGTACATAATATAGCTATCCCCCCTTATATGCAAAAATGCACCTCCCACTATACAGCACCCCTATAACTTAAAACGTCTTCCCACGGCCCTGTGTACGGGACGTTTAGAGCATTTGCATCATATACAGTATGCAGGTGTTTACATGTTCTTCAGAATAGCATCAATAATGCAGATGTTTACGAAAATGTACTGTCATGAGGCTAAATTTAAAAGGTAGCTGCAATGCTGTGTTCAGCAGTGTTCTTAAATGAGTAATTCAACCTAAAAGAATACCTATTCTATCAATTACACACCCCATGAAGCCTTGAATTCATGGAGAACTTTCTGAATAATTTGATGACCAGTACTACCGTAGACAATCAAATCAATCAAATTATTGGCTTAGGAATGCAACTAAACCCACATGAATTTTTGGGGTGAACTACTTACTTAGCCCACATCAGTTAAGGAAATAGGAAATGTATTCCAGGGCCAGTCTAGCGACAGTGTTCAGGCCTTAATGCTCAACCATCTGGTGGTAGCGTGGTAGAAACTTTTCAGAAATTGGGTGTTCAGACACTCGATAGCAGCAGTAGAGCTTGCCTGACCATTGTCACAGAAGTGGTGCGAACAGATTCTGGTTGAGGTGGTGATTGTCCTTGATGGACCATGCACCACGCATCATTTCTGAAGGGAGGGATGCTCACCTCCCATGATGTGCGACCTTGACATACAGTATGGTGTAATAGCTTATAGTTTGTAAAAAAAACAACTAAAAACAATTGTGTAGCATATTTTGTCATTTCACCATTTTGTGCTGTGCTAGGCTACACCGTTGCATTCTGAAATCAAGAAAGAGCGACAGACACTTGGACTCAAGCAACAACTACATTTGTGTCTCTATGTACGCAGCACTGCCAGTAACTCGACTCGGAGCTCGCCTGCTTGCTCGCCGGTGCTGCGCCAGCGGTCTCGCTCCTCCACCCCGCAGCTGAGGCTGAGCCCGGAGAGCGAGAGCGGTGCCATGGTGGAGAAGGAGAAGGCCTGCTCAGACCAAGCCTCAGACAGGTCCCCCGGCACCCCGGAACAGCAGCAGCACCCGCACCGCTCCTACTCCCTGTCCGGGCACCCCACCTCCAACACCCGCAGCAGCGGCAAGAACTCCAAGGTGAGCGAGCGACAAGCTAACTTCTGACCACACACATTAGACCTGTGGTTCTCAAACGTTCTCATGTCAAGGACCTCCCCAAATAGGCTCTATGCACAAATTGCACAGAAAATAACCGATGATACTAATTAAGACAATAAGGCTCTGTTCCATTTAGTGTACAGTGGTTCCATTTACAGTACAAATGGAACCAAATGCACCCGTTCCATTTGTACCCTCTTACACATCCGAGGGGGCCATTTGGAACCCACTCAAGGACACTTGGTCGCTGGGGTAGCAGAGTACAGTGAGCCAACATGCACAATAGCAGCATAGACATATAAATAGCCTCTTCCGGCTCTGGGGTGTCTGTATCTCGAGGGAAGGCAACATGGACGAAAGCTTTCCCGAGATTCCTTGCGAAGCATAGTGGAAGCTATAGCCAACATGTACGTAACGGAAGGGGACGTTTGGTAGGCCAATTAGAGGCGCGACTCCCTCTTTCCCTGCGGCACTTGCTTTGGCAATGTAAACGGAAGTCCCGGAAAATACGAGCTGTGATTGGCCAGTATAGTCACTTGAGTGGCAGCGACGCAGGCACGCAGCATGCCTTCAGCACTTCACCTTGACTTCCTCCTCCCGCTGGAGACAGGTCGCTCCAACGAACTGCAGCGACCAATGAGGCATCCTTATTTTAATATTTTTGTATATCTATGAATAGCAGCACCCTGACTCTGTTTGACCAGAATGGAACAGAGCCTTAATTAGTATCATCGGTAACACATGTGAAGGAAGTCGGAAGAGACCCGGAAGTTTGAAGAGTTATTTCTAAAATGGCGTATGTGCATAGAGCCTAATAGCATGTTTTTGGGCCGCAGACCCCTCCCATCTGAAAACAATGATGATTATTTTGGGGGGTCACGGCCTGAAAGGTTTGAGAACCACTGATGTAGACGACCAGAGACCGTAGTGCTCTGCTAAATGGCTAATAGAATAACACCACACTATAATGTTCACTATACAAATTAAATTAAACTTGATAATGTACTCCTGGCCAGTATACTCGAATAGGATTAGATCATCAAATGGTATGTATATTTTGGGCCACCACTTCGCTATAATCTTCCTGTCTTCCATACATCAGAGCACTGATCAGTCACAGAAGCTTTACTCATTACCTTAAACTCCATTCCATTCCGTTGTCCTTCTACACTACAGGCAATTATTTCTCCATGCTTTTGTTAGCTGTTGAGACATTACATTTACGTTACATTAGGTTCAGTGCCGATTCACAGTCCGACAAGTAAAACAAAATAACTCATGTGGATAATTTTGTTTCTTCATTTTTGTACTTTTGCAGTTCATTTTTGTTTGTGATTCTGATTTCTTTCTTCTTTCTCATGCATGCAATAGTCTCACAAGCGACATACTAAAGTAAGCATCACTCTTATTCTGTGGATCTCTCTCTTCCTTATGGAACGTGAGTCTGTGTCTGGGACAGAAGCTTATTATTCTACTATTTTGAGCTGCCCTATAGTCTGTTCCTACATTGTGCTAACTGCTACCTCAATTAACTCATTAATCAGAACAGCATCCACCATAAATTCCCAAAGCAATTACTCTGCTAGCTGATGAGGTTACTTAAAAAAGAAAAAGAAACTTGTTATATTAAACCCTTGTACTAAAATTCTTTAGAGGATTTTTAAGAACTTACTGATTAGGATAATTTAACACAAACTCTAAATATGTGTTTCTTCTTTCCAACTGTACCTGATAGCACTGTTTCTCAACGTCCCAATATCTGGGGACGACCCTTTATGGGTCTGTAACTCTTAGAGTGTACAATTTTATTTTTTAGTGTACACTGGGGTTCCAGGCCGCGTAAGGGTCCAATTGGACCGCAGGGTGGTCCCCGGACCAGACGTTGAGAATCAGGGCCCTATCGCCCCGTCCCTCAACCCAACAATTCCCCCTTTTTATATTCACGTCGTCATTTTAACCTGCATGTGTGACTCTCCACATCAGATCCTTAATAACTATGGGTGTAGTTTCATGCGTCATGTAAACCTCCTATTTTAGTGACCTCATGGCCTTTCCACTGGTTGGCTACGGCAGGGGTTTTCAACTAGTGGTCCGTGAAGGATATTTTGAAAACGCCTTTTTTTTCTCCTTTTCATTATATTATTTTGGAGGCACCACAACTGTGTGTTGACATTTGTGTGATAATGAGGACATTGGAATTAAACACATTATCGTTATCATTATGGCCCGTTGAGGTTTGTGCTTCAATTCCAGAAGTACTTTAAGCCTAAAGCCTATAACTACTACAGAAGAGGATCAGCTCATTAAACTCATTAGGGTCAGGACTGGGGAGTTTAGAACAACAACAAAGTGATTTGTATTGATTTATTTCGCATATATTAGAGTAGCCATTCATTTTAACCCCTATTTTTCGGAAGACAAAAAGTTAGAATATGGAGAGAAGAGGTTTCTGCCTGACAGCGACGATATGCTCTGTGCAACTCAAGAAAAACAAAGACAATTGGCTAACTATTTAGTTATAGCTATCATTGTAGTTATAATATAGTGCTCAGTGTGAATGGCCCTTTTGAGTGGTGGTCGCTGGTTTACAATCAGTTGAAAACCCCTGAGTTAAAATATAAATGCCATTCGGTACTATTATACAAAAGACTCTATAGAGCATAGCAATGACGGCCATTTTGTGGTGCCACAAAACCCTAATATAATTTATATACAAATTTTCTGAATTTTTCATGGGAAAAACGAATGGGGTTTATATCTGTGGCACCAGAAAAATGGTCGCCCCTGCTATGCCCCCCTCTGCCACTTTGGTCTGGTTAGGTGTAAGGAGCAGTCACAGCCACTAGGGGCCGCCAGTGGGAATTTTATACTCTTTAATATTGTCCTGTTCTCCTTCCTTTCAGAAAGATTTGTCTTTATGTATGTTTGTTTACCTCATCCTCACATCTTGCATGATCCATTTTGTCTCTCTGTTTGGATTTTCCTTCCAGTACAAGCTTAAAGTAAGCACTCATCTTTCCTTGCTTCTATACTTTCAATCAGAACATATTCAGTCTTACTTAAACTTCAGAGTATAAAAATCGGCCCATGGGGCCACTTTTACACTCTCATCACAAGGCAATGTTATCATTACTAAATGTATTTGATTTATTCTCTGATTCATCCCACACACTCTTTTCAGTGCACTCCATTCATTATTCTGTTTGCACAACAGGAAAGATTGGTAATTTGTATTAGAAACTGGGATTGTATATCTGTTATACTGTATAGTTTCTATAGCATTCAATAGAGATATGAAGCTCATTATCTTGAATTGCTTTAGAATGGAGGTTACATCACCCCCTCTCTTTCTCTGGATTATGTGATAATTTATAAAACCCTGGAGCTCTCAGAGATACAGTAATTTGGTGTAGGTAAATTCTCTTTGAGCTTTGTGACGAATTGACTTATATTTAATTGCACCTAGAGTTACCAGGTGTGAACCAGAAAACGTGCTGTAAATACCCACACAATAACCCTGTGAGACATTATTGTTTGTCCTCTGAAAACAATTCCTAATTTAACTTGTTCCTTATCAAGTGAGTATGTGTCATCATATTTCTAGCTTTGAATTACTGGAGACTGTTAACCACTTAAAGGACCACTTCACCACTTTTCAACATATCTTTATTATTTATTTTTATAATAGGTCCTCGCTAATAATCATGATAAAAATAATGGCAAAAAAAATTCTACTCAGTCTGTGTCTCATAGGAGGGCTGTGGGCAGTTAAACCCGTCCACCAGTCCACCATCGTTAGGAAGACTTTGTTTTTACAAAAATGTTTAGATTTCTATTATCGTGGGAAGGATGCCTCCCATTTTCGCATTGCTACTTTCAGGACTAGAAAGCCTGCCGTTTCTATTAGCTTGGATTCCCCATTGATGATGTCACTGGTAGACGGGTTTCTGAACTGCCCACAGCCCTCCTATGAGACACAGATGGAGTAGAAAATAATTGTGCCATTTTATCATGATTATTATATTGAGGACCTATTATATGAAGATAGGTTGAAAAGTGGTGAAGTGGTCCTTTAAGCCCTGTATGTGGTTGAAGGGAGTCCCTCAGGGATCTATACTGGTGTCTTTTCTGCTTTCTGTTATTGTGAGGAAAGCCTTTATAGCAGAAAATAGCAGATTGATTTGTCAATCGGCTGTTTTCAGCCTAGGCTTTCCCAGGAATACAGATTTAAGTGGTTAAGTAACATCAGCATGTAGGAATATTTATGGGTTCTTATGCTATATATTTATTACTTTTCTTTTTGTTCTGTGTGTACACCAGTGTTGATTTTGACAGTACATTTTGACATCGTTTTATTTATAGTTGTAGTTAGTTATATTTAATTTAGTTTTAGTCATCATAGCTTAGTTTTTATTTAGTTTTCGTCAGTGAAAAAAGGCAGTTGACGAAAATTTTTCATCATAGTTTTAGTGAGTAGATGAAATCAACACTGGTGTACACTACTCTGATTTATGCATAAAGAATCAGATCCCTTAATCAAATCAACACTGGTGTACACTACTCTGATTTATGCATAAAGAATCACATCCCTTAATCAAATCAACACTGGTGTACACTACTCTGATTTATGCATAAAGAATCACATCCCTTAATCAAATCAACACTGGTGTACACTACTCTGATTTATGCATAAAGAATCAGATCCCTTAATCAAATCAACACTGGTGTACACTACTCTGATTTATGCATACAGAATCACATCCCTTAATCAAATCAACACTGGTGTACACTACTCTGATTTATGCATACAGAATCAGATCCCTTAATCAAATCAACACTGGTGTACACTACTCTGATTTATGCATAAAGAATCACATCCCTTAATCAAATCAACACTGGTGTACACTACTCTGATTTATGCATAAAGAATCACATCCCTTGCTACCTGGGTTTTATTTCTGTGAGGTCACAGTGCCACTTCCTGGCAAGTGTGAGTAATGCCTGACATTACTTCAAAGGCATAAAGAAACCACTTGATTCTTTGAACTGTAGCAATTCCCAACCTGTGGGCCACGTATTGGCACATTTATTTGCCAAAACACTAAGATGTTAATGATAATATACAGTGTTAATATTTTACAAAATAATGGTAAGAGAAGATTACATGGTATATTTTTTTTCGTCTTTAAAACCTTAGAAAATAGTTTTCATTATGATACTAAATAGAAACTTAAAAAATATACTATGATATTTCCATTGACCAAAATAATTGATTGATTGATCAATTGATAAAATAAACAGGTTTAGACACTTAACTGCCGTTAAGTGGTCAGATGGCTGGTCCGCAAACTCTTGTACTACTGTATTGTCTTGCTTGTCATGATCCACAAAAGGTTCAGCTTAGAACAATTCACTGGTTGAGGAAACATTAAAGGGACACTTCACCCTTTTTGCAAAAAAATATATGTTAATGACGTTTAGAAGCTTTAGAACACTTTCCCGGGGGTCTTTATGTGTGTAATATGTGGTTTTAGATATTTTAGATTGTAGCAGTGAGCCCAGTGTCTCTGATGTCATGGACACTGGTCTCACTTCCTTCCTGGACTACAATTCCCAAAATACTTTGGTGCACTGCTCCTCCTTGTGGATAGGGGAGGTCTGTCTTACTGAGTACACATAGTCCAAGGACTGTCTAAAGAGGACAAGAAGCGAAGACCGTACGGGCGACGCCATGTTGCTCACATGGTGCTCCATGGAAGGAAAGAAACATGCGCAGTTGCAGACCAAGGAAGCTGAACGCGGAAGTGTTGGCTGCATAAAGCCCATTGCGCATGTTTCTTTCCTTCCATGGAGCACCATGTGATCAACATGGCGGCGCCCTTACGGTCTTCGCTTCCCGTCCTCTTTATACAGTCCTTAGTCCAGGAGTAAGTGATCCCAGTGTCCATGACATCAGAGACACTGGGCTCACTGATACAATCTAAAATATCTAAAACCACATATTACACACATAAAGACCCCCAGGAAAGTGTTCTAAAGCTCCTAAATGTCATTAACATATTTTTTTAGCAAAAAGGGTGAAGTGTCCCTTTAAGTAACGGAAACTTTTTGGTCATGGCTCAAATGATGAACGTCTGGTTCCATCCGCCTTTCAAATACTTAAGGCAACTTTCATCTCAAATTCAATATATTGTGCCTTTAAAGTATGACATGACCTACAGTTAACAGCAGTTTGTATGCAGGGCACTGCAGAAGTTGTATTATTAATTGACTATTTGTTTTTCAATTTCATCCATGTAACATTTGTCTTGCTCATTGTTTTCCTCCCCTTCTCACCTTGGCCACAACATCTACTCTGAAACCTGATAACAGAAAAGCCAGAGCTGGTACAACGTAAGTTCATATTTATTTTCTATCTGCTCTATACTTTAATAAATGAGGGGACATAGATTAAAGACTTAGAGTTATGTTTAGATGTATAGTATACTCTTTTGCACAACACTATGGTACATATGGTATTGATTTGTCATGCTGACATTGGCCATTGTGTCTAATGTGTATTGTAGTTTTGTCAACTTATGGCAACTATTTCTTTCTCATCTGCTGAAAATGTGAGATGTGTCACCGATCTGCCTGCAAAGGAATACAGCTGTTAACTTCAACCTCTGAAATCCCTTAGAACTATTTTCAGTGGCATTAGACTGTAGACAGCATGGAAGTCCTTTTCACTTCAATGATACAATACTTTTGAAACAAATACAAAACCACAACCTTGAACAATTAACCTTTCTTTGGTGTAATACTTGCTTTCAAAATAAAAGCCACTCTGGCAGCTGCAGTCTTTAAAGCCATGAGTGTAGGGAGGAGGATCGGGGAGGTCTATACGTTTCTGCTGCTGGTGCATAATTTATCTGTGGGTTTGTATACACGATCACACAAATTTGTCATGCTTCCTGCAGCCTGGGTTTGGGGTGCAGCAGATAAACAGCAGGAAACTGCAGAGTTGATCTGTGTGACACACCATCAACCGTATAGCTGACTGGAAGAAATGCTAAATAGTTCTGCCCACTTACTCCGTGTCACTGTCTGTATCACCCCATACATCTCTCTCTCTTTTTATTATTTATGGAGATTGATGTCTCTCTGTGTGCCTTTATTAAGTTTATATGGAGTTCTGTGTCAGGCAGGCCCAAATAGGGAGTGTTGTGATGTCAGAACAAGCCTGCTCCATATATGGAGCATGGGCGGGGCCTGTCCAGAGACCTGGCAGAGGGCCTTTTGTGGCGGTTCTGGACAACCGTGGGTCCGACCAACTCGACACCGGGCACTGCACTCCCTGTGGGGGTGTGGAACGCGGAAATGCGGAAGTAGAGCGTTCTTCCGGGTCCTTCAAATGCCACTGAGCAACTTCCATTGAAATGAAGAGTTGTCCGGTCTCTACATTATATATAACTCTATGGTCAGGAGTGTCTGGTGACTGTGTCTATGGGAGGAGCTACGTGGAAGTATGCTCCCTCCCTCCCCATAATCATCAGATCCCTAGTCTGTTATCAGAGCCTTCATTAGGGTTTTCACTTCAGATTCAAAAGGCCCAAAACCCGGCATTGCATCGGAGCACGTTGTGATCTGTAGACCAGCTATTACAAATCAAAATTGCCACATTTTAAGGCTGACATCACTTTGACTCAGTCACTCAGACATAAACCATAAACATAGCCGATACGCCGATGTAGAGGCAAGACCATGGTCACGTCTGACTCAGACATAAAGGTAAACAAACTCAAAACACCCATATATAGGCCTCCTGTAGGCACTCGAGTCGTTTGAATATGTGGGTGTCCAGATTTGCCAATCAGACCGATATGCTCATATATGGGCATGCCAATATACCGTATGGGCCGATGACATCAGGGATCTTCATATGGGCATAAAAGGGACACAGACAGACGGGTACAACGGGCACTCTGACAAAGTCTCCGACACAATAATTCAGACATATGGGTCAGATAGGCGGTGTGACGTAGGTGTGAGGGTCGCATAGCGGCCCAAACCTCTAGTTTGCCAGAAAATGTGAAAAGATGTTGAATATTCTTGAAATGTCAACCTTGTATGGAGGCCCCTGGCACAAAATATTTTCAGTTGGATATCTGCAGGCAAATGCATATTAATTTGGGGGGTATCCTTGACATGAAAATATTTCAGAGCCACTGATCTAATGCATAGCAAACAGAGAGGTTTTGGTTCAGACAAGGTCAAGTTGTGTGTTGCACATTGTCTTTGTGTGGTTATGAGAGTCAGACCCTCCCACGCCTGTTCCTCTGACCTCAGCAATACTGCTGCTATGGCAACATGTACACCACTACAACACAGAGAGAGAGAGAGAGAGAGAGAGAGAGAGAGAGAGAGAGAGAGAGAGAGAGATCAGGAGTCAGTGACGTGCAAGATAATGTGGATAAGAAGTAAAAGAGAGAGGGGGAGAGAGAGAGAGTAGATATTAAGACAGAGAAAGGGAGGACCAGAGAAGTGGGGCGGGGGGCGTTGTCCTTGGCAATGAACCTTGTTTACATCTAGAACCCCACTCTCTGACACACAGACACACACACACACACACACACACACACGCGCGCGCGCGCGCAGTTCGCATATTCACGTACATACACTCAAACAATGGCTCTCTGTGCGGCTCTATCGCGAAACCTCAACATTCAATATCTGCCTCTTTCGTGGAAAACCAATGGATCCACAATAGCTGTGAGAGGGGAAATATTTTCACTGAACTCCTGCACGCACGCACACACACACACACACACACACACACACACACACACACACACACACACACACACACACACACACACACACACACACACACACACAGAATACTGTATAAGGAGGTTAAGTCAGGTCATGGAGGAGGCAGAGGGAGATGGCTTTTTCTCCGGGAAGTGGATTGGTTCCTGAACTTCCTTGTGTTGTTTTGGTCTCCAGTTCCCCTCTCTGACTGCGGAGAGAGAGAGACTGGCAAGCTAGAGAATAGGGCCGGGCGTCCATGATGCACACGCGTGTGCACAAGCATGCACGCACGTCGACACACACACACACACACACACACACACACACACACACACACACACACACACACACACACACACACACACACACACACACACACACACACACACACACACACACACACAGTTGCTGTCAGAAACCTCTTATCTTCATCCATCCATCCATCTTCAACCGCTTATCCGTAGTCGGGTCGCGGGGGCAACAGCTCCACCAGAGTGCTCCAGACTAACATTAGAGCAATTAGAGCAACATTAGTGACTTCCTCCTGGGGGATTCCGAGACGTTCCCAGGCCAGTGAGTCGATGTGTTTCCTCCAACTGCGCCTTGGTCTGCCCCGGAGTCTCCTCCCAGTGGGCCGTGCGCCGAGAACCTCCCTAGGGAGGCACCGAGAGGCATCCTAACCAGATGCCCGAACCACCTCAGCTGGCTCCTTTCCAGGCGAAGGAGCAGCAGTCTCGTTTGACTGAACTTCTCTAAGGGAGATGCCAGCCACCCGTCGAAGAAAACTCATTTTGGCCGCTTGTATTCGCGACCTTATTCTTTCGGTCATGACCCACACTTCATGACCATAGGTGAGAGTATAGGAATGAAGATTGCTCGGTAGACAGAGAGCTTTGCCTTCTGGCTCAACTCTCTTTTCGTCACAACAGTGCGGTACAGCGACTGCAATACCGCCCCTGCCGCTCCGATTCTCCGGCTGATCTCCTTCTCCGTCCTCCCCTCACTCGTGAACAAGACCCAGAGATACTTGAACTCCTTCACCTGGGGTAATGCCTCATTCCCTACCCGGACTGCACAATCCACCGGTTTCCTGCTGAGAACCATGGCCTCAGATTTGGAGACGCTGATCCTCATCCCAGCCGCCGTACACTCGGCTGCGAACCGATCCAGTGAGAACTCTTATCTTATCTCTTATAAAATACCTTATGATACCTCGTATCATAAATGAACTCCCTACTTGATCATACTAGTGTCTCGCTGAAGTATGAAATATAGCAAATATACAAGCATGAAACTCTGCGTGCGATGCAATTTGAGCTTGTAGATCTGTTTTTTTTTAATCCTGACATGAATCCGGAGAGTCTTGTTAGAGACAAAACAACATAACAATATGTTTCTATTACTTGGGAGTACATCAACATTTTAGGATGGCGAGTTTATGAATGCAATCTTATATATAAATAGCTGATCTATTGTAAGCTCACACAACCCTTTGACACTGTGAACTTGTAGATCTGCTATTTCTTTGTTGTACAACACTGGCATGGAACCAAGTCTAAATCAGACAGAACTACAACCCTAACCACTAAACTTATATATAATATATATATATAATAATAAAAGTATTGTTCTTTAACCATAAAACAGCAATTCCTCTTGTGAGGAGGACCAGGAAAACTGTTATCACAAAATCTATTTCTGAACTTCTACTATACTTTGTGGGGAAGTAGTATAAAAAACACACACACACACACACACACACACACACACACACACACACACACACACACACACACACACACACACACACACACACACACACACACACACACACACACACACACACACACACACACACACACGCTATAGTAGTGTACTGCTGAACTCTAGTAAACCCAGTCTCCCCCTTGCTCCTTTCTCTCCCTACCCACAAAAACACTCTCGCTCCTCCCACTCCACTATCCTGGTGGAGCTGTTGTCAAACAATCTGGCCAGTAAGAGAGAGAGAGAGAGAGAGACAAACAGAGACAGACAGAAACAAACTGATAGAGAGAGAGAACCAACCAACCTCGTTTACATTGCAAACTTTTCAAATACGTCACCACAACTTGTTCAACTGGAGGCTGCTGAATGCAGTGGACCTTCTGGGTCAATCTGGCACTCATGGGAACATATCTGGATTAATGCCGTGTGTGCTGGGAGCACTTGATCTGAGCTGATATTGTGCTATGAGCTGATGTTGGGCTATTTTGTATTTTGTGGATAACTGTGCTATTTGTGGAAGAGTCTTCTCCGGAAATGAATGGCTTCTTGTTTTTGTTTTGTTGTTTTAAGGTATTTTTTTTAAGTATTCCTTGGATTTATGATAAGAAGAGGACTACAGTTTGACATAACGGTGCTATTAGTGGGAGTCTGCTTCAGCATGATAAAGCTGCAAGAACTCTACCAGTGTTGAGAGGGGACTGGCGATTCTTAAGCAGATAGTTTTGTGTTTCATGTATCAGTGTTTGAATCAAGAATGGTTTCTGAGATCATTCCAACAGACCTTTCCTTCAAAAAGTGGGATCCTACCTGGTCACAGTCCATCGGTTCTGTGCACAGCTGTCCTTACCACAAAGAGTAGTGCCTGCACAGAAGGATGGTCCCATAATATTGATATGTGTGTAACATGGGAGGGAGTTGATACTTATTCTGAACAGGTGTCTATTATTCCTCAATCCTGTTACTCCAGTTCCCCATGAGTTTTGTGCGAGTGTATGCCAGGGTTGCACAGTAGTATCCGTTTGTGAATGTTCAGCGATATGACATGAGTTACAGTAGCTCTCCGTAAGATGAGAAATAGGGAGAGAGCGCAAGTAGATACAGCACGAGAAGAGACAACAATAAGTGAATAAGGACAGAAGATAAGAGGAGGGACCAAAGAATTAAGACACATTACAGATATGGGGAGTCAGAATGACAGTAAAGCAGCAGCAGCCTTGGACACAGATACAGATGCAGACAGCCTGTGTGACTGGGAGACAGTGGACATGCAACACCAACAGCTGAGCCACTGGGAGGACTGGGATTCCGAGGAGTTCCCCGCTGTAAGTCTGATCTGTTTGGGGTTAGGTAGCGGTCAATGGCAGGAAATCACTTTATAAATAATCTTATTTTTGTGGAGGCAGGAATTGTGTGTTAAAACAAATTATAATAATACTCTACAAGGATCTTGGTTTGACAGTATTTTGGTGGAGTGGAGTGAAGTAAAAACAGTGGATCAGGGGGCTACAACTTTTTATACTGTGGGCATTCGCTAAACTGGAATGTGGGTTAGCCACTAACTTGACCTTTCAAAACAAGTAAGAGGTGCAAATGATTATAATACTTTTTTAAACTGTTAGGAATGAATATTAATTTAACCACTTAAACCTGCTCCCTTATTTTCTTCACTCTGCAGTGCACCAAATATCTTTGCAGAAAATACCCAGGCTACAAGCTTTTGCATCACGGCGTGTTGTGAGCTTTGTACATTGGCTATTTTCGCTGAATGTTTTAACCCCAGAATAGGGACGCTAGGGTTCGGACAGAGGAGGGATTGCGAGTATGGTATATCGGTAGAAGGATGCTAAGTTTGGAACTGCCAGGCCTAGAGGAAGACCAAAGAGAAGATGTATGGATGTAGTGAAAGAGGACATGAAGTTAGCTGGTGTGAGTGAAGAGGAGGCAGAGGACAGGGTGAGATGGAGGCAGATGATTCGTTGTGGCCGACCCCTGAAGGGAACTGCCGAAAGGAAAAGAAGGGACGCTACGGTTCAAGTGGTTAAAAATGATATAAACATCAATAATCCTCTCAAAATCCTTTCAAAGGATATGGTATTCATCACTAACGTGTTTTATGAGAAATTGGCCAGGATGGATTGAACACACAGTGAGTAATATTGTATTCATACATGTGTGTTTCTCCTCTGTAGGTATTGAGTCCCACATACAAGCAACGCAATGAAGACTTCAGGAAGCTGTTCAAGCAGCTGCCGGATACGGAGCGGCTCATTGTGGGTGAGTCTAAACAAGACACAGTGATCAGGATACGGAGCGGCTCATTGTGGGTGAGTCTAAACAAGACACAGTGATCACGGATACGGAGCGGCTCATTGTGGGTGAGTCTGAACAAGACACAGTGATCACGGATACGGAGCGGCTCATTGTGGGTGAGTCTAAACAAGACACAGTGATCAGATACGGAGCGGCTCATTGTGGGTGAGTCTAAACAAGACACAGTGATCAGGATACGGAGCGGCTCATTGTGGGTGAGTCTAAACAAGACACAGTGATCACGGATACGGAGCGGCTCATTGTGGGTGAGTCTGAACAAGACACAGTGATCACGGATACGGAGCGGCTCATTGTGGGTGAGTCTAAACGAGACACAGTGATCACGGATACGGAGCGGCTCATTGTGGGTGAGTCTAAACCAGACACAGTGATCACGGATACGGAGCGGCTCATTGTGGGTGAGTCGTAACAAGACACAGTGATCAGACAAAGTGCAGATCTTCAGCGGTTCATGAGAAGTGTCAAGTCTTGTATTCACTCCTCATTCACGGCCCGCCAACTCCATTCATTGCCTCGGCAGAAACTTTCAATTGGAAACTGTCTCGTCTAGTCGTCTTAATAGCACTCGATCTCCTAGGCTTCCACAGTGACTCCAAACCGACGCCAGAGCTAAGAGTTATCTCTTACTGCAACAGTGACATTGTTGTGCCAATGTGGGCAAAGACGAGGAGATGAAGGAAAATCTGATAACCATGCAAGATTGTGATGGACTTCTCCATCAATATTCTATTTTCGCCATGACCATGCAAAAACACGTGATCAGTATTCAGTAATGCCAGAATCACGTAGGCCTAATAGCCCTGCATGCATACTAATGAGTTCCTGATGTGCCATATAGTGTTCACTCTAGTCCACTGTGCTACACATTTTAAAATTAGCCACTAAATTCAAAATTAAATAAAATTATGTATAAATAAATTATGTTTGGGGAAGACGATTTACAACTTACAAGCTCATAACACATCACGGCATAACTATAGAACATAACTATACAACATAACTATACAATATAACTATACAACATAACTATACTCCATGCAGTGGTGGAAAGTAACTACAATTTTGAGGTATTTGTACTTTTAATTGTAACGTAGTAGTATTTCTACATTTCAGTATTGGTACTTTTTACTTTTACTTAAGTAAGTAAAGTACTTTTTTCCCACCACAGATTCCGTGTTTGGGATTTCAATAATTGGGTCTTATCAATACAGACAGTGCTTCTTACATTGCAGGAGAAAAAGGGCCATACTTGAGGACAGGAAGAGATTACGTTCTACCAGCTAAACTGTCGACCTTAATAGTTGTGGTTTCCATTAAGGTGAACAGATACTGTAGTCTACTGTATGTTGATGAGAAAGATTGAACAATGGAACAAATAAAACAGATACTTATGTACAGTACATGATGAGTGATTAATGAAGGGCATGACAGGGTTTAAAGGAAAGCAGTCTCTGGCGGAACAAGGCAATACCGAGACGTAGCCTCGACTACTGCACTTTTCTCTCACACAAATTCATACCATTCAGCACCACAGTGCACTGCGAACCCACTTCAACTAATGAACTAAAATATTTATAAGAATTGGCACGGCGGCCAAACAGTTCCAAGTACAAGCACTATTTAAGGGCATGATATAAGCAGGCTAGGTGAACTTCAATTTAATAACATCACATGCTTGCAAGTGACCGTAACAGTGGGCCTACTGTACTGTAGCCGGGGTGCATACTGTCTAAACTAAGTACTGCACCCCTGTAGCCTACCTGTTAATGTTTTTTTGGGCAGCTAAGCTAGTGATGATTTCACCAGCGTGATCCAGCATGAGACTTATACAATATGAACTACGTACTCACCTAATGCCGGGAAGGTTCCATGTTTAACATATACTTCCAAAGTGTGTACATTGTTAGATGCATGGTTTTACTGTAGGCTATAAGCTTGTGTTTAATCCACGTGGGTTCTTGTTTACTACTTGGTTAGACTTGCTGACATCATAACTTGTCATGGCAGCTTGACTACAACTGAAACAGACTTCCTCTTCGAAATAAGAGCCACTTGTAATGATTAGTCAACACTAGTTTTATTTCTAAGTGTACTTAGAATAGATAGATAGACATCTATTCTGTAGCACCCTGAGATAAGCCTGCTGCCGTGCCAAGAGGCAGGGCTTGCAAAGTGCGACCAAGTAAAGGTCTGTGACTGTGTGATGGTGATCATCTGACAACTGGAGTCCCGGGCCGGGGAACGACCGTACCCCAAGCTCACAATAGTTTGATGCAAAGGTGTTTTAGCGACTGCATGAACTAACGATATGCTTAATTTGTGTGTGCCGTGTACTATGATCCAGTAGTGTGTACATTAAAAAAAATATATATATAGAGAATATGGAGATAGGTTTGTGCTCGACAGTGATGATAAGCATGAATGTGTTTTTGTTGACCTTTCCAAAAGCCTTGACCCCCACCACCAGACTACTCCTGTGTTGTTAACTTTTAACCTTTGACCCCCACCAGACTACTCCTGTGCTCTGCAGAGAGACATCCTCCTGCAGGGTCGCCTCTACCTCTCAGAGAATTGGATCTGTTTCTATAGCAACATCTTCCGATGGGAGACCTTGGTGAGGACACGCTTTTAAGTTTAAGTTTGTGCTGCCAGGCACCTCCAGATGTAAAAGTCTGAGTTTAAAAAAATCCCCCCCCCCCACAAATCTTCATGACATCAATGATTGTGACGCTATAACACATTTTGCTGGGGACCCGCTGGTACACCCCATGGACCCCTGGGGGTCCCCAGATCCAGAAGTAATGGTTTAAGTCATCTAACTAAAATATAACCCATAGTAGTTCTACAGTAAAAAAAATAATGCTGCTACATAAATATTTTAAGTTGTTCAGAAAACTTAGGTCAGAATTTAGAAGGCGTTTTTAGAATTGGCCTCAGTCCAAAATGGGTTAAAGGACATTGTGTTTCTCTGTGAATAGCTGATGGTTCGGTTAAAGGACATCTGCTCCATGACCAAGGAGAAGACGGCTCGCCTCATCCCCAATGCCATCCAGCTGAGCACTGACAATGACAAGGTGAGCAGCTCATGCTATTGGTGCTATGGATGCTTGGACTGTCATGCACTTTTGGCACCGTTGGGTGTGTGGACTTATAAGTGCAACACAGTGCATCACATCATGCAACACGACATGATTTGCACATCGTTGCTGTCGGGAGGAAACCACCTAACTAAAGAGTTTTTGCATAAATCAGTGCAATTGAACACCCTTTACGTTGTTTCGAAAATATTGAACCAATGGAAAGCAGTAAAAAATGCTTTGGACAAAACCTCTTAATTCCATTAGACCCTCAAACTGTCTGCTAAAGCAACTAACTACACCACCTCTCCCCCTCTCGTGCAAGTAATTGACAATATACACAACACCAACTTTGATGAGGCAGTATTGCTTTGTTTTCAAAATATAAGGTTTTCTTAATTTCCTGTAATTCTTCTATTTTTGAGTGGTGCAACTACTCCTACAACCAGCAATGTCCGTGTACCTGTACCTGTGTATCTGAGCACCAGTATATGACTATTAGTACCAGTAGGGGGCGCCAGAAACAGAGAGAGGGATAGTGCTGCTCTGTTGCCTGCTAATGAGAGAGAGAGAGAGAGAGAGAGAGAGAGAGAGAGAGGGGGGTGGGTGTGAATTTTTACAGGTACATTATTATGACGTGTGGTGACCTTTTAGTTCTGCTATTTTCACTACTTCTTAAAAGGCCTAGTTAAATATTTATGGAATGTGTACATACTGTAGGGGAAATAAAACTCAAGACATATTTATTTTTACTTGTGACCCATAAATATTGGTCCTCAGTGTTTGGAAAACAGTGTTCTAAGGTGTAGTAGTTGTTTAAACCCTCCTGTCCCGTTTCAGCACTTTTTCACCTCATTCGGAGCGAGGGACCGGACATACATGATGATGTTCAGACTCTGGCAGAACGCCCTGCTAGAAAAGGTGAGATTGATACACTGTTAATCACTTACAGACATTCATGTTTGAAATTATTATGTTTGAGTTTCAACGTGTAATTTAGTTTAGTAGTTTGTCTTTAACCACTTTAACCATACTTTATACTTTGGCTATTCAAAAATAGGAGATATACAATACAAGCTCACTCACTTACTTTGGATTCAATAATCCAAAGTAAGCTTGTTTTTTTTCTGAGTACTTCAAATCGCTCTGGATTAAGAGCATCTGCTAAACGGTTAAATTGTAAAATTGTTTGTGCCACCCGTCCTCCCCGCCTTCTCCGTTCTCCTTCCCTCTTATCAGCCTTTATGTCCAAAAGAGCTGTGGCATTTTGTCCACCAGTGTTACGGCAACGAGCTGGGCCTGACCAGTGAGGACGAGGACTATGTGCACCCAGACGATGACTTCAACACCATGGGGTGAGTCTCAAGTAACCGTATACCAGCGCTCATCGCCATGATGACTTGTGGTGGACATTTGTCAAAATTCCATTCTTGCCGCCACAGACATAAAAATGAGCCAATAACATGACCAGCAACACATAAAGAGATAGCCCTGATACAGGTCTGTAACTCTGAGAGCGTACAATTGGTTTCATTTGTACCACGCTGACCGCTCGGTGGGGCGGTTCTTGTATTATTGTATTTGTTTTACTGAGGATAACGGCCAAGCTACACCAGGATTTTCTTGCGCGTTTACTCTAAACGCGCGGACCGTGCGTGCGTAAGCCAAATGCCCTGGCTACATCGATCTGTCAGACGCGCGGCAGATTTGTGCGGGACCTTCCGGGAGGATATATAGATACGCGCGCATGGGGGCATACGCACGTAAATTTCTTTGAACCGATCCTATTTTTAGAGCACGCGTAGGATGGCCCGCGGTATCCGTGCGTCTGGTGTAGCTGGTATCATTATTATATTGGTCCTATCCAAATGCACTGTACGCTCGCGCAGTAAACGCATACGCACGCGCGCAAAATTGCCTGGTGTAGCTTGGCCGTGAGGTTAGCAATAAGTTTAGGGTTGGGCATAGTTTTACTGGGCTTAAGTTTAGGAATAGGGCTAGGTTTTGGCACCGTTTTACTGAGGTTAAGTTTAGGAATAAGGTCAGGTTTAACCGTTTAGGCACAGTTTACTGAGGTTACGTTTAGTAATATCGGGCTGAGACAAACTGGCCAGGCTACTGCTTTTCCAAATATCATGCTTTAAGTAGCATGTGACATGTCAAACTAGGGTGTTTAAATGATTCTGAATCCATTCCAAGCATTAGTTTTGCACGAAAAACACTCCTTGGCCTAAAAACGGCCATAGCCGTCATCACAAATGTGATGAGGTCAGCACAAACATGGCTATGGCCGAATATGTCACATGCTATTTAAAGTATGATGAAATTTGGAAACTTTTGCCTTATAATGGTTGTCTATGGTGTGGTATACAAAAATGGCCGTAACTTTTTTTTGTGATGTTTCCGGCAGAGCAGACCTCTCATTCTGTGGACCTTAATGTCCAAGTGAATAGAAAAAACACAAATAAAAAGTATGTAATGACATCACAGGTTAATCTCTTTTCCTTGAGCTTCTGGGCCTGTGGCTCCCCGGCTAATAGTGCTTTCTTGGGTTATAATTATAAATCCTCTTAGCAGACCTTATTTTGAACTGTACAAGCTGGTAACCTTGACCTACAGCTGCTGTCTATCTCCGAGGTGCAGGTACTGTGAGGAGCTGCCTGTGGAGGACGCCAGCGCGGAGCATAACGCTGAGCCTGGCAGTGCTCTGGCCAAGAGCCTGGAGGCCTCCAGGCCTGACATCAGCCCCTTGCTCCCCCTCATCAAGACCTCCTTCCCCGCTGACGCCCTGCTCGACCTGCCCGGCAGCGAGCCTCCGCTCCCTGTGAGTACAGCAGTCCTGTCACATTGCATCAGGTGTTCTCAAACTTCTTTGGCTCAGCACCCCTGAAAATAACTTTTCTTTCTAGAGACTTGGTGAACTGTAGGCTGAAAAAGAACACACCAAGTACAGTTTAACTCGGGTCCATTTTACTGAGAGTCTAAGTTGGTCAAACTGAAATGATAGATAAATTCCAAAATATTATCAAAGTATTCTGAGGCACCACTGGCATTATGTCAAGGCACCCTAGGGTTCCGCGGCACCCACTTTGAGAACCACTGCATTACATAATCGGTGATCGCCTAATCGCAATTATTTGAGATAATCAGTTCTTTTTCATAATGGTGTCTAGTGAGGCATCTAGAATGTGTCAAAGGCCATGTCTCACCTAAACACAGGATCTGACATGAATGTTGTATCTAATGGTCAAGATTCGATTCATCCCCTGAGCAAGCAGGCCTGCTTTATTAGCGCAAAGGTACAAGTTTCAGCACTTCAAATCTGGGAGAGGAAAGTTACATAGTGCTGATTGGAATTGGAAGTGAAGAGACAAAAAAGAATAGCAGACAGAATTGGAAATGGATCACTGCTGATTGGAGGAAATGAGTGCCCCACCAATGTATTTCCTTTACTAAAGAGCTGGATAGACAGGGAGATCTGCCCTGTTACTGGACAAACTGCTACCTGTATATCCGCTTCTGATTACTGATTACTTGTTACTGAGCTTAACAAAAACATTTTGTTTCAACCAAAGCATAACACTTACAGCACCGTCAAGAAGACGTACAATATTTATTTTTGGATAGATTCATTACAAGCCTGGACCATTCATTTGGTGTTAAAGATGGAGTGCCACCATTTTTTTCCACCCTAAAACATGATCATCAGGTATTATTACAATATAAGGGGGAAGAACTTTTTCCAAAAAGTGTACAGTATTTGTTAAAATCATGCTTTTATGTGGACACTGGACACGCCCACCAGTTCATTAAGTATGCCTGGTCTGCCTGGTGGGTGGTGATGGGTGCATGGTGATCCACCTGAACTGAAGCCGCACCCACAGCTGTAGTTGTATGATAAAGGGGGAGGGGTTAGGGGAGGGGCTGATAGTGTGGTGTCACTATATTACTGTTTACTTCATTAACCCGTTTGACTGTCAAGGGTTCAGCCTCCAGGAAGAAACCCTAAATACAAAGTGAATAGAGCACCGAAGTCCTGATGTAACTCGCTCATCCCGACGATTCCCCTGGTTCGCGGAAGTAATTTCTCTATGGAGAATAACATGGGGTGATCTTAATATCGTCTACTATAAGCGTTGTGGTCCAAAAATAAACAAGCTGTCTCGGCGTTATTGTCAGGGAGGTGTCTCTGTATCGTTTGCAACAGTCAGTCACTCATATATGATACAGTCTGCTTCTAGCGAAAATCTAACTAATTCAGCAGCAGTAACATTAGCGTTTTCTCTCAGTCAGTTGATTCTTCATATCCATATGAGTGAAGCGGCCGGGGTGACATGTTTATTTTTCAAACACAGTTGTTATATGAGGCGATCTAAAATCGCCTCAATGGGGATTTCAATGCAACTAAACAAATACATGAACCTGGGGACTGACGCCCTCTACTGAAAGTGACGTCAGACTTCGGTGCTCTATACACCATTGCACATAAAAACAACTCCAGGGTGTCTAATGAAGTACTGTCACCTCATACACATGAAAAACTGGAAAAATACAAAAATTGTGGCACTCCATCTTTAACAAAACATGCTCAACAGTGATTATATGATATAGGCCTACTCTTGTGACTTGTCTTTACTTCTGCTAAGACTGCTAAGATGCCCGACCATGTCTGGAAATCATCAAAGTTGTTATTCACATTTTGACAACTTGTGTTAGTCATTTGGAGACTCCCTGTGTCCACAGGTCAACGAGGTCATGTTCCTGACCAGTCTCACTCAAGCATTCTATTTAAGTTGTTTTGAAACTAACTTTCCCCCATGGACTCCACTTTGAGATCCATTGTTGTATAATGATTGCATGTTAGTTCAAACAATAGTCGAAAACCCACGAATAAAAACGTTAAAAGGTACAATACATTAAAATATAAACATTACGCAACACAAAATCCCTCGCCTCATACAACAGGAGCCTTTTGTTGCTTCAAAAGTGATGACAGGCATGCAGCATACACACAGTTCCTCTGTTAGTGCCCACAAAGAGTGAGCTCAGATCAGCAAACTCATGTCCATATTTCCCTCTACATATCGCTACGTATCGTCTCAGTCCGGTGGAAACCGTCTAAAACTGTTTAGGATTAAAATTCAAAACCTGCAAAAGTAGCAGACAAAGCTCAAAACATCATGCTTTTGTGATCAACTGGGACATTAATTTACAAAAAAAGTAGGATATGGACTGGAGATAACATTTAAGTCTCATGGCACAAACGTGGTGCTCAGCACACAGTTTGTGTGAGAATATTGTGTTGCTGTCAGGCAGAAAACTAGCTTGAATCTTGTTATTTACATTTTTTATTCCCTACAAAAATAGCAAATATAAATTTAGTAGTAGTAGTAGTATTGAAACTTTCACTCAAGTACAAAATGTGAGCACTTTTTCCTCCACTGAAAGAAAGATATAGGACGGGTTTAGATTAGCTTCTGCTACCGTGAAAATAGCAGATCTACAAGCTCACAATGTGTGGCATATCGACGCATTGTGAGCTTGTAGATCTGCTATTTTCAAATCGCCGAAATGTATAATAGGGCTGAAGTGGGTAATGTATGTTTTGTAATAATCCAAATCTACAAAATAACTAGTAACTAAAGCTGTCAAATACATGTAGTGGAGAAAAAGTACAATATTTGGATCTGAGATGTAGTGGAGTAGAAGTAAAGGTTTTGGAAATTGGAAATACTCAAGTATTTTACTAGTATAAGTACAGCACAGCTAAGCCTATGCCTGGCATAGGCTCCGATTGTAACGAGCCTCCGTTACAATTCCGGGTTATCAGGGAGGAGGGGACTGTTGTTGTGAGAAGTGATCATTAGCGCATACCCTTTACCGATCGTCAGAAACGGTTACATGTCCGGAGCGATGCGAGACAAAGTCACAAATTAAATCCGATCATCGGATGAGCGACGGCTCATTATGGACAGCGCTCGAAGCTTTAGAGATACAGGACTCTTTTTTTTTTTTTTTATATGTTTATTCATTTTCTTTACAGTACAAAAAAGTATTTTCAAAACAATTGACATATATTTTTCCCCCACATCCCCATGGCAGTACAAATACAAACAAAATCTTATCACAAAATGTTTTGACAATAATAAATACAGAACAAAAATAAATAAATAATAACAAAACGAAAAATAAAACGAAAATAAAACACATTACATACAGTTAAACAAACAAATGCCCAATGTCCGTCACAGTTCCCTACCCCCACCCCACAGCTGACTACTCAGTTAACCACTATACATCCAAAGCCTCTTCAATATCACCTCGCTTAATGAAGTCCAAGAACTTCTCCCATATCTTATAGAATAACGCAGGTCTCTTCCTAATTACATATGTTAGTTTCTCATGTGCCAAACTTGTTGTTAAGTTAAAATCCTGCTTTTAATGGAGATAAATGGAGCCTAAAAATCCCATAGCTGGTGGGAACAGAGGCGTTGCATAGCAACTGGAGCAATGCTAAAAGGTAAATTGACGGCCGCCACTTTTATATATGGAGTATACGGGGGGTACGAACATGTACCTAGTTGGCACCTGCCGTACCCTAGCCTAGGGGGTCCGAACATGTTCGTAGATGGCAGAAAAATAATTAAGTACAGTACTTCAGTAAATGCACTTAGTTACTTTCCGCCACTGCTTTCTCTCCGCAGTGCGATCTGTCCCCAGAAGAGTATTTCTCCCCCTCCGTCCCAGACGGTGACCTGTTGAGCCTTCCCTTGCCTGAAAACTGTGGCGGTCTCGTCCCCTCGCCCTCATTGGACCTGAACGACAACGAGGACCTGCCCACCGAGCTCAGCGATTCGTCAGAGACGCACGACGACGACGAAGGTGTGTCACGAGAGGCAGACAGACCGCATTATGCATGCACGCACAGTCGCACACAGATTACATACATGGAAATATGTTTGAGCTTAGATCGGCTATTTCCACTATTCATGTTAAGTATAACGTTATTAAATTACTATGTCATGTTATTTGAAAGGTGATTCTTATTCATAATGTTCCGATGGCAGAAAATGTGATTCAATTGCCCCATTAATGTACGTGTTGTCTTGGCTGGAGCAGGTGAGATCGAGCCATTCCACGATGACCTGAGCGGTCGCCAGTACATCAACGAAGTGTACAAGTTCAGTGTGGACAAGATGCACACGATGCTGTTCACAGAGTCCACGTTCATGAGGGACTTCCTGGAACGACGCAGGTTCTCAGGTACATTGAATGATTTGTCTTTATTTAAGTGTCATGCTTCCAAGGAAGCCCAGCCCATATTGGACAGGACAGGACACTTTTACTTTCATTTTACATAAACAATGAACTGACATGACAGTTCACAAACAATGAATGACCAACTAAAACACCCAAGCTTCTTACATGGCAGATCACACGATTATAATTATACAACATAAAATGAAATAAAATACTTACTTACTTACTCCAGGCTCTAAAAACAAACTGTGCCGTCTCAATTACTTCATAATTAATTATTCACTCCAACTTCTACAATTCAATAGACAGTTCAATAGATAGTTCGTATCGTTACTGTGGGGCAGAAACCTCTGATCTCCATATTGTCACAGTGTCACACAAAAGCATCAAAAGTAGCAGATCCGTAAACTCCAATCCTCTCTGAATCTGAATCTCTGAAGCTCTGAATCCTGAGAAGTCACAGTTTTGGACATTATGAAGTTCCCTCCCCACAGAGATGATGTAGTAGTCTTCTACATGCAGTAACATCTCAATATTAAACTAGGTCTGGGAGTTTAAATATGAAAGCTGCTGTAAATAACATTTTCTGGTTAAAGCAAAACTTTTTTCAAAAACAGCAGTTATCACGGCACGTTTCGAGCTTGTGGATCTGCTACTTTTTTTTTTTTGTGGCTTTCGCCTTTATTTTATATATTTTTATGGAGGGACAGACAGTAGGCTGATAGGAAATGGGGAGAGAGATGGTGACATGCAGTAAAGGCTGTCGGGAACGGGAGTCGAACCCGCGGCACACTTCCAGACTGGATTACCAGACAAGGTTCCTGGACCACTGAGCCATGGCCCAGGCCGGATCTGCTACTTTTGATGCTTTTGTGTGACACTGTAGAATGATCAAGTGGGCTAATTAACTCACTATATATACTGTGTGTGTGTGTGTGTGTGTGTGTGTGTGTGTGTGTGTGTGTGTGTGTATGTGTGTGTGTGTGTGTGTGTGTGTGTGTGTGTGTATATATATATATATATATATATATATATATATATTATATATATATATTATATATATATAAACACACACACACACACACAGTTTATCCCCGACAACGACGATATACTATTGCCAGTGTAATGATAAAAGCTATGTAACATTTGCATTGGCTGTTGGTCCCATGCAGACGTGGTGTATCACCCATGGAAGAAGGAGCCAGATGGAGACCAGACCAGAGAGATCATGTACACCATCTCCCTCACCAATCCTCTGGCTCCCAAAACAGCCACTGTCACTGAGACACAGGTATACTGTAGTATTGAATGATATTTTTTTCCAAACACAGTTACAAAGTGCTTTACATGAGTGCTTTACAAGTTAAAACAACATGAATAACCTAAATCAACACAAGGAAATCAAAGGGTAAGCTAAAACAACAACAAAAAAACACCTTAAAACAAAGGCAGAAGCTGCTAAGAAAACACTTTGACATAGAGATATGTTTTTAGAAGTGATTTTAACGAAGACACTGATTTTGCAAGCCTCAGCTCCACAGGTAGGGCATTCCACAGTGTGGGTGCCCGGACTGCAAATGCCCGATGCAGTCATCCTGAATGACTTTCAGGAGGGCCTTTTCCGTGGATCTAATGCAGCGCCCTGGTTCATAGGGGGCAGCAAGGCTTTTAATGTAGCTCACCCCCAGGTGGCTGTTAGTGGTAGTGTTGCCATGACTGCTTCACTCCATTTACTGCTGGAGTTTCTCTTTAACAGTGGTTTTCAACAAGTGGTCCCCACCTAAATTATGGAGAGTTGGTAAATGAACCCTCTTGGATCAATTTTGATCAACGTTTGCCTGTTATCTCTCCTATGGTGGACAACATCTTGAGAAGTAGTCTCAATAGCTGGGTGCAGATTCTTGAAGAAACATAGAAAAGGAATATCTTGAGTGGTTTCTTATGAACTTATTTATTTTCAATAAACGATATGATATGGAAAGGGTTGAAAACCACTGCTCTAGAACAGTCTGCACACACTATCAGCATTTTTGAGCGCGTTTACTAATCTTCCAGGCCCACAGAATATTTTTTGTAAACTCCAAATAGAGAAAGAAGAGTTTTATCTGAGAAAGAAAGTGTGTTACCGCAATGTTCTGTTCTTTAGTTATTGACAGTTGAATATTGCTTCTTTACACCAGAAACACTGTATGGGGAATGATATTTAAGCAGAGAAACATTTATTTTTATTTAATTTAGTTTGTGATCATGTTATTCCCCAGGTTAGCTCACAGGTTGCTTAAGAGTGGTCATCTGTGCAGTGGATTGAAATGACGTGTATGTACAATACATGTATGAATGAATATTATAAGAGACTTTGGGCTTGTTATTTTATTCGGCTTTACTGAAGCCTAATTAAAAAAAACAAAGCCCAAAGTGGCATATAATATTAATAGTATTTCCATTTTGAGTGTAGCTGTATTTGCGGTTCTTGTGTGTAGACGCTCTACAAGGCCAGCCAGGAGAACGAGTGCTACATCATCGATGCGGAGGTGATCGCCCACGACGTCCCGTACCACGACTACTTCTACACACTCAACCGCTACATGCTCACCAGGGTGGCCAAGAACAGGTGCCGGCTCAGGTGAGGGGCGCATATTATTCTAATCTCTGTTTGGAACGTTAATGTTATTGATATAGGTTAATTTATTGTTTTTTTTTTAAAATCCGTGTCTGATCTGCACTCCGGGAACTTATTTGTTAACAATAAAGAGTTATTTATAATTTTGGTCTTGAGCTACTGCAGACCACTATTTCAAACTAAAGGCCTCTTCCTTTACAATGCATTGTAAACAGAAGTACTAATTGGAACTTATCACCCCAGTTCTTAAGTGCTTACACTAGGTCCCTGTGTGTCAAAAATGTAGTTCAAAATACTACTGTTGCCAAATGACATTTCTGATCTTGCGATATTATGACCCATCCAGAGCTCTCAGGTAACCTGGGAAAGGTTACCTGAGAGCTTAGATTGTTGGGTTTTTATTATTGATAGGACAATAGACTGACACGAAATGGGGGGAGAGAGATGGGGAGTGACACGCAGCAAAGGTCGTTGGGATCAGGATTCGAATCCGCAACACAGGCATTGCAGCCTAGGTGCCCAGACTGCTACGCCAGTGGCCCGGGCCAAAAGGTCTGCATTTCTGCAGCACCACATATCTGGAACAAACTGAGACTGCCACTCGTATTTGTTTTAAAACACAACTAAAGACTATTCTATTCTATTTGCCACAGTCTTTGATTGAATGCACTTTAACCGTATCTGTTATTTGTTTTAACTTCTTTTGTTTTATGCATTCTAATGCATCGTAATCCGTTGCCAGATGTTCTGTGAAAAGCTCATTGTTGTTGAATGTGCTATACTAATCAAAGCGTACTACATGTCCTGTAGGGTGTCCACAGAGCTGCGCTACAGGAAGCAACCCTGGGGTCTCATCAAGGGCTTCATCGAGAGAAACTTCTGGAGTGGTCTGGATGAGTACTTCAGACACTTAGGTACGGGACGTCCTAGAGCATATCTATTTACACGCACCTCGACAGTGGGTGCAGGGCCAATAAGGCGATCACGGAAGGAGGTAGGGCACACGCACACCATTCTTTAGGCAAAGGAATTACTTTATTAAAGACAGCGTTTCGATCTCACAGGATCTTCTGATCGGATGAAGATCCTGTGAGGTCGAAACGTTGTCGGTAATAAAGTAATTCCTTTGCCTAAAGAATGGTACGCGGGCCCTTCCTCCTTCCACGTATAACTATGTATTGTAATAGCATTATACTTTAACATTTGCAGACAAGTTGCTTCAATCATTTTGTCCCCCGCTGGACCCAGATATGGAACTGACCAAGGTGGAAGCGGCGCTGATGGACCACCCCAGCAAACAGTCTCCCAAGTCCAAGGCGTTGAGGACGGGGACGGCGCGGAGGCGGAAGCGAGCTCTGGTCCACCACCTCAGACCCCTGGGGGGACACATGGACGAGATGCTGAGCACCGTCTCCACCCCCGAGGACGAGGAGGAAGTCAGCCACCACATCAAACACGTGGCAGGTCAGCTCCATGACCCAAATAAATCATATCACCACCCCAATATGAAGGACCGCCCTGCATTGGTTTTTTATCTTTTAAGTTTTAGCCATTGTATTTAATGTCACCAGACGTGTCAGTAGGTGGAGATCTCTGATCATCTGGCTAGGTGAGACTACATTTGCCCTGACAAGTAGGACCTGTTGACCTGTCTGCTTTAGGGTGTGACCATCGTCATTGATGGTCAGTGTGGTCACACCATTGGACCACGAGAAATAATCATTGATCAACAATCAAGTCAGTGGTCCTCAAAGTGGGGTCCGGGGACCCCTAGTGGTCCTTGAGGTGGCTCCAGGGCCTCCCCAGCTAAATTAGTTAATATAAAGCATCAAAATCTGTTCAACCATTTTAACCTTTTTGTTATACTTCAGCTATTTTTGAATAGCTGATCAAGCAAATACAACCTTGAACAAAAGTGTTGGAAACCGCATGAGGAAGAGAGGTGATTTTCAGTGGTGGAAAGTAACTAAGTACATTTACTCAAGTACTGTACCTAAGTAAAAAATTGAGGTGTTTGAGTATAGCCAATACCACTACATCTCAGAGGCAAATATTGTACTTCTTCTACACTACATATATTTGAAAACTTTAGTTACTAGTTACTTTGTAGATTTTGGTTATTATTACAAAGCATAACCAATTCAGCCCTATACACGGTACATTTCGGCCAATTGAAAATAGCCGATCTACAAGCTCACAATGTGCCATGATGCGACACATTGTGAGCTTGTAGATCAGCTATTTTCAAAAGATGTTTATTAAAAACTTGAAATGGCACATTCTGCATAATGAGTACTTTTATTTTTAGTCACTTTAAGTACATTTGCCAATACTTTAGTACTTTTAGTCAAGTACATTTTGAATTCCGTACTTTTACTTGTAACAGAGTATTTCTACATTGCAGTATTGATACTTTCCATTGATACTGTTTCCACCAGTGTTTGTCATACTTTAGCTATTCAAAAATACAGTAGCTGATCAAACAGTTACAATCCTGAACAAAAGTGTTGTAGACCGCATTGCCCTGAATTGACCCAAAGAAGGAAGAGAGGTGACTTTTAAGGGATTCTGTTGTGTTCCTCTCGTCTCTTACTAGGTTCCACCCAGACCAGGCACATACCTGACCACGCCCCCGGAGGCTTGGCTCTCTACAGTGTCTCCAAGCTGCTGCTGCTCATCAGTCTTGTGTGAGTGTAGACTGTACTGTACATGGATCTTTACCTTGTGCGTTTATTACTGTACTAATTTACTGTACTTCTACATGGATCTTTACCTCACATGTTTATTACTACTGTACTACTTTACTGTACTTCCACATGGATCTTTACCACACTGTACTTTACTGTACTTGTATGCAATTTTAGGTGAACTGGCAAGTCAACATTTGAGCGTTACAGAATGATGTATTTAATTTTATGCCACACTCATGTTGTTCGTTCACGTTCTGGAATTGTAATTCTCTTATTGTTTGTATATTTTGATGCTAGTAAGACTTTGAATTTCGGGTTTCATTCTGTGACACCTAACATACACAATGAAGTCCCTTCTTTGTCCCCTCTGCTCATTCCTTCCTCACACACTGTCCAAACCTGTTAACTAAACTGAATGTGATTGGAGGCATTTGGCCCTCTTATGTCTTCGTTCCTCTGTTTTAGTGTTGTAATCTCTGTAATCTGCAATCTCATTTCTCTCCCTCTGTTCCTCTTTCCTTGTCTACAACTGCATTCCATAGGATCTGTATAAGGTATTCAACTATTTCATTTCATCTCACCAGCCATGACTTCTTTTTTTTTCCTTCTTTTTTTTTTACAAAGAGTTTTCATTGTGATACCAATAGGAACTTAAAGCATGTTAGTTCCACTGATGCAAGCCGGAACACAAATCAAACATGCACACAGTCCACCCATCCGACCAGTGATCAGATGGGTGGGTCGCTAACGCTTTTCAACATGTTCAAAGTACAGGCCCTAACCTGATGCAGGTTGGGAACGGCTGAATTTATGCAATAATACAAACTCTACACAAGATTGACCATCTTCTGTCATCCTCTCTAGTCTGGTTCTGCTGGTGTTCCTGAACACCATGCTGTTCTACAAGCTGTGGATGTTGGAGTACACCACACAGAGCCTCAGCTCCTGGCAAGAACTGCAACCGCACGAAAGGTAGTTAACTACCGTAGCATGTATGTATATCTATAAGGCATGTATAGTAGGGCTGCAACTAGCAATGCATTGCTGTCGGCAGGAATATTCTAATATTCTAACTACTAGTGTTTTTTTTTTTTTTTTTGTCAGGTGAAACTTGACATACAACAGGCCCGTTTTTATTAGCAACCTAGTCATGATTGACTGCCCCCTGAGCCAACGGTATAGCCCGAAACGCCGCCTAAGCCAATGGGAGTCTGCACCATTCGTGTAGCCAATCACGTAGTAACATAGTCATGATTGACTGCCTTCTAAGCCCTGCCCCGCACTGGGGAAGTCTGGCAACACCGCACCGCATGCAGCTACTCTACACCGCGACTCACTAATTATAGTGCCAGTTGTCGTGGGCTCCCCCTTGCCCACCCGCCTCCCCCCTCCTCTGGCCGCGACAGACTGTATCAAATATGAATGACTGACTATCGTAAACGATAGAGACGTTACAGAGACACCTACACAACAATATCGCCAAGAAGGTTTGTTTATTTTTGGACCACAATTCTTATATGAGACATGTCAAAGGGCATGTCTCACCTAGAGAGATAGAGCATGCACATCCACTCACTTAAAGCCAGGTGCCGGGCCGAGTATAATAATAGAAAAGAGGTATGGTCCGTACTCTGGAATATAAGCTCCAAAGCTTATAAATATTGATTATGGTTACTCAGCTCACACCATAGTGGAGCCTCACAGCTTTTCATCACGCACACATTTTGACATGATGGTCAAGATTCAAGTTATCCCCTGAGCAAGCTCTATTAGCTTAATGGTAAAAAATGTCAGCACTTAGGCAGGACACAGGGTTCAAATCCAGTGTCCAATTATTAAAATAATCAAGAAAGCATGTGTTCTGCTGCGTATGCGTGTGTGTGTTCCCAATAAACTCCCTCAGACCCAGTTGGAGTGGACACAGTTCTTATGTGTGTGTGTGTGTGTGTGTGTGTGTGTGTGTGTGTGTGTGTGTGTGTGTGTGTGTGTTCTCAGTAAACTCCCTCAGACCCAGTTGGAGTGGACACAGTTCTTATGTGTGTGTGTGTGTGTGTGTGTGTGTGTGTGTTCTCAGTAAACTCCCTCAGACCCAGTTGGAGTGGACACAGTTCTTATGTGTGTGTGTGTGTGTGTGTGTGTGTTCTCAGTAAACTCCCTCAGACCCAGTTGGAGTGGACACAGTTCTTGGAGTCGCAGCAGCGTTACCACGACGACGAGGTCCAAAAGTGGAAGGAGATCATCAGAAGTTCAGTGGTGCTCTTAGACGAGGTGAGACGTCACGACAGCAGCTCACCATGACGACATCACCACAACCACATTATCGCATTATCATATGTCAAGCCTGGGAGAGAAGACAGAACACTCTGTACAACTCTGAGCTGTAATTGAATGTATTATGAATATAATGTAAACATGCTGTAAATGTAAATGTGAAATGGTGTCTTATAAGCCCATGAGGGTTGGGCACTTTGTGTGCAGGACACGAAAATAAATAATCAATCGATCAAATATAGATAAATATCTATATAATTATATGAGTAACACACTTCTCCCTCCACTCTCCTCCAGATGAAGGACTCGTTACTAAATCTCCAGAAAGGCGTCGGCCTCAGGGACCTGCAGGACTCTGAGTCAGAGGAGAAAGGGAATCGATATCAGTGACTGATCATTTTAACGAGGCATGTGCAATATGAAAAAAGAAAAAAAGTAATAAAATAGTTTATGAAAGGCAGTGGATGTAGAGACAAGGGCAGGGGCTAAGTATCGGGTTATTCAACCACTTTCAACCTGGCGTCCCTGTTTTGGGCATGTCATTATATGTGAAACTTGTCAAAAGCTGTCCAAAATGGTCTGAAATAGCAAGAGAATTGCCTATCTACAGGCTCTCGCAACGCATTGTAGATGGACTATTTTGGCTATTCGGTGCAGGACGAAGTACATAGTGGTTAAGGGGCTGCGATACCGTTCCCACGCCAGCGACCTCTGACAAGCAGTGACCTCATCAACGCGGGCCAGAGCACTACAATGCAGCCTCCAGGGAGAGGAAGGCCCATCATCAGCGTATATTATTCACCAACCCGGTCCAAGCTCTGCATCCCTCCTTTTCAGAGAATGTTCAAATGCAAAGTTTTTATTATTATAATTATTATTAAATGTGAATATATTGTTTGCCAACATACAGTACAAGGCAAAAGCTACGTATAAGATCCAACACGCTGAACTCAAAGCATGCCATTGTTTTCTCGTCTTCACAATTCCCTCAAGTATAAATTGGTGCACCACTGTTCAAATGTGGACACTCAATGTCAAAGGAGTGGAAAAGTTCAAATGTTGTGCAAAATGTATTCCACAAGCTCCTTTGTGGAATGTGAAGAGCCGCAGTATATATATATATAACTTTTTAGACTTATTTTAAAATTGCAAGAAGACATAAATGACTCCACAATCAGCTTGCAGTATATTTCAACG
This sequence comes from Protomyctophum parallelum, assembly GCF_964188405.1. NCBI lineage: Eukaryota > Metazoa > Chordata > Actinopteri > Myctophiformes > Myctophidae > Protomyctophum > Protomyctophum parallelum. The sequence continues at coordinate 80,005,089 of NC_139697.1, read as the reverse complement.
TATTTTTGTTGGAATAAACCCACAAAGGATTCAAATCTAAACAGATAAAGTAGGTGTGTTTGTGTGTGTGCGGATACGTGTGGGTATAGTTGGATGTGAGTATATGTGTGTGCGAGTATGTGTGCGTGTGTGATATATATATAAATATATATATATTTGGGATTTTTAAGCAGAACTTTATGGCAGTCAGGGCTACTTTCTACCAAGCATATAGTTAATCAGGGCTGGTTTCCCTGAGGGCTTATGCCACGGTTTTGAGTTTCAATGTTATATTGAGTGTTTATGTTTTCTATGGCAAAAAGTATTCTATCTATACCATATTGCTCTTCCCTTTTGATTGAGCAACATGCTGATGAAGGAGAACTTGTTTTGCATTAAGCCCCATTTATACTTAATCGTACAACATGTCGAGAGGAAATTCCCAGAAAGATCGGCTGCTTTGTGGCACGCTGCGACACCTCCTACAACTGAGTATAAATTGAGCGGAATGGTAGTGCATGCATGCTTAGCAGAAGACGGCACAACCCCAAGCTTCCTATGTGTTGACAAAGAAGGATAGACAAGAAACTTGTTCACAGCTAACCATGAATATTGTTTCGATTATCTTTGTGTTAAGACATCGCCACTATTCCATTGCTGCCAATATTTGTGTGTCAACAACTAATATTGCATCTTTATCCTATTTTGGATACTTATCCTTATTTCAGCCACTTTTGTGTTGTATCAATTCATGTGTGGCTTCACGTGTTGGTATAAAAGAAAACAGAAAAACAATGTTGTGTTAACAGTACTGTAGGCCAATGAGTCGGCCCTTAACTAAACAACAGATGCAATGAATTTGAATGTGTGTTTTATTATTTGACCCTGTGTTCTTGAAATACCAGTTATGTGTTTTCTGTTACAGTACTGCAGCTGAAATAATTGTCTTAGAGCTTAAAGGGAAAGCCCTGACACGGATTGTTTTTTTCTTTTTCTTTTTAAGTGACTGTGGAATGTTTCTTTGATCTTTTTCCATCCAAATTAATTGTATTTCTTTGCAGTTCAATATTATGAACCATCTCAGTATAACACTGTGTGCAGAATGTTTGTTCAATGACTTGTGCTTCATGGACTTGGTTTCAGGCTTCAACAGCAAATTGATTCTGTTCAGATATCAACACTGAACTGTCCAAGTTGGATAGACAAACAAATTGTCAGTGTCCTGTATAAATATATTCCTAATTCCCTTTTTAAACTTTGACAGCTGATCGTGTAGAAACATTTCCATTAGACTGCCATGAAGCCAAAGCCTTGAATAAGCATTGTAATAGCAGAAATGCATGGAGAGCAATGTTGAAATTCCAAATATCTGAAGTTCTTGAAATGTTGACTTTCTGGAGAAAAGGAAAAAAAAGTGCTATGTAACTTCTGTGTGGGTGGAACAACATTCTAAAATGTCTACTCATTTGGATAATGTGTGCAAAAGTTAGAACGACATAATTATGGAAACCAAATTCACGAAAGCTTGGCCATACTGTACTTTGACACTGTATTTGAAATAATGTCAACTTCTTCTGTATGTTATTTGTTGAAGACAGAACATAGTAAACATGCCCAGAATTCAAGAGGAGAAGGTTATCTTTTGTTTATGGCCGTCTCAAGGGAACTTGAGCCACGAGAGACACCATTGAGTTGTCGTGTTGAATGTTGCCAAGCTAGGTTGCGTGCTAGACAGCACGACATAACAGAAATTGAAGGGACATCCATACAGATGCAATTATGAACCTATAGCATTGTTTTTTATGAACATGTGTGCTTTAAGAAAACATATGTTATGGTGTGTGTGTGTGTGTGTGTGTGTGTGTGTGTGTGGGGCCATTCAGAAAAGGACACAAATTCAACAGCTAATCTCAATGTCAAAATGTCAGATATTCATACACACATCATGAGTGGGTGCAAGAGAAAGAGTATCTATCGAGGGCATGGAATTAGATATTTTCAGAATTTTACAGGAGCAAAAACCAACTTGTATTACATTAATTGTGATTATTTAACCAAAAACAGCATATTTAAGCATTCTATACTTTCATACAGATGTGGTCCATGATGATACTGACCAGGTTCTGACATGATACTGACATGATACCAACAAGATACTGACCACGGCATTGACATGATACTGACCATGATATTGAACATGATACTACTGACATGATACTGACATCAGGTCAGTATAATGACCATGATATTGATCATGATACTGATAAGATCACCTTATCAATGGAACACCTTACCATTATTAAAAGTATATAAAGACAATATTATTTTGCAATCTGATAGAGCTCATAGACATTTGAAATTATATAAAAAGTCCTTTGTGCTTCAACTTCCAAGCAATCTAGAACACACACACACACACACACACACACACACACACACACACACACACACACACACACACACACACACACACACACACACACACACACACACACACACCAGGGGGATAACTATTACAATTTACAATAATTCCAACATGCTATTATCTTCTGTGCATAGACAATACGTGATTTACTTTTGAATTGTATTCATTCTCTGCATATAATGGGTCTGAAATATTTATACAGATATGCTTTTAGCCTATGTAAATGCTGTGTACAGTTGTAGCGTAAACAGACGAGTGTAAAAGTCTCAAACCATGCAGGCAGTTGGTTGAGGCAAAATACATTTTAAAATACAAATAATTCTCTAAAAGGCTTGACAAATGACAGCCAACGGGCAAACGAACAAAGGACAAATACATGAGTGTAGTGTGTGTGTGTGTGTGTGTGTCATTTGCTGACTCATATTTGACTCTCATCCCTGTGACGCCGTCAGCATTACCCTGTTTTTAATTTAAGCCCCAGAGCATTTCCCTTTTCCATCTGTTATACCAACACACACTATAACATGTTGCCATTCGCTGATGTTGCTCAAAGATGGTGCCTTTGTTCTGTGTCATAAAGTGGTCAAGAACTTAGCTCTGGGCAAGCTTAATAGGGAGGTCATGGACTTGCAAAGCACCTGCAAGTGAGACTGTCTACCAAAATGTAGTCTACTAAAGTACCAAAAGTATAAAGTATTTCAAGAAAATAGCAGATCTACAAGCTCACAATGCGTCACATCGCATCGCTTTGTGAGATCAGCTATTTTCAAGTGGCTGTACTGTATATAGGGCTGAATTAGTTAATGTAGGCCCAACTAAAGTTTTCAAACAATTGTATAGTGGATTCAAAGTATAATATTTGCCTCTGAGATGTTGTGGAGTAGAAATGTACAGAAATTTTTAAATACTCCAGTAAAGTAAAAAATACCTCACAATTGTATCCAAAGAAGTTATAGCCTACAAGATACATTAGTTAATTTCCACCACTGATTAAAACAAATGTATTCTATTCTAAATAAAGGCTCATTGGGGGTTTAAAACATTGCTATTGACATTCATATCGTTTTATTTGTGGTACAGAAAAATATGGCTTCATTCTTTGCTGAAAATGAAAGGGATGTGCCTCTCCTAAAGCTATTTTCCCCATTCTTCTTTCCAATCACAACCACCAGGTGGCGCATTGACCCGTAGGCTAAGCATCGGTGTATCAAACAATAAATCTATACAGCCTGCTGTAACATTGTTTCCTCAAGTCTTATCAGTCGGGACGCAGACAGTGCCCACACCAGGCCCACACCCCAAGTCCTGCATTTAGATTTTCTTCAAAGGACTTTTTTATTTGCAGGGGGTTCTTTCTTTCTTTCTCTGGGTCTGGGAGAAAATTCCCCGATCACGACACGCACAGCGGATGCCATTATTACTACATGGGCGCACCGGGAGAGAGAAGGCAACCAACAGCTGTGATTGCGTGAGAGAGAGAGGCTGCAGTCTCTCCAGTCGTTCAGGAATGGGTCCAACTAAAATGTTGGGCTGCTTCACAGCTGAAGAGCCGCTGCTGCCGCTATGGATACCCGAAGAACAGGCTGATAGGATTGAATAGCGACACTTAGCCTACCTCTGTTTTAAATCGTAAAAACAAAACAAAGAGGCAACTCAAAAACAGCACTATTAAGAATAAGAACCAAAATAATAACTTTAAAAAATATATTATTAAGAGAATAATGTTTCGTGCGCTCGCATTGCCAATCAAAGCGGAGCGCAGTCGGACCAAGGAGCGCCTGGAGGCGAGCTTGGCCGGCCTCTGTGAGCTGGAGCTCCTGAAACAGAGGCAGGAATGTCTGGTGCTGGGCGCGCTGTGCCTCGGGGACTACTCCTCCATGCACGGCGGGCCCACGGGGATGATGACCGGCTCGCCAGGCTGCACGGCGTGGGGAGAGCTCAGCTGCCGCCTCGGGCTCGGGGGGGACCACCCGTCCGCCGTCTGGGGAGAGCTGCGGAGCGTCGCGGGGCGCTGCGCTCCGGACGCACCGAGCGGCGGCGCGTCGGCGGCGGACGAGAACGGTCTCATCAGCAGGCGTCAGCCGGTAAGAGGAGAAAGCGCAAGGAATTGATAGAATGTTGTAGCAGTCTAGACTGAGGGTTCCCAAAGAAACGCGATCCCCCCAAACTATTTATCATAATTTTTAACTGGGGAGCCCTCCACCCACCTTGACAAGCACTTGGAATTACATTTTGACTGAACTGCAAATTGTGGAAAATAGCCGTAGATCGCCAATATGTTTGGCTCTTTCTTAAGTATTTTATTTGGACAATTTGGTAGACAACCATGCGCTCCAAGATTGGGTACAGTGGGCTTGTTGTGTGCGCCCTTGTGCATGTGCAAAAATGTGGATGTTGTGAGTTGTTATTCTGTACCGCTTGAGTTACAGATACAAAACAAAACAAAATAAACACTGTTGCGTTCATTTAAAAGTAAACCGTGGTTACCGTGTGCACACGGAGTGTTGTTCTATTTAAAAAAAAACAAGGCAACGTTTTGGTGAATTCGGGGCTTATTTATACGATTCCAGGGAAATTGAGGGAATCCAGGCAAACGTTGAATGTATGAACACTGAGTACAGTAGGCTTACTGTAAGCTCAGGGTTCACACTCTCACCACCACCACAAGCCATGAAGCCAAATTGTCTGCACTCAGTGCACTGAAGTGAACGTTTATGTTGTGATCATGTCCAACAGGTTTGAGGCCTCAACGCCCGATCTATTTGAAACATGACACCCCAAAGCTGATTGCTGCTGCTGCTGACTCTTGAATTCTGAATCAGGGACTTAACTTCAGCAGTTTGTGACATTCCTAAACGTCCTTGCCACCAGCAATGACAACGCACGCACACACACGTACGTGCACTCTGTCAGCATGCATTTTGCATTATTCAGTAGTGCGGGGTTTGAAAACTTTGTCTTGTCATCATGGATTGGACCAACTAATGTCATTAGGCGATTGCCCAATAGCCCGGCCCATTAAGTATAAATGATCAAAACGTTAGTTTAATTAAACAGAAACTGTTCCAGGGGACCCCCCCCCCCCAGTGGTCTCTGAGGGGGTTCCAGAGGTTCCCCAGCAACATTAGTTAATACTAGCAGTTCACTGTTCAACCAATTTAACCCCATTGCAAGTTGCAATATCTTGTTTCAAAACATTTTAACAACTCAAATTGTCCCTCCCTCAAAACATTTTAAGATGGGGTTCCACTCCACGGCCAAACACCATATGCATAATTCCTTTGGGGGTCCTTGACATGAAGAAGTTTGATAACCAGATTACTATATCAAACTATTAATTTTGGCAGGGGACACCTGGAGGCCCCCCGGGGGTCCCCGGGGACTTCAGAAACCTGCTCTGCAGTAGCTGCAGACTCTATCCTTGGCAGACTATTGAGAACAGCTGCAGCTTGCCTGGGTTTAAGACACAGGCTGTGTGCGTTGCAAGTACACTACTATTGTTTATAAGTGTGTGTGTTGAACAGCACAGCTGGTTAAAACTGCAAATAGGCCACAATCTATCCTAGTGTGTGTGTGTGTGTGTGTGTGTGTGTGTGTGTGTGTGTTGGGTGTGTGTGTCTATGTGTCAGCGTGCGTGCCTGCGTGTGCTCGCTTGTATCATGCATGCTTGTTCACTTACAAACTGTGTTCTTGTGTTGCAAAAGTCAAGAGAAAGTGACATAGGCTTTCTAGGAGAGTGTGACTGTGTGTGCGTGTGTATGTGTGTGTGTGTGTGTGTGTGTGTGTGTGTGATTAACTCTGTCTGTCTGTGTGTTTACATGAGTGAGAGAGCCAGACACCGAGAGTTAAATAGACAGAGAGAGAGAGAGATTGAGTTAGAAAGAGTGTTTATTTGCTAGTTGCTGCAGCGCGGCTGACAGCCATGTGACAGCAGATAGCAGCTGGAGCAGCACTCCAGTCCAGTCTGTCTGCTCCCCTGTCGTCTGACTGACGCATTCATTACGTTAAAAATGCATAATCCATGCTGTCGTCGGGCAGAAACCTCTGACCTCTTCTTGACCTCGATTATCTCCATAATTTATTCTAACTTTTTGTGATTTTCTTCTTCTCGTAAATTAACACCCCGCTTGATCACACTACGTCGTCGCACGAAAGCATCAAAAGTAGCAGATCTGCAAGCTCGAAAGAGAGCACGAAGATGAGCTTGTGACTAAATAACTACATTGGATCCTTTGTGTGGGTTCGGCATACAAGGATTTCACCTGGGGGCGCCCGCTGGCCAAGTGGTCCAGGCGCATGCCACATAATAGGCTTTTGCCTGACAGCACGTTGCATGTTTGAGTCCCGGTCATGACGACCTTTGCTGCGTGTCTCTCCCCTTCTCTATCTCCCTCTTTCCTGTCAGTCTTCGCTAGATACTATCAATAAAAGGAAGGAAAGAAAAAAAGAAACAACATAATAATAATAACTAATAATAATAATCGCCATCATCATAATGGTATTGTGGTTTTAACCTATCCTTATTAGTGATTGCTTGTAGTGCCATCTGTGAATGTGATGCAAAGGTCATTGAGGCCAGTGGATGCTGTTTATCACTAGTGACACGCAACGAGAGAAACAGGCAGGGCAGATTGACGAGTGTCTCTGAGGACACACAGGATGACATCTGAGAGACAGAGAGTGTGTGTGTGTGTGTCTGCGTGCATACGCTATCCATAGCTTTGTACTGCAAAAGCCCCCAAAAGGAGATCTTTGCAGCTGTGTATAACCATGATGTGTCACCAGCCCAGCAGTATACGCACACGGACGCATGTGTGCGTGTACACACGCACACACGCACGGACACAGGCACGCATGCAAGCACACACTTATACAGAGAGAGGGGGGCAACAACTCTAATGTATGTCTCCCTTGTGCCTCACACCTCATTGTGTTGTGTAAACACTCCAGTGTGTTCATAGCCCTAGTGTGTGTGTAAAGACCTAGCGAGAGGAAGAGGAGAGGGGCTTTGTTGACGTTCGCCCCCTGTGGGGTCTGTGGCGTCTCCTGGTCCTGGGCACAAATGATAGTGAACAACTAAAAAGGTTTCTTCTTTTCAGTGCTGAGCAGTGTTGTGGTGATAGGGGTCTGAATAATATAAATTCACTTAGTCACCCATTGGAAACTGGGACGAAAGTGAAAAAGCGTGTTTATTTGTTTGTAAACACACAGCAGTGACACAACAGACAGACGCCATAGTCTCCAAAAGACCCTCCTCCTCCTCTGCTGCTGTTTGTCTGAAGTCCCACAGAGCTACAGTACACACAACTCTTTAACCACTTTAACCCTCTGTGGGCAGCACTGAGGCAGTGTCGATTCCGTCGGCTAAAACCATGACGAAAAATGTTTGTCGACTACCCTTTAGCACTGACGAAAAAACTAAATGAAAACTAAGCTATGGTGACTAAATCTGAGACTAAATATATTGACAACTTTGTTAACAAATATAAACTAGTATAGACTATAACGTTAGGGAGTGACCAGTGGAGAAGCGGTTCAGTAGATTGAGTAGAACTAAAAGACATTACATTTTATGTACTGTAGCGGATCAGACAGCGGAAGCTTTTAAAAATAGTTAAAGGCAAAATTCAATAGAGGTCTATATTGAATTTCGCTTGTAACACGATTCAAAAGGATGTCCACTGTGCCAAGAGCAACATTAACAGGCTAGAATAGATGAAAGCTAGCATATGGCTGGAACTAGAGGATGACATAATTTCTGGATTCCCGCGGGATGGGATTAAAATTTCATTAATCCTGGGATTGGGACAGGACAGGATTGAAAAGTCAAGCTGGCGGGAGTGGGAATGACAATGACATCAATTAGCCTCATTATAGTACCACAGATTAACTGTTCCGAGTGCCATGCAGTAAAGGCCATCGGGATCGAGAGTTGAACCTGCAGCACACTGCCAGACTCGGGCTACCGGCCAAGGTGCCTGGACCACTGAGCCACGGCCCAGGCCAATGGGAGTGGGATGGGACAGGAGTCATCCTACCAGGAGTGGGATGGGATGGGATTTATTTTTACTTTGGCCCGGGATTGGGACGGGATGGGATTTCTTCTGTGGGAGTGGGATGGGGCGGTAATCCACTCCTGTGTCAGTCTCTAGCTGGAACGTGTACAGGCAATGTGCACATTGTAAATCCCTCAATATGAAATGTTCATCTGCAATTTTCTGTATTGTATTAAATTTCTGTCGGATTGTGCATTTATACTTAAAAATCTTATATTTTTAAAAGTCTTAAAAATATGTAATATTTGATAGCCACATTGCCACAGTCTCAAAGCCCATACATGGTTTTGGCTTTATCTTATCTTTATGTGTGTCAAATTGGACAAAGATATTGTATTGGTATATGTATAATACAACATATCATATTGTGAGTTACCAATGCACATCCCCAGCACTCACACATTAGAGTTTGGTAAACAAATTGGAGAATGGGGTCCAGGTCAACATTTTTGCTGCTGCTGAACAGTACACATTTTTGCCTCGCTGTCATAAGTTGTGGATAATGTCAGTGTAATGGGGTAAAATATGAAATTATCTATAATTATAGTCACGCTTAATGTAACTATTGCCAATAAAAATTAAGCTTGGTCTACGAGGAATTTATGAGGAATTGAATTGAATTTTGTGTTCCCACAAAACCGAACATCTCCATCAGCTGAACCGCAGGTCCCTGAGGTCAGTTCAGTTAAATGAATATGAAATACATGACGTCCACAATTAGAATGTGGCTAATGTATTTAGCAGTTTTCTTGTCAACAATATTTACAGTTACCCTAAGTTTATAGCTGGCCGGCTGGTCCAGCCAAAAAAATTCAATCAGGGCCAAAGAAAGGAAGTCTGTGTGCCTTTACTGCCTAATTTATTAAAAAAAAGAAAAAAAAATAGGCCTTAAGGGCCTTTCAAACGTGAAATGATTTAACGCGCCTATATTTAGTTTTCAATGCGACCTGCGTTTTAGCGCGGAGCACTGGGGAGCAGTCGCGGTTGCGACAACGCGGTTGCGACAACGCAGCGCGGTCCCGTGAATTTGTTGCGTGCGTGCTCATTTCATGCACACGCTGGCGACTCACCAGAACTGGATTCGGTTTAGCTTTTTTGAGTGGTGCAACCACTCCTACAACCAGGAATGTCTGGGTGTGTGTATGATGTATCCGTCATGAGCATGAGTGGTGTGCGCATGCGTGAAACCAGCAATGGCCAGCAATGTCCGTGTGGGGTAATGCTGCATGCGTGCATTTATTAATACCAGTAGGGGGTGCAAGAAACAGAGAGAGAGAGAGAGAGAGAGAGAGAGAGAGAGAGGAATTGCACTACTCGGTTCACACAGGTGTGATTCTTTTTTTACGCTTGCATTGTTGCGCCCCTCTTGAGCAGACGTGGAGGAGACCTGTCGAGGCTGTCGTTGATCCAGGCAACAACGCCTGCGTTCCTCGCTTCCCGTTTGAAAGGCCCTTTAACTGTCAAGTCGCTTTTATTTATAATAATATATTTAATGAGTGCAAACTGCTTTCCATTTGAGGCAGATGGATTAACAATACAAGTACGAATGAAAGGAATGAGGAGTATGAGCTAAAAGCAGGACTAAGAGGACACACAGATAAGACAAATAAAAGCACAAGAACAGAAAGCCCGATAGGATCCGTATTAAACCCTTTAAACCCCTGTGATTTGTTTCTGCCACAGCCGCTGATATTTACACACTCTGTCAGTATGCGTCATCTTGCCAGTTATCGGTTCATCCCTGCTTTTGTGTCTGCCAGACAGTGCCAGACAAGCCCTCTCCCAGTTATTCATTTGTGGGAATTCAACTGTAACAGGTCATCAGGCAGCAAAATGATCTCCCTCCGGTCTATTCCTGTGGGAAGGTCATGAGCACTTCTATTGTACAAATCAATATATCTTTTGGGGGAAGGATCATTCCTTCTATAATTGATAGAGGCAGGCCTACATTGGTGAAATCTGAGGCTAATCTCTCTACCAAATGAATACTCGACTGGCCTCAGAGATAAACCACTGTCTGCAAATGGAGCCTGACTGATATGCCAAAATTGTGGCTCTGATGCTGACCATTTGTTCTTAACCATCGATTACCAATGTTTTGTCAAGTGCAAAACTTTAGAATCAATTTAAAAAACATACATTTTATTAATGTTTCTATTTGAGAACATTTAACTTATATGTAACTTACTGTATATAGATACAAAATAAACATATTTCTTTTTCCTACCACTTAAAAAAATCTTCTCCAAAATAGCCAAACCAGCTCACAATGCTTTGCATTATTGCGCATTATTCAGCTTTTTGGGGAAAATGTTTGAACATTTTTTAAATTTGCAGTGCCACGTACAGTAACAGCTGTGCAAAGCCTCCATAACCTCAGGGTGAAACCCAAGCAGGCGCTCTGTAGACGTGTAGTTTTATGACAGGTCATCATCAGAAGGCGCAACATCAAGGGCAGTACTCGCATTGCAATGCACGCAGAGCCACACAGGGAACCATACTTGGCCAAGTGTACAGTCCCAGTCAAGTCTGGCAGAGGCTGCCGTCTGGTGAGCCGTGTGCGCGTGGGTGTGCGTGCGACGTGCGTGCGTGCACACTTGTATTATAATTGCGAGGGCCAAATGTCCAGTTGTCCACACAACACAAGTATAGTACAATTTGAGAAATAGACATTGCGAGCACAATTTCCCTGGTCATATGGTTGTTTTGTGGTTAAAACTAAAAGGTTTGGGGAGTTAGATTTACAGTTAGGAAAAGATTCAGTTTGGGGTTAGGGCTTAGAGGTAAGGGTTATAGTTTTCCTATTTTACACTGTCACACACAGAAAACTAGCGAATCTACAAGCTTGCGTGTTGCATTGTGTAGCCTATTGAGGCTATTTTCAGCCATTTTCAATGCTATAATAAGTTGTTGATGTCCTCACAAGTATTGCAATTGAAATGTGTTTGTGTGTGCGTAAGTGTGAGCGAGTGACAGGGTGTGTGTGTGTGTGTGTGTGTGTGTGTGTGTGTGTGCGTTTGTGTGTGAGAGAGAGAGCAGGTAATGGGTTAAATAACTGATTGCAGGAAATAAAGGCAAAGCTCTAAGCTCTTACCTTCAATCGTTGTAGTTTTCAATAATTTCAAAGCGTACTCGTGTGTCTTGGTAGTATGTTCTCCATGCTTTCCAAACTCTCTCCTGTCTAACCCTGTATCACTTGTTTGAACGTTTCCCATCCATCTTCTCCACTCTTCTGTATTCCCAAATGTCAGAAATGTTTGCATAATGCAGAAAAGGCACAACAGTGAAAATGTGTATTAACCAATATGGACAAGCCGCTAGTACACAGACAATGATCATATCACATATTTACAACTAGAAGTAAACAGAAGCACTCATGTCTCCAGTCCGTGGCTCCACCATAGATTAAAATCAGTCTGTGCAAACACAAAGCTAGTTTAATTGAGGGATAAAACGTTTCAATAACACAAAAGAGCAAATCCATTTGTGCTGAATCAAAGCATGTGTTTCCACACCCAGCTGCAAATGCAGTGCCGTCATGCCGCAATCAGTTTATCCTCGCAGGCCTCATTTCACAGAAGAACTGGTGGTGCCGACTGAGAGGCAGAGAAATTAAATCCACTGGTACAAGAAACTGATTATGGTCCAAGATATAATTATGCAACAAAATGATGTTAGAGAGAGTCTGTGTTTGTTGACAGGAATGCACCTCAGTCAATCCAGCCTTTGTGTGAGAACCAGGGTCATGGTGTCCCATTGTCATCGTTGAATGTACACAGTGTCAGTCCGAGTGTCATTCAGAGTGTCCGTTTCATTCCAGGCCTGCATATCATCGCCTCGGGCAGTTCAAACCGGAGTGAATATTATCTTTGTCAGCCCACAAGGGAGAATTGCCCTTTAGTTATGGGCAGCACTAAGCACCACCCTGAAAAAAGATGTTTCTTTTTATGTTTGTGCCCTATCTACAAGCTCACAGCATGTCAAAAATAGGAGATCTACGTTATGTAATTTCTTCTGTGAACACTCAAAATTGTCCATCCATTGTCAATGGCATTTAATGTTTGTGTAGGACAAAGTTTGTGCACACACACCAAAAGCTGGACATAGCTTCAATAAAAAGCCTGGGCGAAGTACCCAGGAAATGTGGCATAGGAGTGGGACTGTGGGAGTAAACCTTGTATTTTCCTAACCAATCAGAGTGCAGAGGGGCGTCGGTCCAAATTTGGTGACATTAGTGTTCTCTGCTGTATTCTCCCGGGGAGGGGGGGCGGGAAGGAACATAGCTCAGGTACTTTCAGGCTGCTTTGTGCCACGCTGCTATTTTTGGGGATTTCTTTTTTCTTCCAAATGTTGAAAAGTGTGAGAACTAGTGATTTAGAAGGCAGTTGTAGCATCGGCCTCAGCTAGTCTCTCATGGTTGAACTAGTGATTTAGAAGGCAGTTGTAGCATCGGCCTCAGCTAGTCTATCATGGTTGAACTAGTGATTTAGAAGGCAGTTGTAGCATCGGCCTCAGCTAGTCTCTCATGGTTGAACTAGTGATTTAGAAGGCAGTTGTAGCATCGGCCTCAGCTAGTCTCTCATGGTTAAACTAGTGATTTAGAAGGCAGTTGTAGCATCGGCCTCAGCTAGTCTCTCATGGTTGAACTAGTGATTTAGAAGGCAGTTGTAGCATCGGCCTCAGCTAGTCTCTCATGGTTGAACTAGTGATTTAGAAGGCAGTTGTAGCATCGGCCTCAGCTAGTCTCTCATGGTTGAACTAGTGATTTAGAAGGCAGTTGTAGCATCGGCCTCAGCTAGTCTATCATGGTTGAAGTTCATTCAACATTCTGTGCCCGCTACAGTACAGACTCCTAGCCAGATGTTGAGTTGAGTCGAACTTGTCGGTGGCCCAGAAGCGTAATTTCAAGAACTAGGGGGAGGCAAAAAATAAGTTACCATTTCTAAAATAGCAAAAAGAGAAAAAATAGGGATGCCCACATTGAAAGTGGAATGATAGCATACAATAAAATAAATTAAATCTAAATTATAACACGTGTCACATGTAGATGGACGGGCATCGATTGCGACGAAACCAGATTAATCTGCAATAAGAAATTCAGAGTCGGAGACAATCACAATATGCATATAAAATAACTGAATATAAGGTTACATGTGAACACTAGGGGGTGGCAATTGCCATCCCCTGATGCCCCAAATGAGGGCCCTGTGGTGGTCTCGTGAGCGGATCAGCTGAGGGTGTTTATTACGTGGGTTATGTACACTAGATGCATGGCCTTTCGCCTTTGTAGACTGATCCCTACAGAAGCTCTGATTGTACAGTATGAAGGCTGATTGCAGGGTGTGATACTGTACTGTAACACCTATAGGGCCTCAATGCTACTGTTATATACAGTATACGTGTGTGTGTGTGTGCGCGCGCATACACTAAATCACTATGTGCATGTGTACTGTGAGCTTGTGTATGCATGGATTCATGAAGGCGTGCAAGCCTAGTCTACATGTATGTTACTGTGCACGACATGTGTGTGTGTGTGTGTGTGTGTGTGTGTGTACTGAATTTATTTAAGTATAACTTTGAGGTACTTTTACTCAAGTAAATTTTGAATTCTGGACTGGCAGTAGTAGGTCTATTCTATTGATACTTGTATTTAAGTAATATATATGTGTGTGTGTGTGTGTGTGTGTGTGTGTGTGTGTGTGTGTGTGTGTGTGTGTGTGCGTGTGTGCGTCTGTGCGTGTGTGTGTGTGTGCGTGTGTGTGTGTGTGTGTGTGTTTGCGTGTTTATGTGTAGGGGAAACAAGCCATCATTCAGGCGGTGTGGTCTCACATAAGTAGCCCCTAAACCCACACACAGACCCTTTCATCCAGCGCAGGCTTGACATTAGCCAAGTTCAGCTTCAGACACACACAAGGATCACTGCACACCCACATGCACACACATACACACACACGCAATAATAAGGCCAGGCTTTGCATGCCTTTTCCCAAGAGTCTTTCTGCAGATGTTGCATAATACAGCAGAGGAAAAAGACATTTGTTGACTATCATTCAAATTGAGTTTGAACATACATTCAGCGCTGATAAATACAGACTTTAGGGAGGCATGTAGCCATGAAATGCTTCTATTCAGCTATTTGTGTTACTGTAGAATCACATTGGCACATGCGAGCTAAACAAAGCCGGGTTGCCGTGGCATTATTGGCATATCCTTTCAACTTGACTTACTTTCAATGCAAAGCTGCCCTCAAGGCTGAAGTGTACTTCAACCAATCGTTCTCATTCTAGGTTCAACCACGTCTTGAACCCTAGATAAAAATAGCCGCTCTAGATTGGCTATTTTCTGTGGAGATATTTGGGCTCGACGGGACAAAAGGGAGACGACCAAGTGAACAAAGTAGATGAACTGTGACGTAGAACATTGATGACACTTGATGGCTTCATCATCATACATGACCATCCAACATAAAAGGCGCCACTCACTTCACACAAGTGTGATTCCTTTCTCTCTTGAGACCCATCTTGAGACCCATTCGTCCATGTAATCAACTCTATGATGTCATCTCATGATCTCATTTCTGTCAACGCCATACTGTATAAGCACCCTGCCTCAGGTATTTACACAGTTCACGTAAACGTAACCCAACATAATATTATTATTACGGATTATTAATACTATACTAACATCAATAATGCCGAGAGGAGGCAGAGGCCACACATCCAGGATGTCCCCCCGTCCAGCCAGGCAGACAGCACGCCCCCCAACCCGTGCCCCAGCCACGACCCAGGGCTCTCAGTCAGGCCTGGCCCCCCCCGGTGCAGCGCCCACATGGCAGCCCGGCCTGGCCGCCCAGATGGCGACTACAGCTGCTGGTGTGGCACTGGGCTCCAGTGTGGGCCACGGCATGGGCCATGCCATGACTGGAGCATTCAGTGGAGGAGGAGGAGGAGGGGAACAATCTGACGTCACCTACCAGGAGCCTCACCAGGCCCAGCCCACGTACCAGCAGCAGCAACAGGCCCAACAGGCCGCATGCTCCTATGAGCTCCAGCAGTTCACTGAGTGTGCTTTGAGTCAAACCGACTACAAGCTCTGTGAGGGCTTTAGTCAGGTGCTCAAACAGTGCAGGTTCGCAAATGGACTGTCGTGAAGGGAGAGGAGACTAAAGCTGGACGCATACCGCACCTTTAGGTGATCACCTTTATATAGGTGTTGATGTGGTTTAGTAAAAATGATGTGAATCATAGGTCAGCCAAGAGCGCCAATAATAAGAACCAAAGGAAAAAGTCATAAAAGTTATCCTTGGCAGTGAACGCAATTGTGGGGGAAAAACCTACTGACCGACCTCATACGTGTCTGAGGTCATAGACACAGGCCCAAGCCCACAGAGCGGCTCTGACCTCATACGTGTCTGAGGTCATAGACACAGGCCCAAGCCCACAGAGCGGCTCTGACCTCATACGTGTCTGAGGTCATAGACACAGGCCCAAGCCCACAGAGCGGCTCTGACCTCATACGTGTCTGAGGTCACAGACACAGGCCCAAGCCCCCAGAGTGGCTGGCCCTACTACTGGTCAAAGCTGGAACTGCAGGCGGACATTCTTTTGCCCGTGCATGCGCTGCAGCACAAGTTAACCCCGCGCAGCTACGAAGCACTTGTTTCTACACTATTCCGGGCAGCTCACCCCCCGTGCAATGTTTTGAA
Organism: Protomyctophum parallelum; assembly: GCF_964188405.1. Taxonomy (NCBI): domain Eukaryota; kingdom Metazoa; phylum Chordata; class Actinopteri; order Myctophiformes; family Myctophidae; genus Protomyctophum; species Protomyctophum parallelum. The sequence goes on along the minus strand of NC_139697.1, from coordinate 79,988,924 downwards.
ACAAGTGACTAATAATTCAATAATTAAAAACAAAATGTAGGATACCAAAAATAAAGGGATCCATAGAAATGTGTCCACTACCCACAAGTGGGTCCCGACCCAGACACAAAGTGGTCTAGATAGAAGACAGACGCACAGAGATTTCACACATTTATAATAATAATAAAAACTGATTTCTCCCTTTTGTAGAGTTAATGTGCTGAAAACCTCAGACAATCAGTAGCTCTGTACAGAAGCACCCCGTAGAATTATGATTACGTGGAACGTGGCCAAGATGGAACACACAAGATGGAACACACTCCATGACCATTCCTTTGAAGCAGAAAGAAGAATGTTCTAGTAGCAAGCAAAGGCCTGGCTGAGCCGTGGCTAATTGAGGCCAACTGTGCAGAGGCCTTGATAGTATGCTAATATGTTTGATAATTGGTTAAGATGTGTATGATAATAAATTTATATGTTTGGCGCAACACTATTTTGTGACAAAGTGTTGGTTTCGTCAACTAAAACTATGATGAAAAATGTTCGTCGACTACCTTTTTACCCAACAAAAACTAAATAAAAGCTAAGCTACATATGATGACTAAAACTAAGACTAAATATATTGACAATTTTGTCAACAAATTAAACTTAGACTAAAATGTGGATGGGATCCTTGCACACACAATGTCCCACAGCCCACACACACCCTCTCCTTCTAGCATGTGTCTGCTTGTGCTTGCGTCGTCAGTGACTTGCGTTTGTTCGCCTGTGTTGTGTTTGTTGCTCGTGTGTCTTGTGATACCTCATGATCATGTAGGACAGTGGTTTTAAAAAATGAAACCAAATGGACCCCTATGGGTCCATTTTGTTCCATTGTATGCTCTCAACAGTTACATTATCGTATTGAAAACCATTATGGGTCCATTTCGTTCCATTTTATGCTCTCAACAGTTCAATTATTGTATTGAAAACCGTTATGGGTCCATTTGGTTTCATTTTATGCTCTCAACAGTTAAATTATTGTATTGAAAACCACTGTCCTACATGTTGAGCATTAGGCCTACTTAATTTACAAGAAGTCTACACAATTACTAGATTTAGAATTATTAGAATTATTAGAATGTAGAACAATTGTTATTTTGATCAATGTTTGGTACCAACATCAATACAGCATGGAATTGTGGACAAAATCTTATCCAATGATAACAACATATTCAGAGTCTTGGGTCTGAGAGGCTAAATGTCATTAAATGGTGGTCTGTGGCTCATGCTGAATAAATAATGGACCTTGATATGAAAAGAGTTGAAAACCACTGATGTAGGAAATGGCTTAGCGGACCACCAGCTGCCTGCCATGTTGACGCAGTTGATCATGTTTAGCAAACTTTCTACATTCTCAAACAGACTCAAGGACCCCCAAATTGATACATATATTTGGCCATAGCACAAAGTGACGGGCTGTGAGCTTGTACTAGATCTGCTATTTCTTTAAGAGTGGTTAAGATGATTGTTAAGATGGTTTGTTTTACAGATTGAACCCCACATATACGTCTCTGTCTCATAGACCATTCTCCCTCTGCATCACTTGTACAGTAGAATCACTCAATGTAGAACAAAACGCTGTATCCATGTCCTCAAAAAAGGTAAATTATTCCACACAGGGACTGCCACAGAGACAGACAGCCTTTTCAAAGTGCTCACTGGTCCGTCTAAAAGTCAGACCTTGTGGAATGGTCAGTAGCATGACACAGCATGACATATTTTCCAGTGTTCTGCACCAACGCACATCCATGGATGACTGTATATTCAGATCTGGATCCAAGTGGGAGGATGGAATACTCTGACTAAGTCATTGTTACAATAGGTTACAAGAGGATGGGGAGAAGTAAAGGTCACATTAGTCCAGATGTCAGATTAATTCAGCTGGGTGGGTAGACTATTGCAGTGGCGTGGAATCAAGCAACTTACAGTATACTGTCTGGGATGCACCCAAAAACCTGAATAGATGTAAAAATGATCCCCAGACGTATAATGTCTAAGTATGAATTTGCTCATCTTCTCGTTATGTGTTATAGTTCAGTATGTAAGAAAGCAGATTCTACCCTTTGAAAAAGGAGCATAGCCCACAATAGCCTGGTAGACCGTAGAACTCACAGTTCATTCTGCCACCGGGATGGCCTACCAGGCTAAGACCACAAGGCTTTGTTAGCCAAAGCTCATTTTATACTATACAATAACAGTGGTCACACAAACTAGCTGTTGTAAAGGATCCGAGTGAAATCATTAGCCATCAGTAGTCCAGTAAAAAAGAGTTGGGATGGGTTTCCGGAAGAGTTGTACAACAACTAAATGTCATCTGCCATGCTGTATTAATTAAACATCGTTGGTGATGTGCAACTAGGCTAATGTGCAGTGACTTGACATTAATTTATTTTGGTGATTAACAAGACAAACATGCCCCAGAGTGTGTGAACAGCATAGTGTATAAGTCATTGATATGTGTTGCCTGGCCCGGTTGACATGAACATAAAAGGGAATTATTTTGAGAATAATTTGGCAAAAACACTTTGAATAAAAATGGTGGAATCAGTCCAAAACCACAACAAAGAAAGACCCCCCCTCTTCCCCCCGACCCAAGAGAGACAGTCCATTTTAGATAATACAGTCTCTTTCAGGTGGAAACCTCATATGTCCAAAACTGTTACTTTTTTCAAATTAAAAATGATCAAAACCTGGATAACCCTCAAAACTCACCACTTCACGCCGCGCTTCGACCTTGCAGATCTGCTACTTTTGATCATTTGGTGTGATGTGCGAGTGTCACACCATAATGGCAAGAGGGGCATTCATTTACAATAAAACACAAAAAGCTAAAACATGGAGATGGGAGGTTTCTGCCCGGCAGCGACGATACCCTAATTAGATCCAGGTTCTGCTGGCTTTCCATCAAGCTTTTGTCTGTTCTCCTACAGTCATGTAAGTAAGTAGGTCTCATCTGTGAAAAGAAACAGCCCTCCACCTTCCCCTTCTCCATGTTTGGGCACATTTTGTGAATCAGACTTGCGTGCCAAACCTTCGTAGTTAAAATGCCAGACCCAATCCTGCCATTTCCCCCCACAGGTTATATCTTTTGTAATTCCACATATTCATACTTGCATGCATATAGGTTTACAAATAGGCTACGTTATAATGACAACTACAGCTTGAAGCAAAGCCGGTAAATTATGTCCAACTAGTTACTAATGGCAACCCTACTATCTAATAATAGTCAGTGGCTATGTCCAGACATATGAGAGTTTGTGACTAACCGTGTTAAGAGCCTGATTTATCCTTGGTCGTGCACTGAAGATAACCGATCTACAAGCACACAGCAAGTACAACTGCTGTACAAGAACAACTGTTAAGAGTTTGTAGATCAGCTATGTTTGGTGTACGACACCGTCACGCAACCAAGTATAACTCGGGCGTAAGAGGCATTCAGGGAGAGCCTCGGCACTCTGTTGCTGAAATGTGAAACATGTGAGCTGTTCTGTAGAAATCATCTGACCCACCGTCTGTCACTACAGATGATGGCATGCAGTCTGTCTGGGCATTTCTGATATTCTTCACATTTTTCTGTCAGATTCTCTCTGTATTTCAGTCCATTTTGTTGGTCTATTAGTGTTGCATTCTTGGTTTCATGGATGGAACAATTGGATCGGGAACGGGGAAGGATTCACTTTAAATCTACTTTGATCTCCTCCTGTCAAAGCAGCAGCACTATGTAACGTTCCTCTTCTACCCCAGGATTTGACCCCGGTTTCCTGCTCAAGTGCTGACATTCTAATACAGCTTGCCAGTGCTTGCTCAGGGGATAAATTGAATCTTGACCTTCAGGTCAAAATTTGTGTCAGATCTTGTGTCTAGGTGAGACATGACCTTTGACATGATCTAAATGTCTCAATAGAAGAGCAGGGAGACAACATACAAGTTATACAACCACCCCAATTATATACGTTATATTTTATTAACAAACTCTACCATACAGATTGGACAAGATGAGAATGTATTCATTAAAAAGTTACATAGTGAGGGTTTAAAGGCTTTTCCTAATTTGAATATTCAGTGTGATGAGGGTATGGCTTGATGTTCACACAGCTCAAACTCTCCCTAGCTTATTCTCCATTTTGTATTTTACTTATTATTATGATTAGTGTAATATCACTTTGGTATTTGGTGTGTATTGTGGTCTTTGTACAGTACAATATTTTTTGCTCATTTGAACAATTTTCATGAAATGCTATTCAAATCAAATCAAATGTCTGTGTGTGTGTGTGTGTGTGTGTGTGTGTGTGTGTGTGTGTGTGTGTGTGTGTGTGTGTGTGTGTGTGTGTGTGTTTGTGTATGTGCGCGCGTGCATGCATGTGTGGGAGGAATGGTACAGTATGTTATTGTTGCAGTGTTTTGTTAATAAGTGCTTGTGGTCGTATGTGTCTGTGAATGTGAATGTTGTTAGTCTCCGTGTCTGCTCCCTGGTCCCAGCAGGACTAGCTGTTTTAGAAGCATTTTCAGCAGGAACATTTTGCCATATTTGAAAACTGTAACTTTTCAGGATTCGAAATAATAGCCAAAGTAAGAGATCGACAAGCTCAAAAAGCGTCGCTTTGCGCTGCGTGTAGAGCTTACGGATCTGCTACTTTTGATGCTTTGGGTGTGACGCTGTATGTGCTGTGGCTGTGGTATGATAAAGTAGGGCATTCATTTACGGGAAAATAAATAAAAATAAAAATATGGAGATAAGAGGTTTGGGCCCGACAGAGACGATATGTAAACTCCAGACGCATGCATGGTAATGGACACAGTATGTGCACATTTCAACAGTGCCAAAAGGACAGTAGAAAAAAAAAATAATCACTCTCCATTTTGGTCATGTCAGGCTGACATCTTAAATCCGTTTTGTGACAAAGTATAAAATAAGGAATAAAATAAACAGCTGTGAGTTTTACTCACTTACTTTTTATAATTCGTTTTTATATTGTATGTATTTTTGTGTTTATTGAGGTGGTTAATTGATACGTTTATACAGAATCTTTCTTCTTTAATATTAGCTTAATTGTGAGCTTGTAAAAAGTTTGGGAACCACAAGATATTCTAATGTCTCTCTGTCTCTCTCTCTCTCTCTTCCAGGGCAGTCTCCAGTGTACCCCCTGGGGGCTACTAGCCTCCCTGGAGCAGCAGGTGTCAGAGCTGAGGGTGAACCAAGCAGAAACCAAGGTGTCAGAGCTGAGGGCGAACCAAGCAGAAACCAAGCCAGTGGAGAGTCCTGCGGAACCAGTCGACTGTCACCTCAGTTCAGGTCAGCCTCAGCCTGCAGGTGAACAACAGTGAAAGTATTCCCATCTTGTAGAGCAGCTATTTTCAGTTTGGGGATTTGAGAGTGGGGAAAAAAGGAGGGGTCCCCCGGTCAACGGAAGTATAGAGAGCTTAAGTACTTAAAGTGGATCCTTTGTATATCTCAGGCTCAGCCCCACGTTTACACCCCCTGGACATAGTATTGAAAATACAAAACACTTATGAGTACACAAACAAGTTTGGACCATCAGACATTTTTACGGTCGGTGCGTGCTTTTTGAAATTATTTTAATTATTTAACAGAAGTCAATTGGGGTCAGAATTGGCTGAAACCTATAGATCTGGTCCATACTAGCATTGGAAGGACTTCTCCTTAACGCTAGGGGACTTTCGAGCCTCTGCGCACGCTTCACATGCTGCACAGCCTCTCGTCGTCAGTAAAAAAATAAAAAGTACACTTTTCGCTACTTACCAAAACAAAGATGGTTTTGTGGAGTTGAAAGCCTACTTTCCTTAGTGGGAACACTGATCCCTCCACCTCACGTCTGAAACACTCTGATCCCTCCACCTCACGTCTAAAATACACTCTGATCCCCCACCTCACATCTAAAATACACTCTGATCCCCCACCTCACATCTAAAATACACTCTGATTCCTCCACCCCACGTCTAAAATACACTCTGATCCCTCCACCTCACGTCTAAAACACACTCTGATCCCTCCACCTCACGTCTAAAACACACTCTGATCCCTCCACCTCACGTCTAAAACACACTCTGATTCCTCCACCCCATGTCTAAAATACACTCTGATCCCTCCACCCCACGTCTAAAACACACTCTGATCCCTCCACCTCACGTCTAAAACACACTCTGATCCCTCCACCCCACGTCTAAAATACACTCTGATCCCTCCACCCCACGTCTAAAACACACTCTGATCCCTCCACCTCACGTCTAAAACACACTCTGATCCCTCCACCCCACGTCTAAAATACACTCTGATCCCTCCACCCCACGTCTAAAATACACTCTGATCCCTCCACCCCACGTCTAAAATACACTCTGATCCCTCCACCCCACGTCTAAAACACACTCTGATCCCTCCACCTCATGTCTAAAATACACTTTTTGGCCAAAAATGTAAATCCACCGGCCGTCCCCATGTGGATCCCGAGATTCAGGGGGTTTTTTGGGCAATTTTTGTTACTCCAAAAAACACTTACATTTACCCTAACCGAGTCAATCAGAAATTTGACCTTGTATTTTTGAATGTGTTTTTTAATACATCCTCCGCTGCCTCCGCCTCCTCTGCCTTATCTATGAGCAGCATTGCATTGCTTTGTCTTGATCGACACTAAGTAAGGGATGTTGTCCAGTGAGCTGTTCATTATTGCAACATAAAAGCTAACGTGGTGATGTAGGAGCAGAGTTCCTGTTACGGCCCCTGAAGGGCTTTATTTTCCAATAATGACCGGCTCACTGTACAATATCACGCTTATTACATTGCTGCTCACAAACAAAAGTCAATATTTTGAAACAAAATATTCATAATACATTTTTTATTAGCTTAGAGGTTTGAGATACAAGCTTCTGCTGCCATAACAACGTCGACAGACTAGGCAGGGCGGTCGTCTGTTAAGAGCAGCAGTCTGTTGTTCAGAAATGACAGACCGCAGAGTGCCTCAACTGACCTATCAGAGCCTTATAATAATTGTACTAATGCATTTGTGAACACGGAATGTGGTGTCCACCCCTAGAGACCGAGGAGGGAGCCACAGTGATCCTATGCTTCAGTTGCACCCAAACGCTAAGCCATCTGACTCAGTTGCTATGAAGACCAAAACATTGTTTTTAGATCAGCAGGGATGTGGTTTGGTGCCTGGCAGGAGCGAAAGCAGTGAAATAAATTCACTCTATGTCTTTAATAAAGGCCAAAGAGCCCTCTTTATCACTGCAAGCTCTGCAGTTTAATACAAGTCTTATCCTTTCCCAGCCCATACTTCACGTTTATGTTGCAGCCGAGGCACAAAATGGTACGCCTTGTCAAGACAGTATAACATTTTTCACGCACACGCACTGGAGGAGGTTACTAGAAATATTTGAAGCTGTAGAGTTATCGCAGATTGTTAACCGGTGCCTCTCTGCTATAGGCAAAAATTCAACCAATCATCATGCCACAGAACTGACAGAACCCAATGCAGATGATGCACTGAAATGTCGCATGGCGATAAATAAACCTCATGCCACGGTGCAGTAAGATGTCGCATGGCCATAACTAAACCTCATGCCACGGTGCAGTAAGAGTCTGGCCCTGCCAGGCTACATCTCAACCTGTGGGGGTCCCCACATGATTTATTTGGGGGTCCCCAGATGACATTAAAGTGACAATTTAAGGACTTTTAATCAGTAAGAAAAAAATGATAATGAAAAAAGTCCATTACTGCATCAAAAGTAATCAACAAACAATATACTATAAAAACTGATCGAACATTCAGGAAGTTCAAATAATATGAGAAAGAGCCAAACATTGTGAAAATAGCCGATTCACAAGCTCACAACTCAACTCCTACAATTCCAATTGCTTGTCAGGGTGGGCGGTCTCCAGTTCCAATATGATTCTTTTGGGGGTGACGGCCTGAAAAGGTTGAGAACCACTGGTGTACTGTAAGCTTTGAATCATGAGTGGGCTTTAACCAAACAAATGGTGTGTTTGTATCTGAGATATCTGCGTGATACCAAAACCATTGGAAAGACCACCGCATCGCGGGGTGAACTTGTAGGTCGGTGATTTGTCTGCGTGCGACACTGTCGTGCAAACAAGTATGAATCAGGCTTATAGGTGCCAAGTGTTAATTCTAGGATATCTGCCAAAATGTCAGCCCCCAAACATTCCATTCCATATAAATCCCCTTTTAATGACATTCTTCTGGGGGGAAAGAGACAGAACCGAGTTCAGTGATATTTGCCGTTTCGTCCAAATACCAAATTCGTACTGAAATACAAAAAGGAAGATGATCAACATATGGAATGTTATTGTGTACATCATGGTAGGTCGCATTTATTGCAGTCCCTCTGTCTCCTGACCACATTCCCCATTGTGTGGAGTCATGCACACACACACACACGCACACGCACACGCGACTGTTTACATTTTGAGGAGGTGGCAGCTGGGTAGCAAAGACAACTGTCTTTTTCAAGCTGGCTTTCCTGGTGGCACATTGATTTATGATGCATATCTTCCATAGCATGTTTCACTGTATTTACAAGCAATGCCATTTGAGTTGACTTCGCCGTCGTGCCAAAACGCCACTCTCCACATTCCTTTCCACTAGAACGGTTTGATCTTTTGACGGGACTCCACGGCAGGAATAGAGATACAAATGTACCACTTTAACCACGTGAACCCCCTGTCCCCATTCTGGGCATGTCCTATTAGCCGAACATTTGTCGAAAATAGCAGATGTGAGCTTTTGGCAAATATATTTGGTGTGTAGAGGTAAAAAGTAGGGTATAGTATAGACCAGCGTCGTTTCCAAACTGGGGGTTGGAACCAGGGGTCACCAACATCTCCGTACACGGACAAATGTGTCCGTGACAAAGACTTGGTCTTGTCCGTGGCAAATGTTTGATTTTGTTTTACACACCATTACAATGTTCTTATTTTGATCATAAAACCCACCCAGGTTTTCTTCAGAATATGTATGACAATAACTATGGCACACAAAGTCCACTAGTAGCCTAGTAATAGTGGTTCTCAAATGTTTTATTTGCAAAGAACCCACTTAACTCAGAGCTGTTCGAATGGAACAAAATAGATCCATAAGGGTATTCTCAGTATTCTTAATATTAGAATACTGATATATTGATTGATTTCAGCTGTTACAATTTCAGCTTAATGACTTCTATTTAAAAAAAAATGTCTTTTTTATGTCCAATGTATTTGTATTTAGTTCATGAAGTTAACATATTATAACTAAATGCTTTTGAAATTAAATACATTTTGACTTTTCAGGATTACAATAAAAAAATAGCCAAAAAAAATCTGGATTTCAATTCTTTTTTAAAGAAATGCCGATCTACAAGATCAAAACACGTAGCAGTGAGACACATTTTGAGCTTGTAGATTGTCTATTTTTTGCTACAACAGTAATATAAAATGCGGCCCTCTGGAGTGAGTGAGACATGGCCAAAGCATTTCCAGGGGTCCCCAGCCAAAAACGTTGAGAACCCCGCTATAGACCCTGGTCAATGAAGCTGTATAGCGTGGTTAAGTGATCCTTAAGGGTAGTTCATCCTGTCATTCATGTCAATGTCTAGTTCATTGTTTAGTAGACATTGTGCCTGCTCAATTAACCATTTCTGTAGTGTAGTGAACCTTTTCTTGGTGTAGGGTCCTAAGGAATACACAGTCTGTAAACACAGCTCTGTCTGTGAGATACAGCCACAAAAGAAGGCAGCAAAAAAACCCTATGTGGTACATAATCATGAACATGTTAAATAAATAATGAAGTAAGTGAATCGTGTGGTAGGCTACTGTAGCCTGTAGTTATACTTGAATATAAGCAGACAAAGTAAGCTTGTGTTGGCACAGTAGTAGGCGACCAATAATTTGCAGCCGGTACTTAACTGTTCTAGAGCAAGGGTTCCGCGCGACCCCCCAAAATAATCATATTTGTGGGGACTTGGAATAGCGAACTACAAGCTTACAACGCCTCACACTCTTAACAAAAATCATTGCAGTGGTTTGATGCACTCCTTGAATAGCACAAGACCACCTAAGTATCAGACGGCTACACCAATAATATAAGGCTTATAAGCTTCTTCACTAGAGCAGCCATTCATATATTTGTATGAAACGTGAACAGTTGAGTGCTATTTTTGACGTTCTTTAAATCATACTAATCATGTTCTTCATCTTCCAGAGGACTGTATGTCCAGGCGAGATGGAGCTCCTGAAACTTGTCACCGCTCGGCGCTTCCTCGTTCACCGTCAGCCACCTTCCACTCCCCAGAGGTCATCGCTGCAGCAGCAGGGGACACGAAGGCAGGGGAAACCTTGCCCTGGGACGCTAACTTGACGGCCGACGGCATAGCAAAACTGGGAGACGCCGAAAGCGCAGAACCCACCGAGGAGGACTATCAGCAAGCCCAACGGATAGAAGTGTATATATCTGGTTTAGTCCATCGCCGCCCCGCACCCCAACGCCCCTCTAAGCCGCGCACCAGCCTGGCGCACGACACCCGAGCCATCAACGTGACCAGGCAGAGCAGCTTATGCCGCAAGGATCCGGACCAGCATACACCCGTGCAGGCGTCCAGCCAAGCGATGCCTGAGCTGCATGCTGCACCCCAAGGTTCGGAAGCACCCCTCCTTCAGGCTTGCCATAGCCTGGATCAGGAGCGTTATCTGGGGACAGGTTTTCCTGAAGAGCCCCCTGTGCCCTACCACCATGTTCAGCATCAGCAGGGCCTCTACCCGAGACCCAGGCAGCCTTCCATGGCTAGCACTCAATGCTCAACCCCCCTGGACTATCCGTCGTGTAGAGTCCTGCAGGATTCCAGCAACAGTGAGCCCGACTCTCCCCAGCACTTCCACCTGTACCCTTCACCCCCGCCGCATCCACTGCCATACACACCGCCGTCCTCTGAAGAGCAGCTGGTCAACGCCGAGTACATCCCCGCCCAGCCGTGCCGGGCCTCCACCAGATCGTCCGCCCATCCCCATTCCAACTCCCTCAGGGGCTCCGCTGGGCTCAAGCCCAGCCCTAGCAGAAGCACGTACTCCCCAGAAAGGGCCGGCCACCATCACGATCAGCAGCAGCCGCCCGCAGCCGCACAGGTCCAACACTCCAGATCCAGGGGGGGCCCCAAGAAATGTCGCGCCAGCGATGACAGAGGGGGCGCCGCCAGGAAGCCGGGAAAGAAGGCCTGTCGCTCCCAGTCGGAGAACAGCCTCCAGAGAGTCCCGGAGCGGAAGTACAACACGGTGGAGAGAGACGGCGGGAGTGGCAGCGGTGGAGGGGGAACCCGAGGGAGTCAGCCCAGGGGGAAGAAGCCACCGCAGGGAAGCGGCAGCTACCGCCGCTGGAGGTCAACCCTGGAGCTCAGCCAAGACGAGGCCGACCAGCAACCTGTGCAGGCTCAACCGCCGCCAACCGTGGCTCCCGCCCAAAGGGACCATGGCGGCGCCCGGCGTACGCGCAAATCTCGGCCTGTGCCGCCTCCGGCGTATGCCTACGCCCCACACGGCAACCACCACCACCACCCTCACTACCACCAGCACATCGAGTACCAGCTGGAGAGGGAGCAGGCGCCGCTGTGCCAGCCAGACAACAGCTACGCCCACCTCGGACAGGGCGAGTCCGAGTCCAGCCTGAGCGAGGCCGACTCCCCAGATTCCAGCTCCTTGTCCAGTGACTCGGACGAGAGCGGGGGCCTTGTCTGGCCCCAGCAGCTGCCTCCCCAGCTCTCCCCTCCTACGCCCCCGTCCCAATCCGCCGGGGCCCCACTGCAACCCAAGGCTTTTGTCAAGATTAAGGCCTCGCATGCCCTCAAAAAGAAGATCCTGCGCTTTCGCACTGGCTCCCTGAAAGTAATGACCACTGTGTAGAAGTTGAATCGGTACTGTATCAATTGGTACGACCGGAGACGGTACGAAAGACGAAAGGATTATGGGTTGTATTGCTTTTGTGGGCCCCATTCTAAATGGCTTACATCATGGACAAGTAGTGGAGCTGCTGTAATGAGTAGTAGACTACAGTGAACAGTGAATGATATTTGTATATAAAATAATTTGTACATATGCAGTAAATACTATGATCCAAGTCTACAGTGTTCCCAGGACGATGTGTCCGTAAATGGAAGCCTTTTTTGCTGGTTATGGTAAAACGTTGATGTTGTGGTGAAATAATACTATATAATAATAATAATAATAATGAACACACACGGTAATGATTGAAGCTAAAGGTACCACATTGATTACTGCTATATTTTGGCAGGAGGTCTCCTATGAAATGGCATTCTTGAAGTGTTATTGAAGTGTCCTCATTGTCAGTATTAGCAACACGCCCCCCCCCCCCCTCCCTCCATTTCACACCTCTCAACCTGATAAGTTTACTTTATTAAAAGTTTGCAGGAGAAAGTACAGTAACGTACAATTCAATAGAAGGGCTGCTAAGAGGTTTTAAACCCAAGAAGGCATATGACTCGTTTCCATTGGGGTCTTTCATACTCAATTCATCCAAATCTCCCAGACCCTAACGCAGCGGTGGAAGAAGTACTTCAATTAAAGTTAAAGTAAAAGTCCTGTATTCTACCTGAGTAAAAGTACAAACGTATTGGTATCAAAATATAGCCTACTTAAAGTACCACAAGTATTATTATTTTTAAATAAAAAAATAGACAATCTACAAGATCACAGTGAGCTTGTAGATTGGCTATTTTCGAATAGCCAAAATATATATAAGGGCATATAAAATCGAGTCCAGTAGCTATAGTAACTATAGTTTTCAAATAATTGCAGTGGAGTAAAATGTACAATATTTGCCTCTGAGATGTAGTGAATAGAAGCAAAAGATAAAAGAAAAAAATCTCAAATATTAAAAGTACTTTAATAGTGTTACTTAAGTACAGTACTTGAGTAACTAGTATGTTACTTAATCTTACTTTCCACCACTGCCATAGTCAGAAGAGGAACACACACACACACACACCCGTGAGCAGCTGGGACAATAAGCCTCTTTGTTTAAGGTGCTAAGAAGTAAGAGGGACGTTTCCAATCCATGTAACTGCATGTCTTCCTCTGGAGGAAGATGCAGTAGCATCGAAACGTCCATCTTACTGCTTACTTAGCACCTTCATAAAGAGGCTTACAATTCCACCAGCTCAGGGCAGGGTCGTCAATATGTCCGTACAATTCCACCAGCTCAGGGCAGGGTCGTCAATATGTCCGTACATGGACAAATGTGACCGTGGCAAAGACTTGGGCTTGGCCATGGCAAATTTGATATTTGTACACTCTCATTGTTACAGGCCTGTTATGAACATTCAATGCCATCTCTTTATTTGTTTCTGGCAATACTCATTTTGTGTCCGTGGCAAAAATGGAATTTTGACATTAATGTCCACCACAAGCAAGACGATGACCCGTGCCCAGCTGCTCGTGTGTGTGTGTGTGTTCTTCTACATTGGATGCTGTTGTGTGTCCCGCTTCTGTGTCGCACCGGCCTTCACCTGAGGCATGCCGGAACCCTTTCTTTTGACATCATTTGTCCATTATAAGACCTGAGGCCAATTCTACAAAATGCCTTCTACGTAAATCAGTTCCTCTCAAACAAACCTTTTTGTGCCAAGGACCCCCCAAAATGATATGTGTTCGACTGCGGACCTCCCTCGGCTCCGTCTGAAAATATTTTGTGACAGGGACCCCCAGAAGAGAAGATGTTAGTTGAAAAATAGCAGATGTACAAGCTCGCAGCACAAAGTGAGCTTGCTTAACTTTTTTTTATAGCCCCTCTCCCCTGTCAATCTCAATTTTAGTCATAAGGGAAATCCCCCCCCCCCCCCCAAATGCTTATAGCGTGTGTCGATTTGTAAGATCTACTATCTTTGCTATTCATCGTATGATGAAGTATAGGCCTATTAGGACTTAAGTGGTTAATGTTACTGTGAACTGTGACTCCCTATTTTATTGGCTTATGTATACTTGTTAAAAGGTTAAAGGTTTCACCTTTAAAAGACAGTGATCAATTGAACCATCTAATGGACAATCCCAGTCTAATCTATTACTATTGAACAGCCCTTTAAAGAGTATGGTCTGCCACTCTGTACTGGTGGGATCAAACTCATATGTATGAATGTAGTCTGTCTGTACATTGAAGAAAGTGCAGGAGGAGTTGTATACAGCTTGTAACAGTAGCCTGAGCAGTGGAAATAAATGCATGGTTCAATCATTAAGACCTGAGGCTGATTTTACAAAATGCTTTCTAGAACCAGTAGTATTTTTTTCCAAAAATGTTCAAAAATAGAAGATGTACAAGTTCGCAGCATAAATCAGTGCTATTGAACACCCTTTACGTCTGTGTGTTCTTTCGAAAATATTGAATCAATAAAAAGTAGTAAAAAGTGCTTCGGACAAGCTCTTAACTCCATTGGACCGTCAAACTGTCTGCTAAAGCAGCTAACTCCACCACCTCTCCCCGTCTCATGGAAGTAATTGACAATATCACAACACCAACTTTGATGAGGCAGTATTGCTTTGTTTTCAAAATAATAATAATCAGGGTTTAAATGTTGCCAGAAAACATGGTTTTCATGTGGTTTCACATGAGGAAACGTTTGGTGTTTTTCTAGTAAAAGCTTCAGCAAAAGATGTGATTATACGTTTGCAGAATTCATACCATTCTTTAACATGGGTGGAAAGGTCACAACATACACACAATGGACTTGAGTGTATATAGTATATAGACAGTTATTCCACAAATTACAGTTCCCCCCCACTGTTTCTTTGTTTTGTTTTTATGTTTGTAATACTGTACACATGTGTGGACTAACAAGTAATTACTTGTTTAAAGAGTTTATTTAATTTGTACATGGTCACTTTCATTAACTGACAGTATTACGGTGCACAAGCCAACCTTACAGTTAGCTTCTCTTTTATACAAGTTTTGCCTGTCCAAATGCAGCATACAATGTTTTGTTTCAATAAAAATGCCAAAGACTTGTTGTTCTTAAAGTGCCTTTCCTATAAATGACAACCCAGTATAGAGCCCTTGGTAATCTGATCAAATAAGTACAGGGTTTAAGGGTACTTTACTAGTAAATACTTTTGATTACCATCTTACTTTCCTGTTAAATGTAGGGGCCTGTAAGTTGGCAATCTACCATGTAATGGAGGAAAGTGCTTTATACGAATGCCAGAGTTTCTCATTTCTCATTTCAAACCCCCATTTCGATATGCATTTAGACACTCAGAACCATTTGTTAGCTTTTTTTATTATTCTATTTCTGGGAAGCCAATCTGTACTGTAGAAGACGTAAGTCCTCAGGGTTAACCATTTTGGTTCCATCCTTACACTGTCAGAGGGTCCATTTTGCAACCACATGGCAGATGCTGCGAATGAGAAACTGTATGTATGTATGTATGTGTATATATATATATATATATATGCCATCCAAGGTGTTACCAAAAGGCAAGCCCATGTGCTGTCCCGACTCCCCACACACCACCAGAGAGACCACACACATGGTGACACAGCAGCAGCTACAAGTGTTGATGATGGCGGTGAGTGATTGAGCAGTATGGCAGCAAGAGTTTCGGGTATGAGGGGTTGTGTGTGTGTTAGTTTCTAATCCTTTGTGACTGACTGACTGACTGACAGACAGACAGACTGACCGTGTGACCGAGTTCTGTTGTCCTAGTCTAGTCTTCTTTGTCTTGTCCTATACGTATGTTTTTCTCTTTATCAATACGAGGACGAGGGATTACAGCCATGTTGTCACAGTCAGATCCGTTCCGGACATATTATGTAATGTCACCAATGAGGCAGCCACCACTACCCTGAGCCATGCATCACATTTATACCTTCAACCTGGCAGTATGTCTTTATTGGCAAAGGTTTTCAAAATGCATTTACAACAATGTTACATTTTTCACAAGTTGTGAAAATAAAAGCTCACGTGTCGCAATATGTTGTGAGCTTGCAGGTTTTCACAAAGCACCCCTGGATGACAATGCATAAACAGAGCTTATAGTGGTTAAAATTCACCATCAGCTGCATATTCTGTTGGTTTAGTCATTGCGTGCGTGCGTGTGCGCAGAGATGGGCAGTATTTGAAATACATGTATTTGAAATACGTATTTGAAATACTTTTTTGTATTTTGTAATTTGTATTTCGCTGAGATGGAAGAAATTAGATGTATTTTGTATTTAAATAAATTTTTTGACCCAGTATTTGTATTTTGTATCAAAATACATTTTCAATATATTTTGCCCAGATGGGCAGTATTTGAAATACATGTATTTGAAATACGTATTTGAAATACTTTTTTGTATTTTGTAATTTGTATTTCGATGGGGATGGAAGATGTATTTTGTATTTTGATACATTTTTGACCCAGTATTTGTATTTTGTATCTCTGCTTGTGCGGCTGTGCGCGTGCATGCATGCGTGTGTGAACTGCTTTCTCAATGTATAAAACATTTAGAAAATAGCAGATCTACAAGCTTGTGAGCTTGGAGATTGGAAAGCACAAATACCTCAAAAGTGTACAGTACTTAAGTAAATGTACTTAGTTACGTTACACCACTTGTGAACTGCTTTCTCAGAGGAAATCAGTGCCAGGGTCATGAATTACAAACGGTGGTTACATAGTTATGGAGAAGATACCAAAGAAAAACAAATGAGCAATTCATTGGTCTGAATCTGCAGGTTCTATATACACCCTCGTATTTCTCTTGGCCTGCAATACCACTAGTAATAACAATAAAAGTAATAATAATAGGTCTGCCTTGTGGTTCAGCCAGTTAATGAACAGACCATATGCTCCTAGTGAGCGCGAGGACTCGGTTTCGCCATGCCAAAAGTACATCTAGAAACTGACCCACAAGTGGGCCTGCATGAGACGAGTATGAGACATGGTTGATATTTGAGATTAGGAAGAGAGAACAAAAATAAGAAAAGAGCAGAAAAGGAGAGTATGAATGGATTATTATGTGAGACACGTTTAAAAAGAAGGCTTGAAGGATGAGATCCACACCAGCCGCCTTACTGTCTGGGCCTTTGTGACCTCTATTGATAGAGAGAGAGAGAGAGAGAGAGAGAGAGAGAGAGAGAGCAATGCATGTGCATTGAAGAAAGAAGTCTCTTTCATAGTTATACTTTTCTGTCTCTTTCCTTTTCTTCTTTTCTTTGAGTGTGTGTGTGTGTGTGTGTGTGTGTGTGTGTGTGTGTGCGTGCGCATTTCCCTAGCCTCCATCCACTCCCTCCGTCCTCATCCCTCCATCTGTTAGCAGTTAGAAAGAAACATGTTCGCTTCAGGGCCAGGAACCTAGAGTATTTCCTGCTTGCTGGCGAGCTCAGGAAAGAAAGAGAAGAGAGGAGAGTGGGAGAGAGGAGGAGAGAGAGAAGGGGAGGGGGGTCTCAGAGAAGCCAACGAGGAAACCCGCACCGAGAAAGAGAAACAGAGAATCGACTGAGAGGGGGTAAAAAAAAAATGAAAAAAGCAGGCTGAATGAAGGCCTCGTGCACACACATCTGGCTTTGATTAGAACGAGGGAGCCGGACGGTGATGTTGAGAGAAGCAGGCTGAGAGGGGAGACAGAGGAGCTTTTATTTTTGGCACTTGGGGGATATACAGTGATTGCCCTATTTTGTTCCCCCTCCGTCTTCTATGATATGTTTTTATTTTTTATCAGGACTCAGTTTCCCCTCACATTCCTCCTCTTTGGATGCACCCTGTCCTTTCACTCGTGTGTCCTCACAAAGCAGCAGGCCTTGTATAGGCGCGGCCGCGCTATGTTCCCCTTATAAATTTTTTCTGGCTGCTCTCTTTCTCTTTGTTCCACGGCTTCCCAGTCTAACACTGTCCACTTCTCATACCATTTTCATATCAAGGCCCATTATTTATCCGGCATTTGAGCCACGTCAGACCACCATTTGATGACACGTAGCCTCTCAGACCCAAAACTAAAGAATATGTTGTCATCATTGACACATGACACAATTCCATGCTGTTGGCAAACGTTGATCAAAATAAACAATTCTTCTATACATTCTCTAATTGTGCAGACTTCTTGAAAATTAAGTAATGCAGATGTTTAACAATAATGTAACTCTCGAGAGCGTAAAATGAAACTAAATGGACCCGTACTGGTCCATTTAGTTTCATTTTACGCTCTCAAGAGTTAAAGATCTATAAGGGTCCAATTGGTTACCAACTGGACGATATGTACGCTATAGAGACACAGTACCGGCAGTGGAAAGTCGCCAAGTCGATTTACTTAAGTACTGTAGTTGAGCAATTCCAATGTCCAATACTTTTCCTTCTACTCCACTACATCTTGGGTTTCAAATATCGTGTACTTTTCGTACACTACATTTATTTGAAAGGGTTAGTTACTATAGTTACCTTGTAGATTTGGATTATTATTACAAAACATGCATTAAACACTTCAACTTTATATACATTTCGGCCATTTGACAGTAGCCGATCGAAGCGCACACAATGCGTCGCGATGCAAAACATTGTGAGCTTGTAGATCTGCTATTTTCAAAAGATTGAAATGAGACATTCTGCATAAAGAGTACTTTCTACTTTTGGTAGTATACATTTTGATAATGCTTTGTAAATAATAAGTACATTTTGAATCCCAGACTTTTACTTGTAACAGAGTATTTTTCTACATTACAGTATTGATACTTTTACTCAAGTAAAAAATGTGAGTACCTTTTCTACCACTGGTATGTACTGTATGTACAGTATAGAGAGACACTACAGGACATAAAGTACACTTATGGTAGCTTCCAGTCAGAGGCTGTCTGTCTATCCATACATCAGTCTGCGTAAAGAATAAAGATTGCTGTAATTTGATGACTTTATCAGCCAATCCTAGAATAACATGATATGCTCATGTCCTCATAACACCAAAGTAGTTTCCTAGTGCATTCATTTCTAAGAAACATCAGCAACGGAGTCTTCAAAAGACTTCAAAAGGCATTCATGGTTATAATATAGATAAGACGGCACAACGTTATTTACGAGGACAGCTGTGCTCATCTTGATTGCTAGCTTGGGAATATTATGGCCTGTTGCAATTGCATTACTTCTCAGTATAGTTTATCATACTGACTAGCATTATCTTATTAATGTAACAGCCAAATCAATAAACTAATTAATACCACGTTCATTAACTGCAGTACAAGCTTGATTGTGATCTCAAAGAAGTAGTTCACCCAAAAGATGACTTATTTTCTATCAATTCATGGGAGATTTTTTTTGTTTGTTTTTGTCACATTCCTAAGCAATTATTTGATGACTGGCGTAGACTCAAAGAGTCGGTTAAGGTGGTTATTGATTTAAATCAGTGGTTTTCAACTCTTTTCATATCAAGACTCAGTTTTTATTCGGCATTTAGGCCATGGACCTTTGATGAGATTCAGCATTGCAGACCCAAAACTTATTTTGTTGTCGTTGGATATGATTTTGTCCACAATTTCATGCTCTAGGTAGGAGATCAACGATCAAAATGACAATTCTTCTACATTCCCTAATTGTGTAGTCTTCTTGTTTAACAATAGTTTAACTGTTGAGAGAATAAAATGAAACCAAATGGACCTGTAAAAGATATATGGGTCCATTGGGTTACCAACTCTCCATCATTTAGCCGGGGACCACCTGGAACCCCCTCAAGGACCACTGGTGGTTCCCGGACGACTGGTTGAAAACCACTGATTTAAATCAATACCTAATCTTAGTTTTAAATATCTTGCTTAGTGGCATAAACAACATTTCCATATTTAAACCTTAACTTGAGCACAGCAATCAGCAATGTATAGTTTACTCTGCCCATTCATCATGAGACGGAGCGAATTATTGTGAACATTTGATTAATGGAAAGCTGGGGAGGAGTAATGGAACAGACAGACAGAGAGAGTCCCTGGGAAACATCACCCCGCTCCCTGACAGCTGCCCACACTGAGGGCCTTTACAGCACCGCTTCACAAACTCCGGGTCGTGACCCATTTTTATGGGTGCCTTTATTTCTTATTCTTACATTCTGTTGTTAATTATCATTTCAAAACATAAATATATATATAGTTTTACAAAAAAATCCGAAGATGCCTTTTCTCAGTAATTGCATGAAGAAATAAAGAAATCAAAGAAAAATCTAAGGAATTCCATAAATTTGAAAACGAATGTGTTAGGTAGTAGTGAAAATAGCCGATCTACAAGCTCACAACGCTGCTCAAAGCAACATGTTGTGAGCTTGTAGGAATATTTTGTAGGAATCTTTTGAAAATAGCAGATCTACAAGCTCACACACGTCGCAAGCTTGTAGGTCGAGAAGTATATATGACTAAATTGGATAATGCATGTTTTGTATTTGTTTTAAATCTAAATCTAAAAAGGAACTACTAACTAATGTTTTCAGATAATAGTGGAAAAGTACATCAGTCAAATGAATTAACTTATGACTGTAACTCATCTAATGGATTGATCAACAACCAGAAAGCTTAAGAAAGAAATGCCACCAAAAAGTCCAAATAAAGTGTGCCATGATGAAACATGAAGCCAAACTCCTTCACACAGTTGAGTGGTGCTGTGTTTGATCATTCTGCTCCCTGGAGGACGTGGACTGTAATTACAAGTAACCCGATATGCCATTTCTGTGTTAGTTTATAGCTACATCGTTTAAGGCCTCACTGGAATTAATAGCCACAGACTTGTTGGACATGTCAAGCCATCAATCACCACAAACAAGAGAAGTGAGCCAAGTCAATAGTCCAAAAAGTGTTCCAGTTTCAGGGATGATTACAGTGTTAAATATCACAAGTCTACTCTGTCGAGCAGTTGAGATGAATAACAGTAAGTCCAAATTGTATTCTAACCCATCCAAGAAAAGGCCTAGCTGTCCTGACCCCATATCCATCATTTATACATTATGGATAATTAGTGTGGACTTAAACTGTTATTCGTCTCAACTGCGATTAATGCCAAAACACTGGTCATTTAAAAAAGTTTAATTATTTTACAAGTTAATATATCTGATTTGAATCCATGTTGAAAGCTGTACAAAAATAGCCCAGACAGCCAATAATAAGCTTGAATTCAGTTCCTACTCAAAATATGCCTTCACAATATGCCAAAATATGCCTTACAGTATGTTGCAGTTTAATGTAAGAAATACATCTGTGTGTGTGTGTGTGTGTGTGTGTGTGTGTGTGTGTGTGTGTGTGTGTGTGTGTGTGTGTGTGTGTGTGTGTGTGTGTGCGTGCGTGCGTGCGCTCGCACGCTACTCAGGAAGTGAGGCAGTCAAAAAACAGGGATTAGCAAGTTGACAAATCAGAGTGCAGTGGAAGGAATTATAGCTTTATTCTTTAAGACGAGCATAACTCATCCAATCTGACTGAATTTCACCATTGAAATAACAATTGTTATGCATGTTTTACCACTTTTAACACAATGCTGATAACTTTCATTTACATAGATTGGTCTATAGCTCTTACTATTCTCAATTATCAAAATGCTGATGCTTTTGTATGCTTGAAATTATTGATGTCACATTATTTTTTTTTAAATATATAACACATTTGTAAGGGGAAATAATTGCTCATAGTATACTATTTATGCTTTTTGAGAGGACCACAAAAATATTAGTGTGCTGATGTATCCCATTTCTTCTCCCTGCCAAAGGCATCATCCTATAGTTTAGCGTTTCAAACAACTGTGCTCGCTCAGACATTTTTTAAATGGCTGCAGGCACCAATCAACATTGATGTTCACTGTAAGTGTAAACGGTCCCATGGCTTACAATATCCCATCGTATACAAAGTGTCCTCCTAACAAATTATTCATTCCCTTTGTCTTAAGCAAACCACAACTTGAACATCTCTCTCTGTGTGGCAATAATGTTGTGAGGCTCTCGTCTCAGTAAAGCCCAGTAACATTGTGACCTTCGTGTTCCATGACACAGAAGGGACTAGCATTAAGCTAATAGCCAAAACAGATATTTTGATCCTGGGCCAGACTCAAATGCTCCTGTTTAGTAAACTGGGGCCCGGTTCTCGTTCATCAATGTTCGTTTGTTAAGGGGCAACAAGTGCGTCATAAAGGAAAGAATTCATGGTCTTTTACAGTACACCTCTTTAGTTTTTCCATGTTGTCCGTACATCTGTACTTAGAAGTAATAGGTTGAATCACCACATTTGATTTCCTTTTGACAAACAGATAAAAAATAATACAGCCATTTATTTAAAGAAACAAACAGAACAGAAAATAACAGTTTGTTATAATGAAGCACTTTTCTTTAAAGAAAGGGACAGAAAATAATGATTTGTTAGACTTCCTGATCATTATTTTCCTGTGCAAATTTCATGTTTCTATACGCTCTCTGTCATTTCTTTGGCATAGTCCGATATGAAACGGTTTATAAGCCTGATTAACACTTAGTTGTATGCCACTGTTGCATGCCGTGAACAGCAGACACACAAGCTCACAACGTGTCACATTCGTGCCGTGTTGTGAGCTTGTACATCTGCTATTTATTCACTGAGCACAACGCAAGCACACTAACCAAGTCAAGTATAAATCAGGCTTTAGACAGAGATACGGTCCCATGCTGTACTTGTCCCGGCTCAGCTCAGCTCATCTCAGCTCCGAACTCCAAGGCGGGGCAGACTCCACGTGCTTTGGAGAAGGGGGTGGAGTCAGCCGTACGAATGGCAGCTGTTTCTGTGCTGCTGGGCCCAGAGAACCCTTCCTGAAGCAGGACAAAAGACATGTTGAGATACAGTACCTGTACAGTACAGATTAGCCTACACACTGCATACAGTACATGCTCAGCCGGCATAGACAATGTAACGCTCCAACGGAACTGCCGAGCATAGTTCTCTGAATAAATATGTTCATGTTGAAGTGTTATGGCACCTCTCAGGGAGAAAAATGTCATGTTATCCGAGCCCCAACAATAATAGTATGCCCTGTATTGGTTCAAATTGTACACAGCCATTTAGTGCCCTAGGGCCTACTAATGTAACGAATATTGGCTGCAAACCCTTGATTATTATCTGACGTTTGCCCGATAGCTCACTCAGGACTTGGATGTCGGCCTTTAGTAATTTGAATCATCACATTTGGGGTTCCAAATACAGGTAAAGTCTTGTGATTTGACACTTTCTTTATTATTATTTTTTGGCTTTTGTGTCTTTATTGATAGTTACAGTGAAGACGGACAGGAAAGAGGGTGAAAGAGAAGGGGAGAGACATGCAGCAAAGGTCGTCATGAACAGGACTCGAACACATGACGTGCTGTCAGAACAAAGCCTATATGTGGCATGCGCCTGGACCACTAGGCCAGCGGGCGCCCCATGTGATTTGGCACTTTAATACAGTTGAATTGAATATATAAAAATAATCCCACTCAATCTCACTGTGACCCTTGCATAGCTTACATGTGCACTCATGATGATTTTGCTGTGAGGTTCTTATACCTTTGATCCCCTCCCGCCTCGCCCAGCTGTTCCCTCGCTGGAGAGTCTGGGGTCTGCTCTGAGGACCCCTCGGCCTCCATGTGGACCTGCGAGGGCCACCGGGGGTCCTCGCCCTCGTGCTGATCGGTGGGCTCCAGCACGATTGAGGGCAGGCGGGCCCGGTGGTACAAGATGTCCTCGCTGAACGGGCTGTCCGAGTCCTTCTCCGTCGGGGTCTCAGGGAAGAGCTGGATGGAAGGAGGAGAGAGGTGATTAATGGACGATGACGTGGCGTGAAATGATAGTCATTGATGATGACACTGACAGGGGGATGTGACCCCAGATCAGAAGGAGTTAATAGTATCTATATCATTCTAGATTTTGGCTATATATATAAACAAGTGCGTCATAAAGGAAAGAATTCGGCTGGTATATACTGTATATATATATATATATATATAGCAACATACGTACGCATATATATAGCAACATACGTACACATATATATAGCAACATACGCAACATAATTTATGTACAAGTTTGCAGCACGTCAACATCAGCCATTTTCACATTTTCTTGAAAGTGTTGTCTTGAAATGTTTGAAACACAAAACTTCTCTTCTGGGGTCCCTGGCACAGAACATTTACAGATGGGGCGGCCAAATACAGTATGTATGAGACTGATTTACCTCCATAACTCAGAGTGTAGGCTACAATTGGATTTGGATCTGTACACTCGTTACAGACCTGTTATGTGTTATTATGTATTATTTTATTGTCCACTCATGTTGTATGGCCATGGCAAAAGAAAATATTTTGACCACCACAACATAGCAGGGGCAGATGACCCCTGGGCCGCAGGTCAGTATGGGTTAAGCCAAATGTCCGTGCGAGCTCACCACGCATGCATCTCAGTGGGACAGAGTAGTGTGCATTCGTGCAAAATGGACGTGTTCGTTAATAATGCACCTGGTAGACTCTGCTCCCTCTTCTTGGATTATCTTCCATGGCTGAGTCGGCTGGGTTCAGAGCTGTGATCCCACTGCAAGGACAAATTAAATGTGTCACGTGTCGCATGTTCCTCGATTACAATGTAATGCTGTAACCGATTGCACTCTCTAGCTTAGCTGCTTACCGATTGTACAACCTTGCCAAATTCACAGATGTAAAAGAAAGGCTTGTAAAAATACGTGACCAGAGAGAAACCTCTCAAGAGGGATTACAAACCAAGCCTATAAAACAATGCACCAAAACTAGTATTGGAAAGTAACGGTCTCAGTGTGTGCATGTGAAAATGACCACATATTATAGACAGGCTCTGGACTGGATATAGGAGTAGTCTACTGAACAGTAGATAAAATGACCACATATTATAGACAGGCTCTGGACTGGATATTGGAGTAGCCTACTGAACAGTAGATAAAATGAATACATATTATAGACAGGCTCTGAACTGGATATTGGAGTAGCCTACTGAACAGTAGATAAAATCCCAGCTTTCCACAGATGCTGTGGAAGGCTGTGTGTGAGGTAACTGAGGTTAAGCCAAGACGTGCTCAAGCACATGTTAACGCAAAGGGGGTTCAATTTAGGGAGCAGGCAAGAGTTTCAACAATGCACTAATCCGCAAGTAAGAACTTAATGAGATAATAGACTTGAGGAACTAGTGACTCATCTTCTAATAATGGAGGAGGGAGGGAAGAAACCGTATACGATGATGGGGTAGAATATAGTTCATACAAATTAAAGTCAATGGGCCAGGCCACTGGTATGCAGAGAACATGGATGGACCCGTCATGGGTCTTGAACAAGGCAATTAACCCAATCACTGCATTTATATGGCAGGTGTAAATCCAATTACGAGTATACTGTATATATATTATATTAAAGTGCTCATATTGGGGCTATACTACACTTTATTAACAGTTTGCTTAAAGCACAGAGGTACCGTTATACACTAATGCTAAAAGGATAACGTAAAATAAGCCCCAAGGGCTTGTTTCCAGTGTGGTCCTGTAGGCCTACACGTATTCAGGTCTCGTTAGCTACTTCATACAGTGTAATCCTTACCTGTGTGATGCAGGAATACAACTCATCTTCGCTGGGCCGAAAATAAGGATGAAATAGGGAGACAACAGTCCACTCCTGTACTCCTGTAAGAAATCACTTTCCCTCAAAAAGCTATGCAAGGTGCTCTATCGGGCCTCATTCTTTCTTTCTGCTTGTCCTTTCCCCTCCGTCTGTTCCAGCAATGTCTCATTCGCTGACGCACACGACTGCAAATACTGTACTGATGAACACGCAAGCCAGCTTTACCAACCAACCGGCTTAGCGTCAGATCCAATTATTAACCAAGCGGTGGGTGGAGTGAGTGCACAACAACGCAGCCGGGCACACAGATTATGGTGAACTCTCCGAGGGATGGACCCATTCCATATTTTACAACTTGGTTACTGTACATCATAACCAAGCCGCTATAGCCACAGGCTCTTCCTAAACTATGCGTCTATGAACCTAGTTGTTGATGCTGGCAGCTAATGAAGTGTCCCTAAAAGTGTGTTTGTTTTTATTTATCTGTGTTAGTTAATTAATTACTTAGTTAGTTACAAATACAATACTTACTTATTTAGAAATGATCATCTCTGAAGTGATTAATAATTTTATAGCACAGGTGATGTGAGTTGTGGTGAGTGAAGCCAAGGGACTTTGATCCATGCATTTAACCTTTCCATGTCCTCTACCTACACTGAAAGTGAATTATTGTTCTGCTAATCCTGGGACTGTATTGTAGAGTGCTTGTTAGGGAACAATGAAGGTGTGGCAAGTAATGTTCTGTCCCAACCACAAGGAGGCACTAACAGGTTTGGGGCACTAGAACTATGATTCTGTACTGAATAGGACACATTAACAGGATGACTGATTTTGTATAACTCACAAATCACAACCGTAACATTGTTTGGAAGGTTGCATCCTCTTTGATTAACCTGAAACAGACAGACAGACAGACAGACAGACAGACAGACAGACAGACACAACAGTGTTTTTCATACCTACAGTATAGATAGATCTAGATGTGTCCTTGGAAGCAATGCCAAAGTGAAACTTAAACCTGCAGTTATTAGAGAAATGTCTACATAATAGTGAACGTATAGTGCTTCTTTTATATGTATGGTTCACACAACTGGCCCCTGGTCAAGTCCGGAACAAGTACACAAGAACTACAGTAGAAATAAGTCAAGTATCTTCCAAGATTTGAGATTCAAATGGTGTATATGCAAATAATTCATACTTGACGAACAAATAGGCAAGACCATATTCAACCTATGGGATTCCATTTGAATAGGAATCAGCTCAGTTTTATTATAGAGTAGTCATTGAATCGTCTAAAACTAAAGAAAGTTGTGAAAAAGCTATAAAATTTCACATACCGGTATACAATGTACTTTTGTAGCTTTTGTCCCCACACGTCTCAATATTATAAAAAAAAAGCTCAAATGCACAAAACACACGTGATGTTTATGTTCCATGTGAGTGAGTGAGTGCACCCTCGGCCTCTATTGTTCCATGTGAGTGAGTGCACCCTCGGCCTCTATTGCAGGCTTGGAAAAACACAATAAAACAAGCACGTAACCAGTGGTGGAATTCCATTTGTACTCAAGTAAAAGTACAAAAGCATTTTACATTTCCAAATGGATACAAATCTTTTGAAAATTGCCGATCCATAAGCTCACAATCCATCGTTCTGAGCTTGTAGATCGGCAATTCTCAAATGGCCAAAATGTATGTAGTGATTATTGTATGTTTTGTAATAATCAAACTCTACAAAGTAACTAGCAACTAGTTTTCAAATAATTGTAGTGGAGTAAAAGTACAATATTTGTATACTAGTAAAAGTATTGTAAATCAGAAATACTCAAGTACAAATACCTCAGAATTGTACTTAAGTATACAGTACTTGAGACAGTACTTGTTACTTTCCACCACTGCTTGTAACACAAGTTCAGCCCAAGGAAAAAAAGGAAAAAAACGAATGACAATGTACAGCCTTGAAACGGAGTGGCTGACAAAAGCAATATTGGAGCAGAGTCTGCACTGTGACCACTCTGGTAATAGCTGAACAGAGAGCAGGAGAGGAAGGAGGCAGGTCACCCAAAGAAGTCACAACAGAAAAGTTTGGAAGGAGGAAGAGAGGGAGGGATACAGAGTCAGCGAGCGAGACAGTTGAGACAGACACACACTGGACAGCCCCAGGGGAAGAGGAGAGGGACAGACAGACAGACACACACTGGACAGCCCCAGGGGAAGAGGAGAGGGACAGACAGACAGACACTGGACCGCCCCAGGGGAAGAGGAGAGGGACAGACAGACACACACTGGACCGCCCCAGGGGAAGAGGAGAGGGACAGACAGACAGACACACACTGGACAGCCCCAGGGGAAGAGGAGAGGGACAGACAGACAGACACACACTGGACAGCCCCAGGGGAAGAGGAGAGGGACAGACAGACACACACTGGACCGCCCCAGGGGAAGAGGAGAGGGACAGACAGACACACACTGGACCGCCCCAGGGGAAGAGGAGAGGGACAGACAGACACAATGAACGGATGAAGGGGCACAGAAATGGAGGTTAACCTGTGAACTGGTGGGAGGGAGAGAGATCACTGCTGCACCAGAAGAGTGAGCGTGTTAGAGGGAGAAAGAGAGAGTGTGAAAAAGAAAGACAGAGAGAGATGCACACTACAGTGGAGGAATTCAAGGCCGAGGTTGACACACAAGTGAGAGAGGAGAAGAGAAAGGGGTGAGATGCCGCCAGCGGGGCCACACACAAAAAATTGAGACACCCGAGTGAGAGAGTTTGGACAGTTGACAAAATAGGAGATTTGCACTCTTCCAAACACATAGAGGGTAAAGCGCTCCCAGTGATTCAGGTCAGTGGTTCCCGTTTACTCTGCGGACAGGGAAGCTAGTAAATGGAGAACAACAAGACGACTAGGTAATGACAGCCAATCATTAACGAGTCAGCGACTGCAAGGAACTTCATAGATTATTGTAATGTAGATGCACAAAGGTTGTCTGTCGGTTGTTGCTGAGGTGCAACGTTTTGGAGCGCTTTGAATCAAGGGAGTGGGGCAACAGAGAGAGAGAGAGAGAGAGAGAGAGAGAGAGAGAGAGAGAGAGAGAGAGAGTGCACACACCAAAAAAGGTCTGGAGTCAGAGCTGGAAAGAATTGCAGGCTTGACAGATGCTGCACAGCCATGGGGAGAGAAAAATAATGAGGGAGAGAGAGAGAGAAAGACAAAAGAGAGAGACATAAAGACAAATAGAATGAGATGAACTAAAAAGAAGAGAACAAAATAAACAAAATAAACAAAGGGTAGAAAGAAGGGGGAACAACAAAATGTTGAAAGAGGATGTGTGCATCATAGGACACACACTACCATAGAGAACACAGAACGGCATAGATAGGAAGAAGAGAGAGGTCAGGGGGGATTGCCCAGAGAGAGAGAGAGACAGAGACAGAATGAGAGAGAGAGAGAAGTCCAAAAAGATAGTGACAGGGGGAGCTATTACTGTAAGTGTGAAGTCAAGAGAGAGAGGGACAGTGGGTGACTGATATCAAGCACAGCGCAACTAGTGAGTCAAAGGTGCAGCTTAGCGCCAGTAGGCGTTGCAGAGACATTGCACCCAGCTCCACACACACACACGCACACTCTTACACACACACACACACACACACACACACACACACACACACACACACACACACACACACACACACACACACACACACACACACACACACACACACACACACACACACACGTCTCACACACACACACACACACACAAACACACAACCAGGACTCATGGACGCCAGCAGGGATTCCCAGCAGCAGCACTACTGAACCCACAGGCGGAGAAGGCCCTCACCCTGCCGGGCGTCATGTCGACTCTAGGCCCCGGTCCCGGACGCGTCAGGGACCCGCCAGGCCTGGTCGTGGGCATGGCCGCGGGCATGCAGCTGTCCACGGGGCCGGTGGGGCTGCAGACCTTGCTGGACCTTCTGGTGGGGGTCTACCAGGAGTTCTGCTCCTCGCCCCTCTCCGGGGAGAAGTACGTGTCAGGCTTCCTGCAGTGGGGTGAGTGAGTGCTCACCACTTCTGAACTAATGCCTGATGCCTGTTATGTATATGCTTTGTCGTACAGAGGTGTCGCGCGACGCATCGTTGAGCTTGTGAATTTTTGCTATTTTTGGCACGCGACGGACAGCATACGACGTATACTCGACGTATACATACTCGACATACAAGTTTCTGTGTGAGCATGTTAGAGAGAGAAAATTGTTTTAAACTATTGATCTATTTTTCATTTATATGAAAAAAAACTAAACAAGAACTGAATGGCATTAAACACGGCATGTGACTTTTGTTATTCTTACACTCTTTCAGCTGAAACACCTATAACAACGGCTTTGAAAATGTTGATATAAATAAGTAAGCCATTTTTAGACGTCTTCATTTGTTTATCTGCTGCCTATTTTCATTCTGGTGAGACTATAAGTGGTCATTGTAGCCTAGGCAACAGTACTTGTTGACATCTCCAACAGTATGGCACACATGTTCATCACGACACATACTACCGTTATGATTATCTGCCATATGCTATGTTTTAAGAATCTGTAATATTATTCCCCCTTTTTATATAATAATAATAATAATAATAAGTTATTACTACAAAAATCTCATATTAATCAAAATTAGATTAGATTAAAATGTAGGAATCCCAGGTGAATTTAACAGATAAGGTACAGTCTTAGTCGTAAACAAATTGTTTAGTGTACTAATGGGTACAAAATGTTGACCCAGACATTGGGAAAGCCATAGATTATACTGGATCATGACCTATAGCCACGAACACCGTTTTCTAATAGGAATACATTAGATAACGCTGGAAAAAACAAGGTCATGCAGTCCAAAACTCCTGGGACACTTCAACATGCAACCAATTTACTCAGTCTGGACTAAAGCCCTTCACACACACAAGCCAAATGTATGGAGTCACATACAGCACAGTATATACACACAACACAACCACACAGTGTCCCAGGGGACATCCTGACAAACATAATGTACTCGCAAACACGCACGCACACACACCCGCGATGGCTCAGAACTGTTGTCCACGGCAGGCTTACTGTTCCTCCGCTGTCACCTGTCACATCTCAACTCCCACAATCCATCCCCGTGTTCTCTTAATCTCTCTCTATCCCTCCATGTTTGTTTATATACCCTCTCTCATTCTCCGTCTCTTTTTGCTCGTCTCCTCTCCCCTACCCTCTCTGTCTCACTCTTGTTCTCTCCGACCTCATAATAGTTATTCGTACATTGTGACTGTGCATCTTGTCCAGTGACCGGGGGAGGGGTATCATATGTCCGTTGTTCCATTTTTAACTGCAGCATGTGTGTGGAGATGAGGCTCTGGTGTCACGGTTGGCCGGCTGACCTATGATGATGAGGCAGGTTCCTATTTGGCTTCAGCCAGACGGACATCCTGCTGTAAAGAGCAAGGCTTAAGACAACATCACAGGGGTTATGTCTTGTCTAGTTTGTAGATCATCTGCTACGTTCGTTCGGTGTGCATCACTAGCACGCCACCAAGTAGCCTATAAATCAGACTGACGTTTTCCATGGTTTAGTAGTATAAGAAATAAAAATAAAGTTGGGTGAAAATTATTTCTATTGTGGAAGTCTGTAACGGAGGTGTATTCACTTTGTTTAGAATATAATTCCATCGCCAAATTATGAGCTGAGATGGACAAGACTACCGGTATATGGGAAAACATCCAAGATGACTGTTGAACGTGTCAATAGATCATGTCGACAAATAGGCTTCCCATCATATCTGTCTCAGTCATGTTGTTTCTCAAGCTACCTTTCAGTCGGTATCTCCCTCCATCTATGTCTCTGGGTGTATATGGACTGGTATTCTGTATCCCCCTCCATCTACGATTCTGGGTGTATATGGACTGGTATTCGGTATCTCCCTCCATCTACTGTATGACTCTGGATGTACAGCATATGGAATTTGGAATTGGTATTCATGACTGGTTCAGTCTGTCTGTATCTCCTGTACGAATCTGGGTGTTTATGGACTGGTATTCATGCAATCTTTCAGTCTGTCGGTATCTCCCTGCGTCTATGAGTCTGCGTTTATAGGGTCTGGTCATTGTCTGTCGGAATCTCCCTCCCATTATGAGTCTGTGGCCATGGTCTGCATGGTCACTGTTTTTTAGTAACTCTTTACTTCCCTCTATAAGTCGGTATCTCACCTCCATCCATGAGTCTGGGTGTAGGCCTACATGGTACCTTTCAATCAGTCGGTATCTCCCCGTGTGTGTATTATGGTCTGGTCACTCCCTACATGGCTTTCCAAACAGGACAAGCAGTCGATGGGGACAAGGCCAGAGTCAACATTCACAGGAACAAGCCGTGACTCTGGCTGTTTTTCCACTCTGCTGTGTTTTGAACACAAATAAATCGTGCCAATACTGTTGACAGTTTATACAGTTGGTGTTCAGCACGGTGGTAACATAATTACATTTTGTACTATATAACTCAGAAGCGTGTTTAGGATGTGTCCATCACGGCTAATTTGGAGTAGGCCTTTGGTCTCTGGTATATTGTATTAGCAATTGAATTACGTTGGCACAAAGATAAATGCAATTGTCATTGAAGAAAAGTCATTGAAGAAAAAAGGGTGTTCCCAGGGCCCAGATGACAATAGAGTGAAAAACTAAAAAGACCTTTACTGTGTTAAAAAGTCATCAACAAACTACACTATCAAGAACTGGTCAAACAAGAAAGAGTAAAAAAATAGAAATAGCGGATCTACAAGCTCACACATGAGCTTGTAGAAACAAATGGAATTTCCGTGGAAAGATGATTTGTTTTTTCAAGGGGTAGTGGTTTACTGGGTCCCCAGTTCAGATAGGATTATTTTGGGGGTCCCCAGTTCAGATATGATTAATTTGGGGGTTCCCAGTTCAGTTATGATTCTTTTGGGGGTCCCCCGTTCAGATATGATTATTTCTTAATGGGGGGGGGGGGGGGGGGTTGAGAATCACTGGTGTGAAGTATCAGTGACACAGGGCATATGGTACAGTAGTAGTGCAGTATGGTACAGATGCAAGAGTGAAAAAACCCGGCACTGCCAGCAGTAGAAATTAACTGAAAGGACTGCCAGAAAGTGTAAAAGGTATCTGTGTGCAGACTTCCAACAATCAATTATTGCGACGAAGGTCGCCGTTAACTATGAAACCTTGCGTTTTTTTCATGTCACGTACAATACCCATACATGGGGAAAGCCCCCATATATTGTACCCAGGTCTATGTCAATATGACATAGGCCTCGTGACATCACTATGACATCATCAGGGATGATAGTAAATCAGGGATCATATCATAGTAAATGCGACCTCGTGTCGCAATTAAGCCCATATGGAGATCTGTGATGTCATCAATATTAGTATATGGATATATGTCATAAACCAGATGTTTATCCTTCCCCATCCATCCTTCATGTCTCCCTTTTGACTAATACCAGTCCATTTAAATTCTAGATGGGCCTGCCCCAAAGTTATTTGTGTAGCCGCGAGGCAGCATTCTCACAAACAACAACATGCACAACCAAAGCCAACTCTCTGAAGAGGCAGCACAGACCGGCCCGTACATCAATGTGAAGACTACAGATGCTATTTGATTAAATAATAGGAACTCCATTCCACCTACAGGGAGAAAACATCAAAGAGACAGACCGTAGTCAGCAAATATGGCGGATCAGATAATGATGTCAAGATTAATAAATGAATCAGCTAAAATCCACAGGGGAAGAGAAACGTGGGGATGCCAAAACAGATCAGGGGAACAACGCAAAAACAAGCAGACTGACATGGTTCCATAGACGAAGAAGACTGCCCAAAACAGAGTCGGTCAGGTTGTGATTGCCAGCCCCATTCCTGCAGAAATAGCTCAATTAAGTCAAGCTCCACTTTACAAATACACTTTTAAATTCAACAGTGGGAGGCTTCCAGAGCACTACAAATACAGCTGTCTTTTTTCTAGACATTTACATAAGTACAGTCAATAGCAAGTATTAGCAACTTAATCATTACTATGCAGTTTGAACTGTACAGTTGCATGTTCAGAACTTGATCATTTCCATATCATTATATGAAAAAAGATGTTCTGGTCTATATTCTGAAGTTGTCCCTTAACTGTTGCCCTGCCTTTAAGGCTACATGTGGTTGCGTATAGATGCATTCTAGAATGCATGACCTCTGATTTCAGCACACGACTTCAGAGACATGTTTTGGGGACCTCCAAGACCTAGATGAACTTGTTGAAAAGGAGCATAAGTGACCTTGTAGCTCACCGAGGCACACGGCCACTTTACGTGCACTTATAACAAAGCCCCCGAAGACCTACAATGTGAAAGTATTGTTGCACTTTGGTTTCCAGATCTAGGTCATCCATTTCCATTTGCCTTTTTCCAGACAGTTGGCGCCAGTGACCATGCGCACGCATGCACTTCTATACTTGTTGGATGGATAAATGATGCAATACTTGTAACAGCGTTTCTCTACATAACAATGAGAATGCCTGACTTACAAGGTATTCTGTAGGTCTAAGAATAGCATGACCAGGTCCATCATTCATGAATTAAGGCAAGGCATGTTTATTTTCCCTCCTCCACCTCCTCATTGCACCGTGGAATGCGAGTGAGACAGAGGCATATTGTAAACTGTTTTTCAGAGGAGGAGTACAGAGCAACTCCCAGACTCATTTAGTCACCCAGACCTTAAAAGCTTCCCAAAGTGTAATGCTGTGACTATAATCCTTTATAGCCTCTTATTATGGAGTCCCGTGGTGGTGGCACCAGACCGTGACGGGTGCTGCCGTGTGGTCTTGTGTTTGTCTTAGATGTCTTTGACCATTAATGTTTCACAAAGCAAAACAGACATGGAGCTCCTTTTTGAGGCATTTCGAGGACAACCAAAAACCACAAGCACGTCGGCAATTGTAGCAAATATTCTACTTTGTTCCAGTTATGTAACTTTAATTGTTTCCGTGCATGAAACCTAGTCCTACCCATCTAAAACCCATCATCGAACAACTACTCCTGCCTGATACTAAAGACTTGATCCAGTAGTAACTGTGTGATCAATGCCTAATGCCTAATCGATCCCCCTTTTTAGTGACAAGGATACTGTACGTTTGCATTGACTTGAACTAATTCAAAATGTATATAAAATCTTTAGAAAATAGCCAGCTACAATCGGAAGCATTGTGAGCTTGTAGATCTGCTATTTTCAAATAGCCAAAATATATTTAGAGCTGAAGTGGTTAGTGTGTTTTGTAACAATAATAAAAATCTACAAAGCAGTAACTAAAGTTTTCATATAATTGTAGTGGAGTAAAAGTCCAATATTTTCCTCTGAGGTGTAGTGGGGTGTGGGGTAGAAGTAAAAGTATTGGAAATTGTAAATAGCCTACTGAAGAAAGTAATACAAAAACCCCTCATGGACTTAATGAATAAAAAAAGCTGAATGACCAGTGAAAAGTAGAGAGCGCGGGTATACTGGGTAGGAAGGGTTGGAGCACAGGAAGAGTGTTTACTTTCTGTAGATGTCCTTCCTGCAGCTGTATCCTCCCAGTGAGCATGCGAGGCCTTGGCATGCAGTGTGCAGCCATGATGTACATGTACAGTATGTGCTGTGTTAGGTAGAGGCTATCCTGCTCCGACGCCTGTGTTTATTCTAGACCTTCACCGATGGCAAACTGCCAACGTTCAGGAATGGAAATGTCCCCCTGTTACGACTCACTGAGTCTAGGACGGTTAAAGAAGGCAAGGTGGTAAAATGCCAAAGTTCGTTATTACTCTGTGGCATACAAATTAGTGAAACGATATATATTTACATAAGTATTCAATGTGAATTACTATTCATGGTACAAACATTAATGACACACGGAGCAACTAAGGGAAATAATCAAAAGCATACTAAAACTATACCTCTTGAGTTTTAGACACTATAACAAACGAAAATAAAGTGACAACAGTGCCCTACTATTGCCTACTCTAGGCTTCCGTGGCCCGGTGCTCAGAATATATAGATACTAAACTAAAGGTGTGTCCATAAACTGATCACACATGTAGCAACTCTTGCTATACATTATATTACTCTGTGCATGTTCTCTCTGCACGGAGGGCGCGCTGCCTCTATCTAGCCTGCTCCACTCTGGAGACTGGCTGTTGGACAGCGGCCGGGATGGAAGGCTTCAGGACGCCTTTATGCCGTCAGGTGGGCGCAGGTGTAGAAGCCGGTTGGAGGAGCGAGGTGCGGAGCAGGCGACCAACAGCGGAGCGGCGGTAATGCTCCCCACCAATGGCTGCGCTGACGTATCTACAGGGAGGCAAAGGGGGCAGACAAAGGCATACCTACAGGCCTGTGGCCGTAACACCCCCGACCACCAAGCAAAGAAATGACGGCTACAGTGTGGTGTTTTTAAACCCAGTGATTATTTAGTGATTTACTGGTTGTGGGGTTAGATAGATCGTCTGTGTAGGAGGTCCGGGCGGGGGGGGGGGGGGGTCGCGAGACATGGCCAAAGTATTTCCGGGGGTCGTCAGCCAAAAGGTTTGAGCACCGCTGGTGTAGAAGGAGGTCGACATCGTCAGGCAAATGTTGAGGTATTGAAGTTGTTTAATGGAGGTCCACAACATGAAAATGAGCTGATGCTCCCCATGCTCACTCCGGAACCTGTTGCCTTTACACAGCTGTCATCTGCCCCATCCCCATGTCATACAGTATTGTTGCTGTCGCGGGAAGAAACCTCTTATTTTCTTCTTAAATGAATGTCTTACTTGATCATACCACAGCGTCACATAAAAGCATCAAAGGTAGCAGATCCACTTATAAGTATTATTGGCAGCTAGTAAAAAAACAAGGCTATGGTACAAAGCAGATGCTTCATTTTGCGAGCAGTGGGTGGCTGAGCATTGTGGAGGAGTTATTTGTAATGGAGAAACTAATTCAGAGCATACCTTTTACACGGACATCGACGGTGTGTTATTATTTACTGCCATAATGAAGATCCTGCAATATCAAAACAATGTCCTGAAATTAAGTAAATCCTTTGCCTGAAACTGGTGTGTGGTCCCCATCTCCTTCCATATGGCCCAGCACCCACCGTCGATGTGCGTGTATGCTCTGAATTAGTTTCTCTCTCCTTCATATAATGGAGAAAATAACATGAGATTGCAAGACTCTAATCCTCGCAAAATGCGAGAAATGGACTGAATACAGAACACCACTAACAATTTACTTTCATATATGGACTGGAATATGATGCTTGAAAATGTTATATGAAACCCTGCACAGTGACTGTATGTGAATGAAAATCTGCAAATAAAACAGACTATATAAAATAATCCCTGAAAAGGGGACAGGATTATTTGATTTTTTTCCCACTCGATGGGCAGAGGGAGAGGCAGTCTGAATCTGAACACTTTGTTGCCATGTTTTCTTATAGACAAATCCATGGAGCAGTGCCCTGTAGGCCAGGTGTAGCTAATCGGTGCTGCAGTGTAAAGCTGCGCTTAATGGTAAACCACAGCTATGGGTGCGGCGGTGTGCCCAGGGCAGTGAGGGCACCCCTCCGTGGATCTGTCTATAGGCCAGGCAGTCCACAAGAAACTGCCTGATTTCAGTGATTTGTCTAATTTCACAGATTAGGCACATCAAATACTTAGGCCAAATGTGTGTGCCTAAGTACCGACAAGGCGAGTTTTTCATATATGGGGCCTTTGGAGTTATTATTATGCCCAATCATCTGCCTAATTGGTACCCTGGACGGACAGACAGACAAGACAGACAGACAGACAGACAGACAGACAGACATTGCTGGTTCTAGACCACTCAAAAAGGATAGACTGAGGTAATAAAAACATAATGTGTTTTCTTTTCTGTCAGTCACAGTCTCTCTCATCTCCCCTCCAATCACAGCGGAGCCCCTGGTGAGGCAGGTGAAGAAAACCCGCATCAAACGGGATGACTTTCACATCTTGAAGGTGATTGGCCGAGGAACTTTCAGTGAGGTGAGAGCCGATTCTGAATGGATGAATCAAACCAAGCCAATCAGACACTTCACTCTGTTTTAAAGGACCACTTCACCACTTTTCAACCTATCTTCATATAATAGGTCCTCACTAATAATCATGATAAAATGGCACGATTTCTTTCTACTCAGTCTGTGTCTCATAGGAGGGCTGTGGGCAGTTTGCAAACCGTCTTCCAGTGACATCATCATTAGGCAGACTATTTTTTAAACAAGATTCTTTTCACAAAAATGTTTAGATTTTCATTATCGTGAGAACGATGGCTTCCATTTTCGCATTGGAACTTTTCAGGACTAGAAAGCCTGCCGTTTTTATTGGCTTGTATTCCCCATCGATGATGTCACTGGAAGACGGTTTCTGAACTGCCCACAGCCCTCCTATGAGACACAGACAGAGTAGAAAAACATTGCGCCATTTTTTCATGATAATTAGTGAGGACCTATTATATGAAGATAGGTTGAAAAGTGGTGAAGTGGTCCTTTAAGTAAGCAACAGAAAAAATCTATATAATTACATCTCCTGAAATAGCTGCAATCAGTAATTGTGACACTGTCGTGCTACAAAGTATAAATTAAAGCGATATTATTCTGGTCAAATCATTAAGTACTAGACACTTTTTATGTGGTCGCATCATTCTTCTGCCTCTCCTGCAGGTTGCTGTGGCAAGGATGCGCAGCACCCAGCAAGTATATGCTCTCAAGATTATGAATAAGTGGGATATGCTGAACAGAGGAGAGGTAAAAGACCCACAGCGGAATGACACACATTCAAAGCAATTCCTTTGTGTTGTTGTTTTAAGTACTGCATGGATGGTTACGGTATACACTGTAATCTGTGCACCTGTGTCCGTTTTGTCTTGTGGTTGTTCTGTTTGGATGTGTGTGCAGACAGCCTGCTACCAGGAGGAGAGGGAGGTGTTGCTGAGGGGCGATAGACGTTGGATCACAGAGTTGCACTACGCCTTCCAGGATGACAACTACCTGGTATATGCATTAACGTCTGCTATACAATTACAATAACGGTGGTTCTCAAACATTTACATTTCAAGGACCGCCATAACTCTGAGTGTACAAATGTTTCCATTTTTACACTCTTAAAAGGGACACTTCACCCTTTTTGCAAAAGAATATATGTTATTGACGTTTAGAAGATTTAGAACACTTTCCAGTTTCCTGGGGGTCTTTATGTGTGTAATATGTGGTTTTAGATATTTTAGATTTTAGCAGTGAGCCCAGTGTCTCTGATGTCATCGACACTGGGCTCACTTCTTTCCTGGACTACAATTCCCATAATGCTTTGGTGCACTGCTCCTCCTTGTGGATAGGGGAATGCAGATGTAAAATATCTAAAACCACATATTACACACATAAAGACCTCCAGGAAAGTGTTCTAAATCTTCTAAATATCATTAACATATATTTTTTGCTGGCTTACCTTTCTCTCGTTTCAATATTATCGCTCGTGTTCGTTCATATTTTGAACAAGAGGCAGGTGAGAAGTCAGAAATGAAGAGCTTAGTATAACCATCTGATCAAAACCACGGAGAGCGCCCTACGCGAGGCATTCTTTCTGTAGCGGTAAACTAGGAAGTGAACAGATAAACGAAGAGCAAAGAGTATGGTGGCCTTGAGAGCAAACTAAAAAATAAAAATAAAAAATCTGAATATACTTCTCGTTTGATATCATTCAAAATGCGCTAAGACGTGTACACACGTCCTAGAAACCCGTCGGTTGGATTGCTTATAAGTGCGCCCACACGTCGTACGGTCTGAACCAGTTAAGAGATATACATATACACTCAGAATTACAGACCTGTTAGGGTCCATTTGGAACCCTATAGGAACCGTTAAGGACTTAATAGGGAATCGTCAAGGAACCTGAATCGTTAAAATCCTTAAGGACCCCAACCTTACAAACGACTGATGATTGTTTATCTGTTCATTTTGCATAATCCAAAGCATGCCTTGTCCCTCTATGGCCCCTGCAGCAGCTCTTCCGTAACCTCGCGGCAAATGACTTCTCTTCCAGTACTTGGTGATGGACTACTATGTGGGCGGTGACCTGTTGTCGTTGCTCAGCAAGTTCGGAGACCAGATCCCTGAGGAAATGGCTCAGTTCTACTTGGCCGAGATGGTCATGGCCATCGACTCCGTCCACAAACTCGGTTACGTGCACAGGTAGCAGCACAGGTGATGCGTTGCATCCTATTTTCTCTGTTGAAAATCAGTCTTCAACGAGCGCCATACGACGACGTATGAAGCAGTAGAGTAGACAATCAGGCCAACAAACATCAGAAAACAAGACATCCCTAACCGGATCATTGGTTTGAAACGAGGACATGCTTAGAGGGGGGGCTGCCCATTATAGACAGATTATTCTGCCAATAGGATATTTCAGAACAATTGGCTAGTGGGGGGTACTCGGAAAGGCCATGGAGTCACCAAAATCAGTAGGGTTCATCCTGCAATCTACCAATTTAACTGAGATATGCAAAGCTGACATTTGGCCTGAAGGTGGCCATGTCATGTGATCCCTCAGGTTAGTGCTGCTCATCCAGAATGCTTGGCAAATGCACTCAGCAGGTGGCAAGTGCAATTTTGAGACACCTTGGGTGCATTGTGAGCTTTAGGGAAAAGGCCAAGGCCATTGGGCCAGCTCAATCAATAGGGGGTATTCTCCAGGGGTCATGAAAATGCACAGCAAATTCCATGGCAATCCGAACGTCGTTTCGTTTTTCACATTACTGTATGTTGTTTGGGACCAAAATAATGGACCGACCAACAGACAGAAATAACTATCCTTAGAGCCCCTGCGCTAGTGGGGCTAAAAATAGTGTCGACTAGGCATTCTTGTGATTCTGGGGCTTGTAATCATGATAGCAGATGCTTATGCACCATGCTGCTATGAAGTGAGCTCGATACAAATCGCCCTCCATCCATTCTTATCAACCACGTGAAATCTATGCATGCTCCAAATTGACCTCTTTGCATGTCCCTCATATAGACTAGACACTAAACATCTTTGCATGTCCCCCGCAGAGACATTAAACCTCATGTCCCCCACAGAGACATTAAACCTCATGTCCCCCACAGAGACATTAAACCTCATGTCCCCCACAGAGACATTAAACCTCATGTCCCCCACAGAGACATTAAACCTCATGTCCCCCACAGAGACATTAAACCTCATGTCCCCCACAGAGACATTAAACATCATGTCCCCCACAGAGACATTAAACCTCATGTCCCCCACAGAGACATTAAACCTCATGTCCCCCACAGAGACATTAAACCTAATGTCCCCCACAGAGACATTAAACCTCATGTCCCCCACAGAGACATTAAACCTCATGTCCCCCACAGAGACATTAAACCTCATGTCCCCCACAGAGACATTAAACCTCATGTCCCCCACAGAGACATTAAACCTCATGTCCCCCACAGAGACATTAAACCTCATGTCCCCCACAGAGACATTAAACCTCATGTCCCCCACAGAGACATTAAACCTCATGTCCCCCACAGAGACATTAAACCTCATGTCCCCCACAGAGACATTAAACCTCATGTCCCCCACAGAGACATTAAACCTCATGTCCCCCACAGAGACATTAAACCTCATGTCCCCCACAGAGACATTAAACATCATGTCCCCCGCAGAGACATTAAACCTCATGTCCCCCGCAGAGACATTAAACCTCATGTCCCCCACAGAGACATTAAACCTCATGTCCCCCACAGAGACATTAAACCTCATGTCCCCCACAGAGACATTAAACCTCATGTCCCCCACAGAGACATTAAACCTGACAACATCCTGCTGACAGCAGATGGACACATCAGACTGGGGGACTTTGGCTCCTGTCTCAGGCTTCTGGAGGATGGAACGGTAAGCGGACACTAAGGAATCTCACTACATGTGGCTACTGACAATAAATATGTATATCCAGCAACCAGGGGCACGGTAAGGGGGGTAAAACACTGAATGATTTAGAGGGCCGAGACCCAGACATGGACCCTGGAACACCCAGACATACTACTAGGCTAAAATGCTGAAAATCACTGAGAATCAATTCCTTGTTCCTTTTGGGGTATTAGATTGGTACTGTTTGCCAGTCAATTCAAAGACTTGTTTTTACAAGTGACATCAGACTCATATCCCGAAGGGACAACTGCATGTTTCTATTAACAACATTGCAGGTGGAGCGAAATTCCTTCACGACGGACGACGTACGTCGCGACGTATATTTTTCCGTCGCAACGTATATTCGAGTACGTCCTGGCGTAAATATCAATTCGTCCCGGCAGAACGGACTCGTCGCGGCTATATCTACCCGTTTGCGACGTAATAGGGTGACTATTATTTTCCGTCGCGCCAGAACGGGACTCGTCGCAGCTATATCTACCCGTTGTGGCGTGAGCTGGACTCGTCGCGGCAGAACGTGACTCGTCGCGACTATATCTACCCGTTTGCGACGTGCGCCTCGCCGGTCCGGTCTCCAGGCGAGCCTGCGTCCTTCATATATTTTTTTTTCTGCTCTCGTTGGACTTAACTTTAAAAGTCCAATGGAACACCTCTTTGTAACGGGCCGCTGTAGCATAGTGGTCTAATCCCTCGCCTCTCTATTCTTTTTTGCTGAGGACGCTGGTTCAATTCCCGCTCGCGGCAGAACAAAATTATTATATTTTAGACAGACACACAGACAGACAGACAGACAGACAGACTGCCTGTCTGCCTGCCTGTCTGCCTAATGTATTGTAAATAATGTATTCATTCCATACGGCTATTTTTTTTTAATATAAAAACTTTTGTCTTTCGCGCGATTCGAACCAGCGTCGTCAGCACCAAAACATTGAGAGGCGAGTGATTAAACCGCTAGACTACAGCGGCCATACGTTACAAAGAAGTGTTTCATTGGACTTATAAAGACAATAGCACCCAGCTGCAGTCTCGCAAGGGGAGGGACCGGAAGTGCTT
The DNA here is from genome assembly GCF_964188405.1 of Protomyctophum parallelum. Classification (NCBI taxonomy): domain Eukaryota; kingdom Metazoa; phylum Chordata; class Actinopteri; order Myctophiformes; family Myctophidae; genus Protomyctophum; species Protomyctophum parallelum. The sequence goes on along the minus strand of NC_139697.1, from coordinate 79,946,268 downwards.
TTATTTCCGGCTTCCACGTGCACAAGCGCACATACACGCACGCGAAATATAATGCAATATGTAATAATCAGCTCATACATTATAAAGACATTATTGCATTATGAAGTTTTATTACAGTATGAGTCGCCTATGTGGAGGTTCTTAATGTAACACATTATTACATTATAGAAAAATCTATTAAGTTATGTGCTCGTCTTTTAATTACATTATGAGCTGATTATTACATTATGAGGTCAGATGTAGAGTTGCTGGCCCCCTCAGCTCCATATATGGAGATCTAGGTGATGATCCAGTCTTTTCAATGTATGGCTATCCAGGGTTTGATGAGGTCAGTGTCGGGATCTTATATCATATGGAAACGGCCATATATGGTGGTGTGACGTGTCATGAGGCGTGACCATATAAGGAGGCATGACACGAGGCGTGACATGACACACTTACTGACTGACTGACGGGAAATGCAGGTTTTCATAGTAAATTAAATGCATATGGTCGTGTGTCTGTGGTCTATGGTCTGGACATGGTGTGTGTGGGACAGGGGTACGGGGTTATAGCAACTTATTACATTACTTAAATGCCTTGATATCATTATGTTATAATCGACCATATAGGCCTAGCCTATTATTGCATATCATTTTATTATTGTTAGATTTGCATTTCTTCAAATATGCACACTTATACCACCAACTAATAAGCTTTCAATTAAAATATTACCTACAACAAACTACTTCAAACTTTTCCAAACCGACCACGTAATTATGTTTAAGCACAGATGGTACTATATACACCCGGCATTTAAGCGCGCACCAGCAAGTGCGTGTCGTGCACGCGCATTATATTTCGCGTGCGTGTATGTGCGCTTGTGCACGTGGAAGCCGGAAATAAAAGCACTTCCGGTCCCTCCCCTTGCGAGACTGCAGCTGGGTGCTATTGTCTTTATAAGTCCAATGAAACACTTCTTTGTAACGTATGGCCGCTGTAGTCTAGCGGTTTAATCACTCGCCTCTCAATGTTTTGGTGCTGACGACGCTGGTTCGAATCGCGCGAAAGACAAAAGTTTTTATATTAAAAAGAAATAGCCGTATGGAATGAATACATTATTTACAATACATTAGGCAGGCAGACAGGCAGGCAGACAGGCAGTCTGTCTGTCTGTCTGTCTGTCTGTGTGTCTGTCTAAAATATAATAATTTTGTTCTGCCGCGAGCGGGAATTGAACCAGCGTCCTCAGCAAAAAAGAATAGAGAGGCGAGGGATTAGACCACTATGCTACAGCGGCCCGTTACAAAGAGGTGTTCCATTGGACTTTTAAAGTTAAGTCCAACGAGAGCAGAAAAAAATATATATGAAGGACGCAGGCTCGCCTGGAGACCGGACCGGCGAGGCGCACGTCGCAAACGGGTAGATATAGTCGCGACGAGTCACGTTCTGCCGCGACGAGTCCAGCTCACGCCACAACGGGTAGATATAGCTGCGACGAGTCCCGTTCTGGCGCAACGGAAAATAATAGTCACCCTATTACGTCGCAAACGGGTAGATATAGCCGCGACGAGTCCGTTCTGCCGGGACGAATTGATATTTACGCCAGGACGTACTCGAATATACGTTGCGACGGAAAAATATACGTCGCGACGTACGTCGTCCGTCGTGAAGGAATTTCGCTGTCTCTCCAACATTGATCCCATAACTATTTAGAAGGGATGGGGCAGCTGTTTGAATACCATAACCTAGATGCATTTGTAATTGACTCTTAGTTGTTAAACAACTGCCATATGTAATTATTGAGTACAATTTTTGCATTTATTTCTGTAACTTCAAGGGTGGAAATCCTGCTCAGTATACATTTAAGCTACAATTCTAAATTGTTGTATTCTATTGTTGTAATTGTTGCATTTACTACTATATTGTACTCAAGTATATAGTGCTAAAAAAAGAACTCATACCTGGCCATTAAAAAGTATCCGTGTCAGTTGAAGTTTAGCTGTTTATTGATATTATTAGGGGGCCCGGGATCCCAGGTGGCAGGGGGCTCAGGATGTGCCACATTTATTGTCTACTGTAAATGGTGGGTATAGAGGGTATGCGCATGCATAAAGTGAGTGGCAAAGTGAGTTTAACATTGTTTAATGCAATCAAAAATGACTTTTCTGTTTGGATGAATATGGGCTGTCAAGGCCAGAAATTAGTTTTTTGCCACTCAATGTGAATAACTTCTGGGTATGCGCATACCCTCTATAGTCTATAGTTTACCAATCAATATACCATAGTCACCAAATGCATACTCCAAATGTGTGTGTGTGTGTGTGTGTGTGGCATGTGTTTTTGCAGGTGAACTCATCCCTGGCAGTGGGAACTCCTGACTATCTGTCTCCAGAGATTCTGAGGGCGGTAGAGGGAGCGGGAGGGTATGGTTCAGAATGTGACTGGTGGGCCCTGGGTATCTGTGCCTATGAGATGCTGCTGGGGACCACGCCCTTCTACGCAGAGTCTATCTCCCAAACATACGCCAAGATCATACACTTTCAGGTTCGTTGGCTGCGGACGTATATCCAAACACGCAGTTGCGTTCCACTGTTATTTGAAGACACAATGGGCACTCCCTTCAGTTAAGCTTTTATTTATTTTATTTGGTTTATTTATTATGTTATGGTTTTAATTGCAATTAATGGGGTTCCTTGAAACAGTCCATGCGAGTCCAATTTGAACCACATTATCCACATTTGTTTATCCCAACATAAACATTCCATTCGGATGTATCCAAGGGGCCTAATATAAATATCAGCTTGGATGACACTTTAAAATTGGTTTAGACCTATTTTAAGTTAGAAGTAGTATTCTGAGAAACACTATTTTTAACATGAAGACTGAGTAACATAACAAATGTTATGGATATTTGCCAGGGACACTCGCAGGCAAGTTAAGCAAAAGAGAGAGATAGAATATTTACTTAACGGTGAAGTCATGACATCATTTGGAGGAAGAGATTTGAGAGGGAGACAATTACAGCACCGTTCATTCCACTCACATTTACTGTAACTAACCCAGCTGACCTCTGATGCAAGTTGCTAAAACAGACACTTTGGTTTTTACTGTTGTTTTTACTGTTTGCTGTGGAAAGAGGACATGTGCTTGTGCTTCACCTATTCCAGTACAGTCAGGGATGACAGCACCACGTGCATCACTGCTATAAAACATGATGTATGATGTGTAGCATTCCTATTGAAGAGGGCAGAACCGGTCACAATCCTAATCCTGAGAGTCCACTCACATTCAACTCAACCATAAATCTACAAGGAAAATACAAAAGAATTAAACGGAATTGGCGAAGATGAAAATTGGGATGAACATTACATAACCATCATAATAATGATTATTGTTATTCAAAATACATTTCCCTAAAATAAACATTCCCTCTCATTGTACAGGATTACTTTGAGATTCCGCTGTCTGGCCCAGAGATCTCGGAGGAGGCCCGGTCGTTCATCACAGGGCTGATCTGCGAGAGGGACGAGCGTCTGGGAAACAAGGGTCTGAGCGACTTCAGGAGCCACGCCTTCTTCCGCGGCCTAGACTGGAGGTCCCTGCATAAACTACCTGCCCCTTTCTGTCCAGAAGTGTCCAACGCAACCGACACCTCCAACTTTGACGTACTGGACGACTGTCTGAGTGACATGGTACTGTTTCCACTGGATTTAAGATATAGAAGAATAATGAACATCAAGCATTTATGTCAGTTATGATTTACAAACTGAGCAAATCATTTCAGTTAATCATTTTTGGGGATTCTTAAAATGTAAATGCAGTTTGTCGCCAACAGGAGACGCTGTCGGATGTCATGGACCGGGCTCCGATTGGGGTACACTTGGCTTTTGTGGGCTACTCATACACGGCCACCAGGTGCTCTTAAATTTATGAAAATATTGACATAGGCCTACATCATCATACACCAAAATGAGGCAGACATGTTTTGCCTATGACCGTGGTTCTCAACCTTTCTAGGCTGTAAAATCATAAACTGGGGACACCCCAAAATAATCATATTTAAACTGGGGACCCACAAAATAAACATTTGAACTGGGGACCCCCAAAATAATCATATTTGAACTGGGGAGGTGACCCCCAACCTGATAAGCACATGGAATGTAGGCATTCAATTTAGTATAAATATTGTCTACAAGCACACAATGTCACGCAACGCAAGCCATTGTGAGCTGTGGGTTTCGGGGGTCATAGCTGAACTGGGCTTATCCTCCTTTTAGTTTGACCGGTGCCGTGGACCGCAGTCGAGACATCATGATGCAGATCGACCACAAGAGTCTCAGGGAGTGTGAGAGGATGTACTCCCCAGAGAAGCAGGTGAGAACTGAAGACCGCCGTCAGAAATGACCTCAGCAGCCTGAAATGTGGCAATCAGCTGTTTCGAAGCTACACTTCCTGAACAGATGCTGTGTTGAATTTGACAGGTGTAGCCTACACACTACAGTAATATGTCTGGCAGACTGGTTTGCTGAGACATGATGTTAGGTTTCTGATTACGGCTGCATTTCCCTTGTCTTGTGTGTGTGTGTTTTGTGGGCTTCAGAATGAAATCTGGCAGCTTAGAGAAAATGTGCGGGTCAATCTGCCTGCCCTGCTCTCTCTGGAGTGCCCCCTAACACTGGAGCAAGGTATGGCACACTCTACTCACTCTCCCCCAGCAGAGGAGGAGGAAGAGGAGGAAGAGGAGACTGACCAAATATCAGGACTTGATGAAGACTTGCACAGGTGATACTACATTATACAAATAGACACCATGATATTACTTAAGAAATCGAGTGGTAGTGGTTGTTTAATGCAATCAGATGCAATCAGATAGGACTTTTGTTTGGATGTATGGCTGTCAAGGCCAGAAATTAGTTTTTTTTGCCACTCAGTAGGCGTTCCCGCAAAACTTTCAGGTATGATGATGTCACACGCATACCCTCTATATTCCAGGGGTGTCCAAAGTAAGTCAAAGAAAGGCTATTTTATTTCATTTTTTACCTTGCATGTCTGGTTATATTGGTAATGTAGTTGGCCCTTGGGTGTTTTAATATGTTTAATATGGCCCCCTTTGAAAAAGGTTACCTTCTCTATTCCCAAAACAACTTGCACGCACAGTACAGTAGGCCTACATTAGGAAGCAAGCCAGGCATAAGTCCATGTAACACATAAGACCATCATTGGGTGTCCATGTTTAGTTCAAACTAAATTATGTATGATGCTGTCTGACCATCGGTCTATGTCACTCATATCTGTATTATTTTTGTCACCGTCTGCAAAGTTGTCCACTAGAGAGGGTGATGGAAAAACGAGTAAAGCAAACATTGGGTCAAACACAGCTCAACTATGCACACCTCCACATCAGTGGTTGTCAAACGTTTCAATTTCAAGTACTTGGATTTGGTACGCATCCACTGACTCCGAGTGTACAAATGGAAACAAATGTCAACTCGTTAAGTTGTTAGATACACCGTATGGGTCCATTTGGTTCAACTCGTTAAGTTCTTACATACACCGTATGGGTCCATTTGGTTCCCAGCTATCAATCATTGAGACCCCACTTTGAGAACCACCGCTTGACAAAAAAAAAGCATGTACCTTCTCAATCTGAAAGCCCACAGGCCACACACACCTAGCCTCACGTAGCGATACTAATGTCACTGTGTGTATTAGTCTTGTGACTCTCGGCTCTCTCAGTATTCCATTTTTGTCCCGCCCCTATTTGCATATTGGGCCCTGGTTGGTTATAGCCTGGTTGGCTGGTTCCAGGCGAATCCGGTTGGCTCGTCACCACATCGGCCGTGAAGTCTAATCTGCCTGGGGCAATATGCATTGAAAAGGGAGATAAAGGCTGGCTATGCGAGGCTAACACACACACCTGCATACCAACCCCCCCTCCCCTAAAAACACCCATCATCCCAACGCCTTCTTACTTGAAAGCCCCCACCCCACCATTAGCCATCTGTCCTTATTAATTCCCCAGACGGTTACAAGAGGCAGAGAGGAGATACTGTGAGCTGGAAAAGGAGATGGAGAGCCTCAAGGGAGCGATGCAGGGCTGCAGGACCCCCAAGGAGACAGGCAAGGAATTAACATCATCCACGCTTCCTGCATCATCCTCACACCTACTGTAGTCTGTATCCATAATCCATCATTTATCTGTGATCCTACTGTATCATGACACTGACAGAATCATTGACTTATGTAGTGTTGTAATCGAATCAGCCGTTATTACGACACAGCAGAGACGAGTATCACAAGTTCACATGCAACAGAAAATAATAATTAGGGATTATTATTATTATTAAGACATTATTACAACTATTAAACCACTTAACTGACCGAGGTCACCTAGCAATTTCCCTGGCCCCCTCATGTTCTGCTTCTAAACCAAATCTCCTCACCGGAAATAGAATATTTACAAGCTCGCAATGTGCTGTGTTGTGATGAGCTGTTTTTGGCAAATGTTCGACTAGTTCCGCCTATTATGTCCAGAATAGGGAGGAATGGTTCACGTGGTTGACCCACAATGTTAAAAACACTGATCACTTTTCCACAGTGATGGAAAAAGTATTTGTATTTATTTTACCTATCAATACCACAATGTAGAATTTACAAGTTAAAGTCCGGAATTCCATTTGTACTAAAAGTACAAAAGTATTGGCATCAAAAGTACCAAAAGTACTCACTACACAGAATGTCCTAAGTTTTCTGATGATTAAAATGCGTACTGTAGGCTATAAGAATTATTTGAAAATAGCACATCTACAAGTTCACAACGTGTCGCAAAGTGACTCCTTGTGAGCTTTTTAATTGGCTATTTTCAAATAGCCAAACTATATGTAGGGAGGTGATTAAAGTATATTTTGTAAAACTTGTACAATATTTGCCTGAGATATAGTGGAGTAGAAGTAAAAGTATTTAAATTGTACACCAGTAAAGTAAAAAGACATCAAATTGTACTTAAGTACAGTACTTGAGTTAATGTACTTAGCTTCTTTCCACCACTGCTTTTCCACATGTATTCATGGAAAATCTGTGAAACTGCAAACATTTTAAGCCAAGGCCATTTAGAGGTATAGTGTTTGTATCTGTACAACTCATTCAAATACTTCTGAGACTCTTGGTCTATTTTCAGAGCCCCAGGTATTTGTGCGATATTACCTAATCCCACAGATATCCATACAACTTAAGGACTACTTTAACAGCCCCCGCAGTACCTAAGAACAACAACTGTAAGATGGAAGTTCCAGACAATATGAGCCACTCTGAATAAACAGAGAGCCACATGCAGCAGTGCCCCGGCAGCATCTGCTTATGTTGGAGACCTCGGCTAGAACAGGGGGGGATAAATATCGACTCTAAGAATAGCCTTGGTATGCAAGAAGGACCTTGTGTGCCCAATTCCATAAATCAATACAGTGTCGTGAGCTTTTTAAAGATGCAATGTTAAATGTCTCGTCTGAAGCCTGCCGGTCCGTTAACCGACAGGTGGCATTTATTATGCCTTCTTGCCACAGCTCTGATCGATAACAGCATGCGCAGAAAGCATGCTAATAAGCCCCAGCTCCATGTTTTACATAACATGTGTGAGGCCAAGGTCTGCCTCCTTCCAACACACCCTTTTCCCTCACGGTGGTGGAAAAGTTATCTTTTTTTAGTAGTAAAAACAAAAAAAGGCTATAAGTAAGTAAAAGTCTGGAATTCAAAATGTACTTGAGTAAAAGACAAGTACAAAGGTACAGGCATCAAAATGTACTTACATTATCAAAAGTAAAAGTAATAATTATGCAAATTATTCAAATGTATAAAACAAATCTTTTGAAAATAGATCTGTACCTGCTATTTTCAAAAGGGGCGAAATGTATATGACTATATATGACTATATATGTATATGAAGTGTTTAATATATGTTTTGTGATAATCATCAAAATCTACAAAGTAACTATAGCATCTAAAGTTTTAAAATAAATGTAGTGAAGTGAAGTACAAGTACTATATTTGGATCAGAGATGTAGTGGAGTAGAAGGAAAAGTATTAGAAATTGAAATTACTTGAGTAAAGCCTCAAAATTGGACTCAAGTACAGTACTTAAGCAAATGTACTCAGTTACTTTCCATCACCGAGTCCCTCATCACTCTTTCCCTGCGTCTGTCACACGCCCGCTCGCTCACTGCAAATTCATGCAAAGCTTCCATCAGCGCAAACCGTGTTGTTGTGGTCCTCTGTGTCTCTCTCTCTCTCTCTCTCTCTCTCTGTGTGTGTTGTTTACAAATGTTTGGGTCTGGCCAGACGCGCCGCACACCCAAGGCAGCGCCGCCGCCCCACCGTGCCACAGGCTCTGATGCACCTCTCTCTCCTCCACTCACAGAGCTGAGTATCTGCCCAGCATCTCTTGCTCTGCCTGCCCACTGTGTGGACTCCCCGGGGGATGTAAGCCTCTTCACTCCACTTTTCATGTTCATCTTCTTTTGTGATTTTGTTTAAGAAGACACTTTAAAGAAGGCATGCAAACCTGTTTGGCTGGCTAATTATGCATCCTCAAGACACCTCTGGTGTTTTTGTCGCCAATAAGGATGTCCGATATTGACTTTTTTGCCGATATCCCAATATTGTCCAACTCCTAATTTCCGATATCAACCGTTTTAACACATTAACACATTATGCCTCATTTTAGGCTTAGGAATGCAACAAAAACAAAACAAAAAAATCTCCATGAATTCTCTCAAGGCTTCATGGGGTGTGTAACTGATAGAAAACACGCCTTATTTGGGTGAACTACTCCTTTAAGAGCTGCCGCCGGGTTCGCTAAGCGACGAACACAAGCAGGTCATATTTATCATGGAAATAGACATGAAAATAGAGGTGCAAAAATGAAGGACAAGCCCTTTGTCTTGTGATGTGCCTCTATTTATATTCTGGCAGAAAGGCTGTTATTGTTCACCTGCCTGACCTAACTGTGTTGCAGAAGCAGAGAGCGCCCCCTGCATGCCATTATCCACTGGTGACTGCCCTCCACCGCCACATGCTCCTGTTCCACAGGGTATGGATGGACATGATGATGTGTAATATATGTTTCTGTGTCAGTGCTCAAACCTTTTCATGTCAACGACCCCAAACATATGTAGGCTAATTGACCGCCGACCCCAATCTGAGAATAAGTTGTTCTAGAGACCCCTCAGAAGCAGAAGTTTGAGTTAAAAACGTTTGCCGGAAAGAATATATATGCAAAGATTTGTGTTTTCACGATTTTTCAAAAATAGGCTAGCAGATCTACCAAGCTCATAGTGCGGCACTCGGTGCCTCGCTGTGAGCTTGTAGATCTATTTTTCAACCGCTAAAGTTTAAAATAATGGTTAAAAGCTGAGGTTACACAGATGTGTTCCTGGTCTTAATGGTTCAAGTAAAAGTATCAATACTGCAATGCAGAAATAGATCTGTTACAACAAGCAAAAGTCTGGATAATCAAAATGGAATAGTACAAAAGTCTTGCCATAAAAATATACCAAAAGTAAAAGTACTACTTGTGCAGAATGTCCAGTCAAAAATGTCTTTTGAAAGATCTACAAGCTCACAATGTGTCGCAATTGCAACACATTGAGCTTGTAAATCTGGTACTCAAATCAAGATTTTACTATGTGAAACAGGACGTTCTACATAATGAGTGCTTTCTACTTTTGGTACTTTAAGTACATTTTTATATCATTACTTTTGCACTTTTACTCAAGTAATGTTTTTATTCCAGACTTTGTTAACAGACCATTTCTACATGGCAGTATTGATACTTTTACTTACATTTTGAGTACTTTTTCCACCACTTGGTACCATGTACCTTTCGCCCATCTTCTTAACGTCTCACTTGGCCTTGCAGGTGTGCCTGCCACAGGTGAGGAGTGAGTCGTACCTGCTGGTGTGTGCAGTAGGTGGAGAGCTCCAAGCCTGGGCGAGACAGCGTTACACAGAGCTCTCCTGAGAGCATACCCCCCCCCCCCCCCTCTCCATCACCCTCTCCCATTAGAACAATACCATCGCACTCACCCTCACTCCCTGGAACCCAAAGAAGGCCTCCAAAGCTCTCAAGACTAGAAGGCCGCAAAGTGGGGAGAAGGATGGGGAAACCATGAGAAGAAAACAAGGCTTCAGGAACACCGAATGCGACCGGGTATTATATAAAAAAATAATTGTGAACGTTACGGATATGAAAGTTCAAATGAGAACTGACCGTCTGAGATGATCGTTCATTATATTCACAATTCTTCAGCCCTTGAGATTGGTGAGTGTGTCGTGAAACAGCCAGGAACTGTGGCATTGTCAGGCTGACATGGATCAACAGGGAAGAAGGAACCACAAAGGAACTCCTATAGTGACACCTGCTGGTCACATGGGAGAGAAACACCTCAAAGGTTCGGTTGATACTACAGACAACAAACATGCTCAGGCAGGGGTCATCAATATGTCCGTATACACAGACATATTATGTCCGTGCCAAAGACTTGGTCTTGTTCTTGGCAAAAATTAGATTTTCTTTTTACACAGCATTTCTCATTTTGAGAAACCTAGTTGCTGTCAAGTCTCCAGGTTTTTTTCAGAATATGTATGACACTTATTTACTACAACACTATGCATATTCCATAGTCCAACTAGTACAGTGGTTCTCAAATGTTTTATTTGCAAGGACGCCCTTAACTCTGAGAGTGTACAAATGGAACCACATGGACCTGTAAGTGTCCATTTGGTCCCATTTGAACACTATCAGAGTTACAGACCTGCAATAGTCATTCAGGGCTAGCTCTTTCTGCGTTTCTGGTAATATGATTGCCATCTTTTTTTGTAAAATTGAATTTTGACAAAAAAAAAAGTCCACCACAAGCCAGCATGCATGGCGATGATGACCCCTGCATGCAGGGTATGAAGAGAGACGTACAGTTGGGATGGGCCTGTGAGGTCATCAGCTGTGCATCTATCACCAGCCAATTTTGGTGCCAATTACTGGTGCATTGTAGTTGTTGTTAGAGTGAATATGAGTTCTCTTTTGTATCCTGTATCTGCACCTTGGGGGTGGTTTGTATGTACTTGGTGTGTTGCACTACTATAGGCATGTTTTTGTTGTGCCTGTTTTGAGTATTCAAGAGATTGGTATTTCTCTTGGTATTTTTAAAGGGATCTGGATATCAATTAAAGCCGTATTGTTCATGGCTTTCAGGGTTAAATGTGTGAGCCGTGATTGAAGGAACACATGGTCAGACCCAAAAACGCAAAACACTGGTTCAGAATCTCAAACAGAGCATGGCTAGAAAATGTATTTTCCTTATTGACTTTGATGCCATGATCATTTCTGCATGCACTATTCACATGGCTCCTTGTTGCCACCTAAGATCAGGCAATAAACAATAGGATGAAACAAATATTTAGAATATGTATTTACAGTGTCAATGGATGTAATAGATATGGAGTGGTCGATGCTGTAACGATGTTCTACATAGTGCACTGAAAGACACCTATCCACTCACAATGGAGGATAAATTATACTTATGTATAACGTAAATATTAGTATAACATTTTTGAGTATTTGGTAGGATTGGTCATATGTGGTAACAACACCATTTATTGAAAGTTGAAACACATGATTTGTAATAGAGAATACATTGTGCCTTTTACCTTGTGTTTTATAATACATTGCATTACATTTTAGGCTATTAATTAGAAGCCCTGAAACGTAATTTAACATTGCATATGTTCCAATTAAACAGGGGGAGCGCATTGTACTGTAAGAATCGATCAAGCAAAGGGTTAAAGCAATTTTTTACTATTAAATTGTAGATTCAAGAATGACCCGTATTCAATGCCTTAATGTTTTTCAAAGAAATATCTTGAATTGATTGAAATTAGTGACTGGGAAATGCACCTACATTTATCATCCCAATATAGCTACAAGTCCTATATAAACATCTTTAGCCGTATACAGTATTTCGTAAACAGATCTTTTCCCCATTAATGGTCACTGATAGCTAAACATCATTGCAAGTCATGTTTGAATTTAGCACATAAGTCAACCACCAAACACTAAGCTGTTATTTGACAGTTTTATTTTACAGCACATTTTTCTCTGGCAGAAATGTGCAAATAGCTTCAATACTTTTAGAACCGTATGTCTGTCTTCATTTTCAAGTCACTGAAATGCTCTTTTATCATATCACATTATATTTTACACAAGACATTATTTGCTATTGAAATGTATTGTTTATTGTTCTCATTGAGCTGCTCTTATCTCCGCCAGGCCAAAGGCAACAGGGGGGATTATGTCTCAGCCGTCTGTCTGTCTGTCTGCGCCTAATCTCGCCACCAATTTCCTGTTGACGCTGCCAGTAGGCCAAGGAGTACCTCTAGTCTATGCACATTTTCATATTTTCAACATACCGTAGGTTATACTGTGTCTTTCTTGTTGAATGGTCATGCATAAAGTCATAGATTGGACCTGGTGGAGATATAATGTGCTCCACCTCTGGTGAATAAATTCATTTGATAAGCTGGCAGGTTATCCATCATTGTGAAGGAGTATGCTATATGCACACCAGTCTTAATAGTGGTGCCAGCTCACGGCAGAAACATCTAAAAAGATAAGTCTTAAAAAGACAAAAGAGTGGCCGCAGACACTGATAGCCAAAGTGCCGATTATTTAATAGGATGCAGAGTAGGAAAGTAGCCCAAGTAGGTTATCCATCAGACAATAACGACCAAAATAACTAATTGATTCCGATGGACACGATGGAAATTATGACAGATATGATTGGGTCCTTGTGAATGTGAATACAGTATTTTCCATATCACCAATATGCTATAAAGATGAAAATAAATAAATGTCACTGATTACATTTTCTTTACTTTGAGGGGTGTCCTATTTACAACTTAGCAGCAAGAACTAAAATAAAGCCAGTAATCTAACATTACATTACTCAACCTATATTACAAAATAATGAATTAATAAAATACTAATACAGGCTAAAAAGAAAGATGGCAACAATGATACAAAAAACAGTAAATGCAATAAACATGAGAATATCTCATCTCAAAACTCACATTCCTCTATTAATATCAATCTCCTTAAAACAATGTGAAATTCAGTCTCACATGAAGTATCCAGGCGTCGAGTAGAGCAAATAAGGGTTGAGTTTACGGTCGGCCGAAACAAAAGATGTGGCGTTCTCGTGGGCCTGGCGTCTGTAATAACGCCGTAAGGCCGGGCTTCCCGGGTGACACTGGCGCATGTGGAGGAAGTACTCGTCGGGGCGATTGGAGGTGAAGCCGCAGTCCTCGCAGACGAAGATCTTGGAGCGTCTCTGGCGATAGGCGTACTGCTGCTGCACGCCGTGAATCTTCCTCATGTGTGACTCCAAAGAACAGCGCTGCGTGAAGGCCTTGTCGCACAGCTCACACCGGTACGGACGGATACCTGCAACAGCACAAACGTTGTTTAGGCCAGTAGTTCTCAAACTTTGCCTGCACCCTGTGAATAAAAGGCTTTAATTGTCTGAGTTTGCGGCCTAAAGTTGGCTTGAGTCTCGGTGCAACCATGTTGCGCTTATATACAGTATCTGCTATTTTTGAATAGCCCTAGAAAATATGAATAAAGTGGTTAAAATGATTGTGATGCTACATTAACTACTTTTAATGGGAACCCCATGTCAGTGTGTGTATGTGTGTCTAATGTCTATGCATTCTGCTTCTAGGAATAAGAGATACTTTGCATATCTGAAATCCAGGAGCAGGAACAAGCTTATGAATGATACTGTATTGTGTGCTTTTAGATTTTAACCATGTCACTTTGTGCCGTGCTATGAGCTTGTAGATCTTCTATTTATTGTGCAAATTTTTGAATATACCATATTTTTAAATATAAATATATTTAAAAAAAAAATATATATATATATATATATATAATATATCAAAAATATAATAACTCATATTTTGAGATCCGCCGGCCAAATGCAGATAATGTAGGGACATAAAAAGGTTTGAGAACCGCTGATAATAATAGCAACATAGGTTTTCCAGAAAACTGTAAGGATTTAGAAGGCTTTTGTAGAAACGGCCTCAGGTCTTATTGGGACATGCACCAGACCAGTTTAAAACCTAGCTTGAGGCACAGTGAGAACCCTCTTTGTTCATTAATGACAGTCAAAACACATTGTGTAGTAGACCCGGGCGTGTCCCTCACCTGTATGCGTACGCATGTGCCTCTTGAGGTCAAACGTGTCGTTGAACCCCTTGCCACAGAACCTGCACGGGTGTCTCTTGACGAGGCTGTGGCACTTGAGGTGCCGCGTCAACATTCGCTGCAGGGGGAACACTTTATGGCACACCGCACACAGGAAGTCTCCGGAGCCAGGGGACGAGCGTGGCCGGGACTATAGATGTGGGAAAGAGAGTAGTGGCTGTGTTTTAAATCGGCACACTTAAAACTAAAGCGATGAAACACATTTCATTGAACTATTTATTGCATGTGTAGCATGTAGTAAAAATTTTAAGCTTCAATAAATGTCTTCTTTAATTTGGAGCAACAGAAATAAAGGTTGAGCATTTTATTTATGTTTTAAAGATGCATTTGTGTTTGTAAACTGAAACAAATATTAGTCAGATTACCGATATATATATATATTTTTTTGTCAGGTATAAATTTAGCAAGCAACTGATTTGGGAGAGCAGAAGTCAGCCCACCTAAACAACAATTAGACAAACATACCTTAGCTCGTGTTGCAAGTGCTAGTGCATTAGGGTGGTAGAAGTGACCCTGAGGCAGCATGGTGGGCCAGTCCAGGCTTGTTTCTGCTGCTGATCCTCCTGGTCCTGACAGTGGCTCTGGACCTTCAAGGCCCGCTGTCTCCGAGTCCACAGACTCTAATGGCTGAGTGAGAGAGGCAGTCTTCAGATCACCAGTGTTGATGAGGATCTGCTCATTGGCTTTCCACAAAAAGAAACCATTTAAATTGTTTAATATAATATTACATTTTTGGTTGATAATTTAAATTGCAAGGCATATGGTCCCAAACTGATAACATTATGATTATGTTAAAAATGGACATTGCTTAACTCTGATCATCTCACCTATTGCATTATCCTCCTTCCATTCAGCATGCTCTGGCTCTTTCCATTGCCGCGCTCCACAAGTTGCCTGCTTCTTTTTAACAAGGAACGACCGTGGCATCCTTGCGACCAGTTCCACTTCTACCTTCCAATTATATTTCCTTGGTTCTGATCGGAGACACTGTGCTCGAAAGCTCCACCACTTTTACTTTGTGATCAGCTTAAAAAAGGACCGGTCTAGATATCACCTTCCCTCGAGCTCAACAACATCCCAAGTTCAACTTGCAACCAACCCACGAGATAACCCAACAAAAAAAATCACTGTGCTCATTTACATAACACTCTCTGCGATGAGTGGCGAAGACATGGATTTCAGGGGGAGGATGGTTGGGTGTTTTGACTGGTGCGCACCTGTGCTGACTGTGTGCATGTGCCTCTTTAACTGGTCCCCCGCAGGTTTTGCATGTCAGGCATTGAGAATCCGGGGTCTTGCGCATTCAAGTGGCCCTCGGCATGCAAATACGGGCTCCGGGCCAAGCCCTGGTCCCAGACAAAGGGCACGGTCTGAGTAACAGGAGCATACACAGAGGAGCCACAATCTTAACTGCTAGGTAAATCAGCCATTTCAGTTTTTTTCACCTCCTGTTGTTTTAATTGTTCTGTGGTATTAAGGAGCTTCAGAAAATGCGGACAAAGGCCATTCAAACACATTGAAAAGATGTCAAGCGTATATACCTTTTTACTCTGTTTACTCTATTGTCTAAGTAAAGGCATTCACCATCCTCGTGGATTGTTACAACACCACCCCACACTGCTGTTAAGAGTACACAATCTAGATACTTCAGGTGCAATGTCGAAATACATATCTGTCAAATGTCCAGCATTGGTTAATGCAGTTTAACGTTTATCAGCATCTCTTTTAAATATGAAATAAATTGATAAAGCCTAATCATGCTCAATACGTTGTCTGAAAACAAGGGGGGGGGGAGAAGAATGCTGTTGAAGAATCAAAAGTTAAAGCTGTCCACCTTGTCAGTTGTCTAATCTGTGTGGCAAAGTAAGAAAGCGTGCAAAGCCCAGGCCGTGGCGTAACGGTCTGGGCACCGGACTGGTGATCCAGTCGCGGTGTGCCGCGGGTTCGACTCCCGGACCCGACACGGCCTTTACCGCATGTCATCCCCCCATCTCTCTCCCGTTTCCTGTCAGCCTACTGTCTATCCCTTAAAAAATCAATAAAAGGCGTAAGCCGCAAAAAAAATATCTTAAAAAAAGAAAAAAAGAAAGCGTGCAAATGAGTGAGAGAAGAACATGCTGCATGTGTCTTATTTCACTGGATTCTGCATGGCAAATGCAGCTACTACCGGTGGCAACTAAACCCCATCATGCAAATGAATACCAACAGAGGTCACTCCAAGAACAGCAAGTCGCCAACCCATCAGACAAATTATACAATACCTATTGCGCTTAGTGTTTTATGTATACAGTACATGTATGCAGTGCAGCATGTGCTGAATGCCATTGCTTTTATCCTGTGTCCGCTGCCTCATTTTTTTTATTATTGTACAGATTATCTGTTGCTTTTAATCGTTTGAACATTGAATGCTTTATGCTGTTTTAAATCATACTGCTTTATAATTCATAAAACTGTATGAGAATGAGAAGTGCTATAAATATGTACTAGGCACGCATGTAATATATATACAGTATGTACATAAGATGTAGCACATTTGCATGTGTATACGATTGTGTGTGACTGTGTGTGTGTGTGTGTGCACATTATATTATGAAGGTACTCAAGAACGATCTGCAATATATTGGATTGTCATACTTGCCGATATATATATATATAAACACAAAACCTCCCAAATAATTTATGTTAACATTGGCATTACTACAACTACTGACAAGAGACTGTTGACTGTACTGTGTCATGCTGCCGTCCGGAGCTGCGCTCTAACTGTATGCAAAGTCCCATCCCCCTGCTGCAGCAGCATGGAAATCAAATGGTAAAAAGGCAAAGGCCAAAGAAATCAGCTCAGTACGCTCATCAAAAACACCCAACAGAATGACTCTCTAATCCCACTTAGGATAGAAACCTCAAACATTTTAATTTAAAGGCCCCCCAGTTTGACATGCGTTAGGCCATGGACACCCGCTTTGATACCATTTGACCACTCTCAGAGTTACAGAGCCATAAGGAGAAATGTGGTTGCTGATCATCAATAAATTAGCTGGGCCCCCTGGAACCCACACATTATCACACTTTGAATTTGAAGATTAAAATGATGGGTGCACTGCACACGCAGATCTGACACACCAAAGGTCCGAAGCGTGGGGACATGCGATGCAATGTGAAAATGCAATGGTCCGACATGCCCATTATAAATTACACTATCATGTTTTACAACATTTTCACACAAAAAACCACATAACTGGTACCCTGAATGTGCCAAAATGATAATGTACCTACTATACCATACTGTACTGTTTTGTATTGGAGGTGACACTATAGACACAAACAGACAAGGTTTTACTAGTGACGTCAACTTCAATACATTACACATAAATGCACCGCGGGCATCAACCCAACAACACAGTCCGTACATCTCTGACATACTCTTGGAGGAACAAACAGTACTGTTTGTATGAGCAACAGGCCTGAAAAGCTACATTTACCACGTTTGTTTAACTAAAACATAGGTCAATATTTGAGAAAGAAAAGAAAGAAAGAAAGAAAGAAAGAAAGAAAGAAAGAAAGAAAGAAAGAAAGAAAGAAAGAAAGAAAGAAAGAAAGAAAGAAAGAAAGAAAGAAAGAAAGAATAAATATAGCCATGACTGAGGAATAGTCCTACATACAGACAGAGGAGGAATTATTGATGGCTGTGAGCCTGTTACGTCAAAGCCCAAAATGACCAAGAGCCACACACAGGCAGGGTTGGGAAGTAACGGATTACATGTAATCCGTTACTGTAATCAGAGTAAAAAATAAACGTAACTGTAACGTCTTAGAGTACATTTTAAAATGTGTAATCTGGATTACAGTAACGGGGGTGTTGTAACGGGGGTTACATGAGGATTACATTCTCCCCTTCCCCTCATTAATTTTACAAACAAGTTATAAATTATTATAACACCAAACGGAATGGATTGGAGTTGAGCGCAGCGCGCACCTCTCTGACTCACAGTGGAGGCTGCTGCTGGTCAGGGCGGTGTTGCCAATTTGCGAGAGAAATAAGCAACCAGGTCTATGAAAACAAGCCCAAAAGAAGCAACTATAAAAGGCCACACGGGCACTTCAAAGCTATATATATCGTCCATTAAACAATGTGCATATTTATATATGTTGGCTATTTAAAAATAGACGATCTACAAGCTCACAACCGTTCTACCATTATTTACAAGCAACTTCAGAAAAATAAGCCCAATGTGGCTTATAATAATCAGACCAGGCAACACTGCAGAGATACTAGATAGGAGAGCATATATGATATATTAAATAATGGGTAGCGCAGTCTTCTCTTTTAGATCAAATACAATGAGGCTTTTTATTTAAAGAGTAGCCTACGGGGTATAAATATAATTGTATAGGGCTGAGTTATTTGTAGATTTGTAGTCTTTACTGTCTAGTCAATATTTTAAACTCATGCCATGTCTATCTAAATGAGTGTCAGCCAGGAATGTCAAAAATAGTTTTTATTTGCCACTTTGACCACACATGGATGGAGTTGTTGGTTGTCAAAGTTGTTGGTTGTCAAAGTTGTTGGTTGTTGTCAATCAAACAATCAAAATGGTTCTGTAGGTCAAGATGCATTTTTCTTATGATCTGTTATAAGTTGACACAATGACTCTACAGTAATGTAACTGTTCAGAGGTCAAATTCTTAACAATTAAATGACCTTAACCATATTTCAGTTGTCCTTATCTTAATTTCATAGGCTCAACATTCTTGTCTATCAATGGTAAAACTTGTATTATCTAATTAAATTGAGTTTTACTTAAAAGTAATCCAAAAGTAACTGAAAGTAACTTGTAGTTACTTTTTAAATGGAGTAATCAGGATTACGTTACTGACTACATTTTTTAGAAAGTAACTTGTAACTGTAGGGGATTCCTTTTTAAAAGTAACCCTCCCAACCCTGACACAGGGAACACATGCTGTTCCCTAGCTGTTACAACTCACTGCCTATAATGGCAGACACAACACAACACACCATACAAACTAGCATTCAAGTGCATGCAATAGTACAGCTTGCAATTTTAATACCGGTACACCCAACATACAACACAAGCATCAGTGCAGCAGCAGCAGCAGCAAAAAAATGTTCTTCCTACCTTGAGCAGTCTTCTACTTGGGTCCCGGCTGTAACGTTTGGGCTCAGCTGAATCCCACTCCTCCTTGCAGGATGCCGACATCAGGCACATTATCAGGCTGCATGCAGCGAAGAACAAGTGTGGAGATTCATAGCAATTGCTCTTGTACCTCTTCTTGGGTCTGGAGTAGGTTGGGACGAACACCATAAGCCTTGAGTGTCAGAAAGTAAGAAAGAAAGAAAGAAAGAAAGAAAGAAAGAAAGAAAGAAAGAAAGAAAGAAAGAAAGAAAGAAAGAAAGAAGGAAAGAAAGAAGGAAAGAAAGAAAGGTGATTAAGAGTCACATACTGTACATGTATAATGTAGATGGCATATGTCGTGACTGTATCTCGTGTCAACTTCAAGTACATAGACTTCATTTGATGGCCATGGACAAATCGTAACATTGACACATTTATTGTGTTCTGCCCTATGGCTACCTAGCCCCTCTAGCGGGCAAAATACTACTGTACTGCTTTATGGCCACATAAAGGTCCTCTGGGGGTGAGCTTTTACCTAAGTGTTATATACCATTCTGTTTTGTAAATTGTCATTCTGAATCTGGTTTGCAGCAGCAGAATTACTCTCCTCACACAGGACCTTAGGAGTCATGAGACTGTAAGTTTATGTTGTTTAGTTTGGTCTTAAAATGTTTGTACTGTGCCAGCAAAGGGCATCTAACTCTAAGTTTATTTGTTTCAAGAAATTAGAATCAGAACTAGCCGCAATTTGCAATACATCCAATTTGCATTTGCGATCTGCTTGTATTAAACAACGTTAAACTCAAAATTGCAGCTCTAGGCCAAGCTTGAATGATCCTCTTTCAATCTGCCGAGCTTTTGTTTCATAAAAATCCACCATAGACATGTTATGAGCTACTTTCTGTCAAGAAATTCTGTGCAGGTGATTCTTTTTGTGTGTGTTGGAGTTTGGAAGCACTTGTTTTTATTAACGGGTCATGCTGCTGCCTCCTCCATTATGTGCAAATTCGAAACGGGTGGTACGCAGGGCCGTTCACTTTCAGTGACTTTGACGAGTGCTTCCAAACTCCAACACTTCGAACACTCCTGAATGAAGTGTCTAGTGCTGGGAGTCTGGTGCAATGCACAGGTCCTGGCGGTACTCCTGGTGAGAGCAAGAGTGGACCTGGTGAGACTAGTCAACCCACAGAGCCTAGTACCTCCACATGCCAGAATTGTGCCTCCCAGTCCCGGCAGAGTAGTTCCGGAGTGGATCCAACGGATTGTGTGGCCATGGTCTTTCCCTAGTGGGTCTGATCGAGGTATAGCTACTGGGATGTAAGTCGGGACTTGATCACCCCGGCTGGGTCACCCGAGTGAGGGGTATGATGTTCGCGAAACCCTGATGACCTTGGGATACATCACTGAGGATATGTCCCAGTTGCATCCAAGCGATGTATTTTCGTTCGTTCAGAAAAAGAATCACCTGCACAGAATTTCTTGACAGAAAGTAGCTCATAAGATGTCTACGGTGGATTTCTATGAAACAAAAGCTCTGCAGATTGAAAGAGGATAATTCAAGCTTGGCCTAGAGCTGCAATGTTGGTGAGTTTAACGTTGTTTAATACAAGCAGATCGCAAACACAAATTGGATGAATGGGGAGTCAATGGAGGGTATTGCAACTCTAGATTCATCCCATTATAAAAAAATCTAGAGTTGCGTTTGTTTGATTTCCTAAATTTAACTTACCCGTTTATGTTGCCAATTGCAAGAATATACATTGTATAATTTAAGTTTTTGTCATTTGTTTGGTCATGCTGGCTTCAGTGCACATGTTGCTGATCTTACTCTATGGGCCTGCTGGAGAAAGGTACACCTGTAAATCCTACTAATTAGTGTTGAGTTTGTTAATGTGAGAAGATTAAGTGAATTCCAGAACGCGGAAGTAGACATTCTCTCTAAAATATAATCTGCGCCATGTGACGGCATTTTTTTGATTGAGTTATTCTGAATTCGGTAACTTTAAGTACCTATACATCCCGCTGCGAATATCTCCTGTGGCGCGGAAGCCGTTAAGTATTTTTAATCTTTGTTTGACCGATTTGGTCGCTTTATTTCTTCTTGTTTGTTTACCGTTTATTGTACCGCCTCCCGGTGTGCGGTTGGCTTGTGCGGCTACGTCCCTGCCTCTGATCTGCTGTGTCATAGTTATAGCGCCACTAGCTAGCCAGATAGGCGGTACAATGAGGTGTCAATAAACAAGGAAGGAAGAGAAGAATCCAAGCGTCCAAATCGGGCAAACATATATTAAAAATACTTAACGGCTTCCGCGCCACAGGAGATATTCGCAGCGGGATGTATGGGTACTTATACTTTACATATTCAGAAAGCCTCACACTGAAAAATATCGTCACAGAGCGCGGAGAGGCGCTAAACATGTTGTTTATGTTTAAGAATGGGTGGGTACCAGGTGGCATGGTAGTAGTGCAACAGGACCCAATGCTATCTGGGTCGTCAAAATGTCAGAAACTTCAGTAGCATTTGGGTTCTGCTTGGAGGGCTACATTCCCATATGATATGCACACAGCAGCAAACTCCTTCGTGGTCTGTTAATTCCAGTTTGTTTCAATTCTCAAACACACACCCGTTTAACTCACCTGGAGAATAAACACCAATCGATGCAGAATTAAGTCAGTTGTGACTCGGTAGTTCACTTTCAGACAGCACTGCCACTGACTGAGCACTCATCACAACTCTACTGAACTTCCATGACTTGTAATGTTTACATTACGAGTAGTAGTTGTTTATTTCATTACCTCCAAATATTATAGAGCTTGCTGCTTCACTCGGCTTGGTATGGAGAGTTGGAGACTTGTGTTGTGTGTTTACAACGGGTGTGGGGGGAAAGGGGCGGGGCAACCGGATGATTTTAAAGAGCCTGCTTGTTGAGTGTCAGTCTACCAATAACCTGCATTATCAATTAATCTGACAATAACACATTATTTTATGTCTCAATTTGCTCTCCTTTTTCTTTTCTTTTTTAAGAAAGACTATTGTGCCCTTTTGG
The DNA here is from genome assembly GCF_964188405.1 of Protomyctophum parallelum. Classification (NCBI taxonomy): domain Eukaryota; kingdom Metazoa; phylum Chordata; class Actinopteri; order Myctophiformes; family Myctophidae; genus Protomyctophum; species Protomyctophum parallelum. The sequence goes on along the minus strand of NC_139697.1, from coordinate 79,923,790 downwards.
TCGGATGTTGCAGTTTATTTTGTGGACAGATTACACTCATTCAGCATAATCAAACAATGTTTGTATTTACTATAAGATAACAGTGTCATTCACTTCGCCCTTCACTTAAACTACAGTTCACTTTCCAGCCTTATTGCATCCTTTAACAACCCCTAGAATGTAACAGATGTCCATGAAATTACCTGCTTATAAAATAGATATTTTTGCTTCATGCTGCAGGACTAGATTGTTATTACAAAATGTAATGAACTGTCATCAGAATATTATAACATCAATGATATCAAAGAGCATCATAACTAGTCCCTTGTAAAAATGTATCTAAATTCTAAGACATTACCCCATAGGGGTTTATATGTGTTGGCTACTTACCTTCCAAGAGCACTGCTTTTTAAAGTGTCGATTGTTGAAAGTGTTTGATAGAGAGATTTTTCCTCTTTTTTTTACTGTGTTTTAACTCATACACAGTAGCCTATATATACCAATGTTCTTTATATGGTATAAAATAGGTGTTGTTGTACTCGTATGCATTTGTATGCAACAAATGTTATACAAACGTACTGTTAATATGTTCAACCCAGACTTCAGTCAATTGTATAATAATAGTAGTCATTAACGTTGTTTGGTTTAAGTGGTGTTATGCTAAGTTGTCGTGCCAATGCTTGCCCAGCAGGTGGTATCACATGAGAATAAGGAAACTGACACAAAATGTTTTTGAGTTCCTCATTTCACTATCTGAGGTTCTCAGCTTATACCCATTGACCAACAGTGCAGGTGTGAGACACACATACATACACACACACACACACACACACACACACACACACACACACACACACACACACACACACATGTCACACACACACACACACACACACACACACACACACACACACACACACACACACACACACACACACACACAGGAAGGCCATAATCTGGAAGAGGCACCAAATGTACTGTAAACACACAACTTAAATGAACATACAGTAATGATCATGCTGCCAACACGCTACACGTAGAGATGAGACTAATGCAGGAGGAAGAGAGAGAGAACAAAAGCAGTCTAGGAAGTGAGCAGCAGACAAGGTCAGAGGTTGTGTGTTGGTCGAGAAGGGGAGAGAAAGGTGTTGCAGAGTGTGACAGCGCATTCGGCTCGACAGAAGGGGAACTGACGAGGAAAGGAGGAAGCCACTGACAGACGTATGACAGATGTATGGTTGAGTCGAGCTAGATTTGCCAGAAGACAATCACATTGCAAACATGGGGTGAGTACAGCTGCCGATATGGCCCATATTTTTGTCTTTACTGATACTATAACTTGCCAGGCAGCTACTGAGCCTAGATTCAACCTTCACAAATCAGCCAGAAGACAGGAAAAAGGAGAAACAAGCATCTGTCAATGAGCCCAGCAACTATTCCAGTCTATCAGAGGGGTTGCTGGTAAAACATTACTTCAGGCATAAGAATTAGATTGTTTGTCTGGAATTGAAAATATAACAGGAAAAGGCTTTTGAAAAAGTATGTATCCTCATTGTTGGTATTGCATCCATCTTCATGGATTGTTAAGTATCTGCAACGCTGTGTGGATGCAGTCTTCATCGTGCTTGTCATTGCAGATCATGAAAATACATCTGATATTCATAATCAGTACAATACATAATACATATACACAATAATACACACAGTACATACTCAGTACAATACAGATACACATTTTCAACATAAATACCAAAAGTGGCAGATCTACAAGCTCACAATGTGTTGCAACATGATGCATTGTAGTATAAAGTCAGTGACAATATGTAAGCCTACTGTACGTGTGTGTGTGTGTGTGTGTGTGTGTGTGTGTGTGTGTGTGTGTGTGTGTGTGTGTGTGTGTGTGTGTGTGTGTGTGTGTGTGTGTGTGTGTGTGTGTGTGTGTGTGTGTGTGTGTGTGTGTGTGTATACTCAAGGTAACAATGTGTAGTTTTATCCAGTCAGTATATCTCTACCTGGGACACAGAACCATATTAGGCGGTGTGGTGGTAAAAACACAGGAAGTGGTCAGAGCCTGAGAAACTCTGGGGAGGAAGTGGAGATCTTACAAAGGCTTCGTGTCTAAAAATGTAACCCTTGTCTTGTTGCCAAGACTACAATTCACTTTCACACTGATAGTTTCACAATGTACATTTATTACCATAATTCATGGCACTTTGAGCATAAGCCAATTATCAGCTAGCTTAATAAAAATGCTAAATGACATTGTTGAGTTTCACAGCTGTCTTAGCGTGTTGTACCAGAAATATAAAGTGAAGAAATATAGACAGAGGAATAACACTGCTGAAGTAAATAAATAAACACACCAGGAGGCATCAGCTATGTGTTGCTGGATCAGTACGTCACTCGTCACTGACATTTATTTACACCGGTTTATATACACATAGTAACAAGCACTTCCTGTCTGGTGTACTTCACAATAAGAGTTATCAATAATAAAATATATATATACAATTCAGATCATTATTCCAACAGACATCATATATGACAATCATAACAATGTTGTTGCAATCATAATCTTTATCACAAATACTTGGGTCATTTTCTCCCCCTCTCCTGAAATATAAATGTAGTGTAAATACACTTTTCGGATTTAGCAGCGATGCTAATTTCCATCTGTAGTCCCCAGACAGTTAACACTAAACAATACTGACATACACCTGTAACAAGACATGAGTGGACAGCATACAAATACATAGTACAGTTCAAACACAGTAAAAGGAGAAAAAATAAATTGAGAAGAATACGAATTGATTAAAATCAATTACTAGGGTAGGCCTACTCTAATTGTGGACTGAGAGTCATACGTGATCACATGGCTGGTTGTTTTTCAACTGTTTCATCCGTTTTATCTTTTTTTATCTCCTGTGACAGTGAGTCCAGTATCTGCCAGGTGCGAGCTACAGTCATGCTGTATGATGACACCAACAAGCGTTGGGTACCAGCAGGATCTGAAGGCCCAGCCGCCTTAAGTCGTGTTCAGATATATCACAACCCTGTGGCCAATACTTTCCGGGTGGTGGGCCGCAAAATGCAGGCCGATCAGCAGGTAGGGTCTAACCATGCATAGTTACTACCGGGCAGAAACCTTGTTGAAAACGCTTACTTTTCATGAAATGGGGAAAAAATACCTTATTCCATTGCAGTAGTAGTAGTAGTTATCATTTAGTCACAATTTCTTGTTAATACATTTGACTGGTTAAATATCTATAAAAGCCCAGACATAGACAGACTTAACTACTTTCAGCCTGATGTATGTATTTGTCATTACAGGCAAAGATACACATTTTCAACATAAATACCAAAAGTAGCAGATCTACAAGCTCACAATGTGTTGCGATATGATGCATTGTAATATAAGAAAGGAGGTGGTTAGTGTAACGACCATGCAAAAGCCGTGAAATGGCCGTGAAATGCTTCTCTTGGCGTTCAAACCGGGGTTTGAACCGTACAGCTCGGTGTGTGAAACGTTACAATATTATTTTGTGTAGTTGCGTACATATGAACACAGCTTTCGTAGGTGATCCTACTGTATATCATCAACCAAGCAGCCCTAGTAATTCTCACTGGAGTCAGAACTGCTCTCACTCTCAATTTCGCACCGTAATCTGACTGAAGACTCATCTCGTCAGACGCCCTACCACTTCACTCGGTAACGTGTCATTGTTCGGACCGCTCATTAGTCCGATCCATACTAACCATATCCAAAATCCTAACCGCACTCGGAAGCCACATGGTGAGTCTTAAGGCTCATGCATATAGTCTGGATTTTCGGTGGTTAGGTGACCACCGAACTACAACATGACGTCACGAGTCGCGGTGAAGAGCAAACCACTGCCACCGCTCCAGCCCTTCTCTCTGTTTTTACTCATCACCGCTCAACGTTATTTCAGCTCCGGTGGTCACCTCACCACCGGAGCGGTGGTCACCTCACCACCGAAAATCCAGACTATAAATAGGCCTTTAACCGGCAACGTAGTCGGACTAAAGGCCTATTCATACTCCAGTTTCAGGTGATAAGGTGACCACCAAAAACTACAACATGACATCACAGCACGATGATAAGAAACTCACCGCTCATCCAAACACATCTCTCTGTTTTTGACCTATGTCCAGCTTTGTGTGTTTGTATGTACCAAATTTGAGATGATTCGATTGGCTGAGCATGGAATGTGATGTAGGATGTACTGTACTAAAATGTAATGTACTGTATGACGATAACATCACCCCTCACTTCACACAAGTTCGATTTTTACTAAGGTGGTCAACTTATCACCTACAACTGGAGTATATGAATAGGCCTTAACGGGATGTCAGACTAATAATGTGAAGTCCCCCTTCACAATCCCTGGACCCCTTCTTGCCACCTTCTCTCTCGATTGATGCTAGTAGCAACTGACCATATGGTTACTATATGCAGACATATCTTGGTCACTCATTCTCATGTTTTGTTTCTTTCAGTTTGTTTTTCTTGACCAAAAATTCATTTTAATTAGACAGATACCAGGTTCATTATTTAGTTTCAATGTACAGTTGATGTTTAGAGACATAATTTGTCTCAACAGAAGGAAGCTAGGTTCATAGTTTAACTGGTATATAGCTAGACTTCTACACCAGTGGTTCTTAATGTGGGGACCGGGGACCCCCAGGGGTCCCCAGCAAAATGTTAATAGCATCACAACCATTTTTAACCACTACATCCATTTATACGTCAGCTATGCATAAATAGAAGATCTACAAGCTCACAGAGTCACTTTGTGCCGCAAATTTTGAAAGAAATTGATAAACTTCTCTTCGGAGGGTCCCTGGCAAAACATTTTCAATTACATAATTAATTTGGGGGTCCTTGACATGAAAAGGTTTGAGAACCACTGCTCCACACTGCTCCTTCTGCATGGGATTCTTTAGCCTGGCTAAAATACCCAGCCTGGATAAATTATCGCTCTGGATATGTCTGCTAAATACCTAAAGTGTAAATGGTCTCAGTCTTTACTAATCTCAATAGTGCAGTAAGTGAACTCAAACCACATAGTGTTTCACAAGCTAGTTTTGGGGAAGAAACAACTTTGCATATTTCTTAACTTAGTGTGAACTACTAGATCTACAGTATGAGATAGGTTTCAAAATACCTTGTCGAAAGCAAATCCTTGGTGCAGAGCAGTGGTTCCCAACCTTTTCTTGAACTCCCTATAGCCCCTACAAATGTGTGCATGCATGTACGCACACTAAACGTAAGATTTCCAGACATGTTAAACACATCAGCTCTACGTGTTTTTTTGTGAATTTTTGTAATAATAATAAAAATCTACAAAGTAACTAAGGTTTTCAAATAATCGTAGTGAAGTAAAAGTATAATATTTGCCTCTGAGATCAATGTAGTGGAGCATGCGCATTACCAAGTACATGTGGAAGTTAGTGGTTAAGTAGTCTGATGGCATCATGACTAGCACCATGACGTCTAACTTCCTGCTTTTCAAAGTTTCAAAGTCCTGCTTTTCAAAGTTGAGGTTGTACTGTATTTTCTTGGCTTCCTGTGCTCCTCCTACTACCAACACAGTCCCTGCATTGTGCATGCGTAGATGGTTCATATTTAATTAAAGTGCAGCTGGTAGAAATGCACACCAAAAGTAAATAAAGTGTACTTATCTTAACGTAACACTGGGCTCCGAATTGACCAACATTTGGTCAAATGTAATTTGGTATGTCACATTTGTGATGGGTTGTGAGCTTGTAGATCGGCATAGATTGGTGTCTAGACGACAACCAAGACCATGTACAGAGCCCACTCTGATGGAAATGGTGCCATCTTATAATGAGCATTTAGTGGGGACCACTATATGAAGATAAGGTTGAAAAAGGTGATGTTCCTTTAAAGGTAGGTCAACCGATAAGGGACAACTTCAGATATTTACATAGGATACCATAATATGGTATCCTATGTAAATATCTGAAGTTGTACATATTATGTATGCAACAATATAAAATTCTCTTTTAAAAAATCATTATATGGAATGTGAAACATTCATGACATCATGAGTGGAGGAAGTGTAATTGACTGTGATTGGTATAATATTGGCATGAGTGTAGGCCTATGTTGTTTTCTTTTCTCAATGTTGGGGTGAGGAAGACTTTTAGCTGTACAAACACAGATTTTCAAACTGTATAACATATGTTGTAGTAAAGTATGGCAAAGTATAACATAGGTAGGTCTACTGTTATCCCCTTTTCTTTTCTTAAAAAAAAGAAAAGCCCTTGACCCATCTTTGAAATTGTCTAAGGAATGTCACTTTTGGAGTGACATTGTGAGGTTGTGTTACTTTTCTTCACCAATATTTACACCCTTGCTGGAGGACATTTTTGTTACTTTTGACCAAAAAAGTCTCAGCTCCATCTAGTGGGCTTTTACTCATATTGCAATCAATTCAAACTTCAAACTATTGTGACACAAAAATAGAAATTCACAGCCTCCAGGCTGCAACCTCTCAATTCAACTTGTCTTTTTTTTTCTTGCTGTTTCTTCTTTTTGTGCCAGGTGGTTATCAACTGTGCAATCATTAAAGGGCTGAAGTACAACCAAGCTACTCCAAGCTTCCACCAGTGGCGTGATGCCAGACAGGTGTGGGGGCTGAACTTTGGTAGCACCGACGATGCCACTTTGTTTGCCAACTCTATGACGCATGCATTACAGGTGGTCAGCGGAACAGACTCGGGTAAGTACAGCAAAGTGAGGATTGGACTATACTTACTGATAGGTTTGGATTGGGTATATATAGGGACACTGAACATAAACATGCGCACAGTATTAGGCCTGAAATAATTCATTTTTATTTAATTTTAAGACTTAATCCACCATTCATAATTACAATAAATAATTATTTGCATTGAAAGGGGGGCTTTCATGATTAACAAATGACAAAAGTCCATAAAAAAAAATTGGCACAGAAGCTCTGAGATTGACAAAAAATTTCATTTTTGTCTAATGGGGGTAACTTTCAGGGTACATCGGGGTCAGGGGTGCCTGGCCTGGTGGCATATAGCCAGTTAGTGCAGGTGTTTGGACATATTATTATGTAGAGAATATAATAGCTCACATGGCTTGACAAGTGACAACAGACCCATTCACATCTGCTTTCCACCTAGCAGGACCCACTCCAGAGGAGATTGAACAACAGAGGAGGTATTTATGATATCCTTAACTATTCATCTGACCGCTATTTCCGTTCTAGATTCACTGGCCACATGCAGGTTATAAACACAATTGTCTCACACAGACTAGAGCAAGAGGAACAGGAGCGGGAACGCCTTGAGAAAGAACGACAGGCCGCGGCCGCCAGACAGGCAGCTGCTGCTCCCCCTGCTCCCCCGCCCCCCAGCGCCGGCCCCCCACCACCTCCATGCCCACCTCCGCCCCCTGCCGGGGGACCCCCACCGGCACCTCCACCACCTCCCATGGGAGGCGCGGCCCCACCAGCCCCACCTCCACCCCCGGCCGGAGGGGGTGGAGGTGGAGGCGGAGGGGGTGGGGGGGGAGGAGGAGGGCTTGGTGGAGCCGGAGGTCTGGCATCGGCTTTGGCCGGGGCTAAACTCCGCAAAGTGGCCAAGGTATGCCAGGGTTTCCAAAAATGTTATTCTACATCAGTGGTTTTCAACCCGAGAGTCCGAGACCCCCCCAAAATAATTGGATTTGAACTGGGGAAAAGCACTTAAGATAAATATTGTGAAAACAGCAGATCTACAAGCTTACACCGCTTCATCGCAAGGCGTTGTGAACTTGTGAGCTCGGTTATTTTCAAAATCTTTCTTATATTATTTGACAATTTGGGGGTCCCGATCCACAGGTTGAGAACCACTGTTCCACAATACATGACCAGCCGTTGAAACGTAATAGCTTCATACAATGTCTCTGTGTGCTTAGAATGAGGATGGAACGCCAGCCCCAGCAGCTTCCTCTTCAGGTTCACCTGGAGGAAGAGGAGGTGGAGGAGGTGGAGGAGGTGGAGGAGGAATGATGGGAGAGATGAGTGCCATCCTTGCCAGACGGTAACTTAACCACTTAAGCCCTATTATATACCCTTAGAAATAGTTGGTGATCTTGCCTAGGGTGCCATGCAGGTTGGCCTGAAAGGAACATTGTGAACGCAATTAAATTTAAAATGTGACGCTTTGCACCAGGTGCAAGATAGGGCTCAATGTACTACTAAATATTGTGAGGGTGCATTGGAATTGTTTAAAAGATGAGCAATCAATGTTTGATCAGTAGATATCTAGGGTTTTATGTGTACCTGTGCACTGGAGCTAAGTCCTAGTGTGTCTGAATGCTTGTGTTGCGTCTCTCTGTGAAATAGAAAGAAGGTTTCAGATCCAGTTGCAAAGAAGGCGGAACCCAACAATGTAAGTCTCCTATCAGTCACTTTCTGTTGATGCTCAAATCCATACAAATTGCCTGATGATGTTATAGTATTGCAGGTACTGTAGGTACTGTAGTAAAAAAATAAATCAAAATAACAATCTGCCCATACTAAACAATGGGCAGGACAATTCAAGTCTCCACAGCAGCATATTTGTAATTTTACATTTCCTCTTATCTACAGGATATTTCTGAAACCAACAAACCCAAGGAAAAGTGTTCCACCATAAATGTGTAAGATTCAATTCCTTTAGTTCATGCTGTACAGTATGCAAATGCAGCCGAACAATCAGCTGCAGATAATTTTTTTTTTTTTTGATGTAAATGTTTATTCAGTATAGAATACAAAAGTAGTGCTAAATACAGTCTACAAAAGCAAAATCAATGTGTAAACTGGTTAAATGCAAACGTTTCATACAGTACTATGATATACACCCAACACTGACTGTAAAGACTGGGCAGGGGCCCTTTCCAGAGTCCAGGCAGAGGCCTTTTGTGGCAGTTCTGGACAACCGTGGGTCTAACCAACTCGACACCGGGCACTGCACTCCCGATGGGGGTGTGGAACGCGTGTGTCGAATTTGAAGTCGGCGGGACAAACGGTTCTCGAGTTATGCGGATTACAGACGTACACACACGTACAGAGATGTTGTGGATTTATAGATATTTCAGCTACGTATACCGGTATATTACAATAAACCATGCCCATGGAAATATGGAACATGGAATTGTTCAAAACCACTGGCTGAGTGTCGTGCAAACATTAGCCAGTTTACAAGTGTATTGCATTGTGAGCTTGTAGATCTGTTACTTTATTTACTTATTTATTTTCTACTTTTAAAATGATTGCCCAAAATAGGGAAGCCAGAGTGAAAGTGGTTAATTTCGTTTTTTGCATGTTTTGAAACAGACCCAGGACCTCGTCAATGAAGCAAGTCAACCACAGTCCTGGCTCCTCATCTACCTCGAATTCCACTTCTTCACTATGGTATAAAGTTAAACTCCCTATCTTGTCACAAGCATAGGGCCTTCTGCTCTGTGGCAGCCTGTGGCTACACAATAAAAATGATCAGTGTCTATTTTTGAACCACTCCAAGGAACAGCAATGTCCGTGTTCACCTACCTACAGTATGTGTTCGCCTATGTGACGTTAACCCGCCTATGTGACGTTAACCCACCTATGTGACTATGAGTTGTGTTCAAATGAAATGTAACCGTATACATTTGTATGCTCACATAGTTACAAATGGATACATTAACAAACATTGAGGTTTTTTACTGTATAATGCATGAAGTCAACCAGAATGGTTTAATAACATCACTGCACTAATTGAGTGCTTGCCGATGTGTTGCTGTTGGTGAACATGTTTCGTGTCCTTAACAGGCCGTCCTTGTCAATAGGAATTTGCTCTAAAGGACTAGTGTATGGTCAGCCATCTACTTCTTTGACAGTACATTGAGTTCAATATTAGTGGACTCTGAGCTACTGCCCTATTGCGGTCTGTTGCCGAAAACGGCACAATGCCCACTGCTGTATCACTTTTTAGCCAACAACTCTCCTTGAAATTCAGTATTTTTAACACTCAAGATGTTCTTGACTTGGCTCCCCTGCACAGTACAGCTTGTGCTATGTAGAGGAGGTACAGAATGCTCTTCTGTTCACTGTTGTGTTGTTTAGCTGAGTGATCTGCTTAAGTATTGCTCAAATTCAATATTCCACACAGGAATAAAGTTGCACTCCAATTTAAAAGGATTAGAAGACATCACCTATTTCTCACACATGACATGTATTATAACCAACATTTTTTCTGGGCCGTGACAGGCAGCCCCAAAAATAAACTGGTGGTGAAAATGAGGTTACTTAGTTATAGCCTATGTGACATATTTTAAATTGGAATGCCACTTTTCATTCCTTTGTGAACCAGCGGTTTTCAGAGTTCAGGGCCTACTTGGGTGGGCAGAGTGCATTTTCAGAGCATGTTAATTCCGACTTGGATCAAGCAGTAGCCTATACTATTCATCTGTATCACAATGACAATTCATCATTTTCAATGAACAATTACATTTTTTATATATACGTATTTTCTTTTAATATTAATGTTATAGCCTATTATCAATACAATCTTTTTTTACCAATTATTTGGAGGCCAATTGCAATATCCTCATGGCCCACCAGTGGGCCCCGGCCCACAGATTGAGAATAGCTGGGTTAGACTTTAAAGCAGTTAGACTTTTTCCACTTAAATAGCTGTCTATCAATGATTATTGTGTAATGTGTCAGCTCCTCTGTATCTCTCTATCTCTCAGGAAGAAGCCCATGAACACAAACAAGGCCCAGTCCTCTGATGGTGACCGAGCTGACATGGAACAATTCAAACAGGTTGGCTAACCGCTTCTGCACAGGGCACTTCACAGCTCCCATTACTCTGATATCTGTTAACAATTCACACACTGCAACAAGCTTTATCAGATCAAACCAACCCAAAAGGCATAGGTTTGCTGTGTTTTTCCATGCTGTATAGGCGACTAGCTTATCTGTCTAATGACGTGTGTTTTTTGAAGGACATCCTTGAAGAAGTGAAAAAGGAGCTTCAAAAAGTGAAAGATGAAATCATCACAGGTGAGTTCCAAGGCGGACTATAACACATTTAAAGGCATTATTATTAGCTTTCGAATACCACATAAAGCAGTTATTACTGTTTTCTTTCTGGACATCGGGAATCAGAGTGGTCTATAATGACTGGGACTGAAACATTTAAAAGACCTTTTCTCTGTTTCGTCTATCTGGGGGAAAAACACATCATAACAACCATTAATTGTCATTAACATGACTAAAAGTATTATGTATTAAGTTATTCATTTAGTTTCCTCAGTGTCGTATTAAGGACTTTGTGTGTTATCATGTAAAAATGATTTTGTGTGTTATCATGTAAAAATTAAGCAGCCCAACTAAATTACGTCCTATGCATGTTATTCCTCACTGTCTTCCAGCATTTATTCAAGAACTGCAAAAGAGAGTGGTTGAATGATCTACTTGCACATACCATCCAGCAGACAGAGAGTGGTTGAATGATCTACTTGCACATACCATCCAGCAGACAAATACATGGCAACATTCAAGATTCCACAATTAAAGACCCAAAAATGGATATAATTAAAATATATATTTCTTCTTCTTCTTCTTCTTATTATTATTTACCTCTAGTAACTTTTACTGTTGCTAACTGCATATTGATTTGATTGGCTAATGTATGATGATAAGAGCATCCCTCACTTCACATGTGTGATTTTATCCTTTATTTAATCAGAAGAGTCCCATTGTGATTGAAATCACTTGTAGAAGGGAACCCTAGCTGGCCAAGAAAGAAAACAAGCAGGGTTTACCACATAAAAGATGTATATGCAAAGCCAAAAACATAAATTACACATTAATACTTGCTTAATGAGTATTGCGTACACTTACATATTATTAGGCCTACACCTTAGTACAAACTCAAGTAAAACAGCTGCATATAATGCACGGGTGAGGGACGGTAGTAGCAGTTGATTGTTTTAAAATTGTGTTTTTCTTTTTTTCTTTTCTTTCTTTTTTACCTCATACTACTACTAAATTGTGAAAATAGCTGAGATCTACAAGTGACATTGTGAGCTTGTAGATGTGCTATTTTCACTCTTCACATGGGAGCTAGCTACAGTATGCTTTTGTACAACTGCTGTACCTCGAAACAGGGCATCATGCAGCCCCCTCGTGATATTTTCTTCATAATTCCTTCATAAAAAACAATACAGTCACAAAAGGTAGTATGCCACTGGATATCAAAATCGAAAGGTCTTTCCTGACTGCAAATATGGGTGAATAGCACCAATGCCCACTCCCATATTCAATATGGGTGAATAGCACCAATGCCACTCCCATATTCAATATGGGTGAATAGCACCAATGCCACTCCCAGCACATAATATTGCCTAATTTATGCTCCATTGTATGCCAGCCTTTTCTTTTTGGCTGTTCCCTTCAGGGGTCACCACAGCGAATCATCTGTCTCCATCTCATCCTGTCCTCTGCCTCCTCTTCACTCACACCAACTAACTTCATGTCCTCTTTCACTACATCCATAAATCGTCTCAGTTCCAACCTCAGCATCCTATACCGATATACTCACTTCACTATCCCTCCCCATGAATGTTGTATTATCCTAAGTACTGGACCCTCGTCTGGTTCTTACAGACCGGTCTTGTGTGTGTAGGCTGGGTGGCGTGTGACGACCCGGTTGAATCATTCCTTGGTCTGGCGGCGGATAGACGGACGGGCCCGGGAGAACAATAACATGACACCAGACAGTATCACGCTAAGACATTATTACATACATACAGAACATATATAGCTTTTGGATCCTCATGTCCTAATGACGTCACTAACTAGACATAACAATCTAGCTGCCTGCAGCACGCTGACCTTGCTGTCAATGTCTCCACTCCAGGAGCTAACTATAAAGTATGTTACAGTTCAGGCAGTACACAATACATATCTAGTACATTTCAAGTACATTGTATATTCACGTACAAGTACATTGTACAAGTACACAGCATAGGCACTCAGATCATATCATACTACAACAATGAACATGTCCAATTTCCAAACCATCTCAGTCTGGCCTCTCTGGCTTTATCTCCAAAACATCTAACACACGCTGTCCCTCGGATGTATTCATTCCTGATCCTATCCATCTTTGTTACTCATTTAATCTCTGCTACCGCCCGGTTGGCTTCCTGTCTTTTACACTCAAAACAAGCGCACAATGTGCTGTATCCATGACACCTGTGTCCGACAATGTCATATGATGAGACAATGGTGGAAATAACTAAGTAGGCCTACATGCACTCAAGTACTGTACTTAAGTAGGCTACTTTATTGGAGTAATAAATGTAAATCAGTAAGTCCATGTCTAAAAGAGATTGTGTCCCAATACTGTCATTGTGTAAAGAAAAGAAAGGAAACACTTTTGTTGTTTGTTTAACTTAGTAACCTGTGCAATTTGCAAGAAGTGTCCCCTTGGCCGCACAGGTCTCCACCAGGCCAGGTCAGGTTGTGGCCTCCTGGTGGTGCTATAATAGGCCAATGTGAAAAGCGTGCCATTTCTTCATATGCCTTTGATGGCAATTGGATGATTTTGTTCCAAAAATGTGTTTTGCAAACTCCACCTGTTGGTGGCACTATAACAGGCCAATGTGAAAAGGTGGGATATTTTCCTCAGCCTAGAAAGTGCGTGAAAGATTTCACGTAAATTGCACGCTGCGTTCATGATTTGAGGCTTTTTGTTCAAAACAGGCCAATCCTGCGGTGGCGCTATAACAGGCCGTTCTAGAACATTTGGAGCAGATGTTCATCGTTGGCATCTAGGGAGTGTGTGTGCAAAGTTTGGCATCAACCGGGTTAACGGTGTGGGAGATTAGCTGGTAACGGACGGACGGACACACACACACACACACACACACACACAGACGGACGGACAGAGTGCAAAACATACTCTCTCCATGCCTTCGGCCTGGTGGAGACAATTAACAGCAAGACATCATTATTGGCAGAAGAAGAAGAAGAAGAAGAAGAAGATAGACAGCCTGGCAAGCTTTTCCGGGAATCTGGCCAACGCTACATTCTGCCGCGTGGGTGGAGCTTCATTTCCATCCACCAGCTGTCTAAAAACCCGGAAGAGACCCCGGCAGACAGCTTCCTTTGGCGGCGCATGGAATCTTAGATGTGCCCAGACCCTGGACTGACTTGAGTACATGCATAGATCAGGGGTCATCGCCATGCTGGCTTGTGGTGGACATTCTTGTCAAAATTCCATTTTATACCATATAATAGTGTCATTCATAGTAGATAAGAAATTTGCCACAGACAAGACCAAATATTTGCCTGTGTACAGAGCATATTGATGAACCCTGGTGCCATACATGTACCGGTAATTGGTTGCTTTAGACCAGTGTTTCCCAAAGTGGGGTCCGGGGACCCCCAGGGGTCCTTGAGGGAGTTACAGGGGGTCCCAAGATAAATGATAGTTAGGAACCAAATGGACCCTTAAGGGTCTGTAACTTAAGTTAAATTAGCTTTGAGTTTACAATGAATAATGGGGTCCCAGAGATAGAAATGTCATTTTGAATGGGGGGGGGGGGGGGGGGGGTCCGTAGACTATAATGCATGTCAAACTGGGGGTCCTTGAAATTAAACAGGTTGAGAATCACTGCTAGAGCCATAACATTCTTCTCTTATGGGGGTCCTTGGCATATGTTTTTCAAATGGGGGGCCGCGGGCTGATTAGTGTCAATTTGGGGGTCCTTGGCTTGACATGAAAAGGTTTGGGAACCACTTAACTGCTTTAGACTAGAGTAGACCACCGCCTACAGGGGGCAGTGAGTCTCTTTTCCAAGTAGTCCCATACACCGTGTTGTAGAGTCCGTGAGAAGAAGACTACTCAGAGAGGAGAGATTCCATGGTGTTTTCCTTCTCGGGTGGACTGGATGGCCTGCTCTGGATTTATCCTGTCAAAACTGCCCTGAGAGACAGAGACACCCGCAACGTGGGGTAAACACACACACACACACACACACACACACCGCAGCCTTAAAAACACCATTAAAACACATTTACCGTACCTTTCTGTTCCGTGGTGGGACAGCGAGATTGCACGAGAGAGTGAGAGATACATGTCTGCGAGACACACGTAAAGCTGCTACGGACTGGGAGAGGGAGCCTCGATTGGCTACTAGCAATATAAGCTAGCAAGTTCAACAACCACCAGCATTATTCGTTAATGTAAGACAACCGTTTGTTTACTGTCACAAAGGCCTTTGTTCCGTGTTGATTTAAAGACCACAGAACGTCGTGCTGTTCTCAGTGCGTTGATATTGGTATAAAAGGGGATGAGATTAATTAGTTTATTCTGCGGATAGACTGTCATGTCAAAGTGTGTGTATAATATGTGTGATAATGTTAACTGCAGCTATTGTTGTCTTGTTGGGGCATTCAGGATAAAGTGGTGGAGTTTAATACATGTAAACGTGTACCACGTTGCTTTACGGTTCAATTAACGGCTGCTTTGTTGACTTTTCGTCCAGTTTAACGTTCGTGTGTTGTTTATTGTTACTTAAACGTTACTGCGGTGGAAGTATTGTATACTTTAAATGATGTTACTGTATGTGTTTGTTAGCTCGATGCTAGCTGCTGTCAACTGCTGCTATGCTCGGTTGTTGTTGGCGTCCATGAGAAACAACCATACGTCATTTGTTCACTGGACAAAAATGACGTAATAGTGCTCTGTTTACCTGTACTGCTGCAAGTACAGAGTACATCCTGGGTGTTACTTTAACTCTGATGTATTATGTATATATATATTGTGTACAATTGGAAGGTACGAGTTAAATTGGTTCTATTTGTACAGTCAGCCTGAGTTTTAAAACATTACAAATTAACACTTGTTGTGACTCATCAACACGGGTAATCTAATTTAGTTTAAGGTTACTTTTTTTTTGCTTAATATATTACTGGCTCTCGATTAAACGGAAATAATTTTCTAACTATCTTGTATAATGTATGTCATTGCACTGCACCACATACCACACTTGAAGGTTTTTAACTTACATAAAGTATATGTCACAGTAACTGAAATGTAATCTCATGTCCTGGTGTGATTTTTGCCAACCAGATGACTGTTTCAACTAGGGCTGCTGCAGCTATTGATTATTTTCTATGCACATATTCTATTTTTCGATTGATCGAATAATGGAGGAGCGTGATATCTTCATATATATTTGAATGCATGCATACCGGTGTATATACAATATATCAATTAATCGATTAACCCCCAGCATTCTGTAGTGTATACTGGAAAAACCACAGAAAATTGCAGATCGACAAGGTCACAGCAAGCTTGTCGATGGGCTATTTTCTGCAGAGATATTAAATATAGGGGGAAAACAGAAGACATTAGTATAGAGCCCTGGGCGACTCCGCTCAGGGTTTCCGTGCTCATTAATGTTCTATTATACAGTACTTTGCCACACAACAATGTCATGTTACTGTACAATAGCCGATTTACAAGGCACAACCTGTCGCATCATCACGCCGAGTTGAGACCATAGTAGGGATATTTGAACTACTTTTAAGTTTTTATTTGAAGTATTTTGCCTACAATGAAAATCGGGATTGATTAAATTAGCCATTATCTATTTATGTTTTCATAAATTATCGATTCAATCAATTAGTTCAATTAACTTGCTGCGCCCCTATTTCCAACATTAATATGGTGCTGCAGGAAATTAAATCTCAGTTGGTTTTGCCTCTCAATCCACAGGTGCTGTTAGAAGAAGACACTGAATAAAAGCTGAACAGCAACAAGACAAAAAAACGACAAGATCCCCTCCCCCATCCTCCTGTTCCTGACCCTTTCTGAAACAAACCCATTTCACCATGAATGAAGTCAGTGTAGTCAGAGAGGGCTGGCTCCACAAACGAGGTGAGATAATCTTTATTGAGGTTTTTGCTATGCTAACAATTAATTGTAGAAAGTGGGTATCATCACTCACGCTATGGCATTAGTAGAAATGGAGTTGTAGCCGCGCTTGATTGGAGTTCATGGTTAAAATGTTCACAGAGCAGGATATGATTACACAATGTAGACTTCTCAAAAATGCATTTTGTCTTGTCAAGGTGAGTACATCAAGACATGGAGACCGAGGTACTTCATCTTGAAGAGTGACGGGTCCTTCATTGGCTACAAGGAGAAGCCTGATCTAACCGACCAGAGCTTACCTCCACTCAACAACTTTTCAGTGGCAGGTCAGTCCCAAATCGTAAAACAGCTGCAGACAAATTGCACATTGCTGCTTGCTTGCTTGCTTTCTCTGCACTATTATTGCTATCACTTTGACTTTTTTCACCCATACATTTCTAAAGCCAATGACCTTCTACCAACTAACTAAATGTTGTTGTTCTTTGCATACAACTAGAATGCCAGTTAATGAAGACTGAACGCCCCCGTCCCAACACATTTGTCATTCGTTGCCTGCAGTGGACCACAGTTATTGAACGCACCTTCCATGTGGATAGCAACGACGAGAGGTGAGAACAGAGTTATGTCACCGGCACCGTTGTGTTCAACCCAATGAACCCTAGCGTTCCTCCTCTATTCTGGCCATGTCATAATTAGCCCGTTGCTAAATCCCACTCAGCAATTGTCCAATGCCAATCCAAATAGTTTACCAACTGTTGCTATGCAGGTCAAACTTTCGCCACCTCATAGCTGTCAATGTTATTTTGCATGGCTGTGTTGTTGAACATTTACACGTCTTAACGTCGGGAAAGTTACACAACTGACCCACCCAGGTGATGGCAATAATACTATGATCATAGTCTTACCATGCAACATGAAAACTCCTGTCGGGCGGTTGTTAAAAGTTGATTTCTCCCTCTGTCATTTCCTCGTATTTCTAGTTTATTTAAATAATGTCATGAACATTTGCCCAGTGCATAGCCTACTGCAGGCCTGGTTGACTAGATTTAGAAGACATTTAGAAGGTTTTGCTTCTGAAATGATCCATTATTTATATGTTCCCGTCATTTAACATGCATCTCAATGGGTGAGAAGGACAGCTTGACCTGTCTCTTCGCTGCTAACGTGCCTATTGGACAAGGACGGGTTGGGGAGGGACTTAGTGAAGGGCTAATTGTAAACATTCAGACAAAGTTGAAAATAGCAGATCTACTAGCTCGAAACGAAATACAACACGCTGCGAGCTTTGAGCTATGAGCTTTTTTGGTTAAGTGATTTATTTGGTGTAGAGGGAAAGATTAGGAGACAGATCAGAGTAGTTAAGTAGAGCTACAGTACATCCCTGGAGGACCCTAGTTCAAAGGAGGCCAAAATATGAGAACACCCAAGGGCCAACTAAATCTCCTACTTCATCATAATGTACATTTGGACCATATTAAATATTAAAGTCACATACAAATGCATTGCACTTCAACCATCCCCCCCCCCCCCCCCCATCAATATAAAATATCAAAGGTCTTTTGTCAGGTGTGCAAAACACAAATAATTACTAGATGTAATCAGATGTGCAATGTCTTTCTATCTGTTTAGCTACCAAGTGGTTTACATTGATGATACAGTAGTTAAGTAGAGCTACAGTGCATCTCTGTTTCTTTTGCATTACAATGATTCACTTTAACTAGTTCTCAAATCCTGATTTCAGTTCATTATCAAACTGGCTTGCAGAATGCAAGCTTAGCTAGCTATCTCAATATTGTTTGGGAAATAACGGTCAAATTGAAACCAAATTTGAACTTGGGCCGCAAGTTAATATCTTCTGTCATGGTGGCCATGGGCGTCCAACAGCATTTGTTGCACGACTCTCATTGAATGAAAATAGTATAGTTTTGTGCCGCTGTCAACTTGTCCCAAGACTCCCCACAGTGTGGATGTAGCAAGTAAGTTTGACGGAATGAGGCTGTACGCAAAGTAGTGGAGTCTTAACTTATTTAGAGGGGGGTGAAACTCCAGGCTGAGTTTATAGTTGGTTTTACAGTTCAGGTAAAAAAAAATACAACATCGTAAAAAATGCCACACCGTTCATGTGGCTCCAATGTGGATCTCAGACTTCATGTGGCCAGCGTTTGATGTCTCTCGTCCATGACATATACATTATCTAGGACGTGACTCCACATTTGTGTCAGGTTTCAACCCAAACAGTGCCTTATTGACTTTTTATTCAGTACCTTATTCAGTTTTCTAGAATTAAAGTTAAATATTTGAAAAACTAATGTGTGGGGGACTGAGGTACTAACTTAGGTAGATCACTCTGGCAGTGTGCACAAGACATTTGTCCAGCGGTCCAACAGGCTGCATAAGGCTGACCCTATAACACAGCATGTTGTAAGCAACACAAATGCAGCTCATTTTGAAAACTTGTGAAATGGGGCATTCTGCATAATGGGTTCTTTTATGCCAATATTTTGTATTTTAGGGCCAAGTACACTTTGAATTCCAGACTTTTACCACCACTTCCTGAATCTTATCACACTGAACAACACAGCTCCAGCTGTGTTGTTTACTAGCCTGCCATAAAAATAAAACAATCACCCCTACGAAAGCAGCCTAGGGTTTCATGCCCCTTTAAGGACTCGTACAGTAGGTGTTTAAGGGTGATGTTTTGTGCCACAGAGAGGAATGGATGCGAGCGATCCAGTCTGTGGCCAACGGCCTCAAGATGCGTGAGCAGGAGGACGAGGAAGGGGAACCCATGGATGTGTTTGGCTCGCCGAGTGAATCCAGCCTAGAGGAGATGGAGGTGGCCATGTCCAAGAGCCGGAACAAAGTGGTGAGAGGCCCTAGTATTATGCAGTGAGAAACATCATTATGTTTAGGAATGCAAATGATTTATGTATGAATAATTTCAGGAATGTAGCACTGTACTAAGCGCGTGATTGTATTTGCGAGCAGTGGGACATCCAAAATGCTGCCACACCAAAGGCATACAATATAATGTCCTCCAGTTGTTACATATGTAGTACTACTGAGACAACAGTATTGTGTCTAAACAGAGTTCAACCTGAAGCATGATGGTAAAAAAACTTGATCGCCTTGCATCTTTGAGAGTTCAAGCGATAATAACAAGCATTTATGCCATGTCATATGATATTATTCCATCAGTCCTCGTTCAACTCCACAATTCAAGTTTTTCACAACATTGGTACGGTATTTTATTGCAGCCTTTTTCTGCTTTTCAGACAATGAGTGACTTTGAGTACCTGAAGCTGCTGGGTAAGGGGACGTTTGGGAAAGTCATCCTGGTCAAAGAGAGGTCCACTGGTGTACATTATGCCATGAAGATACTACGCAAAGAGGTCATCATAGCCAAGGTTAGATTGCACATTTAACCCATTTTGACCTGAGTTAAAAACATTCACTTTGACATTCACATTTTTACGATTTGTCAATAGCTAAATTATAACATAATGGTTAAAACACCAAAAGGGGTTCCCGCCCAGAATGGGTTAAGACCATATTATTAACCATGTGAACCTTATTCTGGGCATGTCATAATAACCATAAAAACATTCAGCAAAAAATAGCAGATCTACAAGCTCAGAACGAGTTAACATTGCAACAAGTTGTGAGCTTGTAGATTGGCTATGGTTTGTCAATGGGATTTAGTGCTTTTCAACAGGTTGTCCAGGGACCCCCCTGTTTCCGTGAGGCGGTTCTACCGTTCTAGGGGGTCCTGAATTGGATAAAAAATAAACGAAAAATGAACATCGGAATTTCCCCCTAAAATAGGGGATGCAAGGTTCCATATGCATGCTTGCAATCAGCAATTACTACATGATTATTTCAATCGATCATGCACCAAGTGTGTGTGTGTGTGTGTGTGTGTGTGTGTGTGTGTGTGTGTGTGTGTGTGTTGCAGGATGAGGTGGCCCATACAGTTACAGAAAGTAGAGTGTTACAAAACACAAGACACCCTTTCCTCACGGTGAGTACAGCATACTTTCTTTATACCCTATACCAGTGGTAACCAACTTGTTCAAGCCCAAGAGCACATTTCATTCCCAATATTGTAAGCCATGATCTACCACTAAAATATGTTAAACAAATGTGACCAAATTTGACTGGGAGACTGCCATTGGATTTTTTTGAATTTTTGTGTTTTCATTTCATATCAAAGCAGGGAATCATAGCTTCAAATTGACATATTGGTTGTTCAGTTTGACCCACCAGTTTTGGCGATATGGCTTATAGAGGAATGTCTTGCAGAAAACAGCGAGTTGAGAAAACAGGCTTGAAAGGTTCACTTCTGTGGTCTCTAACATTACAATAGCTACATGTTTAAGCATCTTTTTCATATTTACATGTCAATTTCAGCTTTGACACTTATTTCAGACTTGCTCTAGTATGTGAAGAGTCTGCCTGTGCTATTAACTCATTTTGAAAACAAAAAACTGTTTTTCTCTGGTGAAAAGCTGGAATGTGCGCGATGGCAGTCTCTCAGTCAAATCTGGTCACAAATACACTTGTCAGTTGTCACGATTGCAATTTCTGACAGGCTCAATGCATGTGCACACATCCACACAAAAACTAGTAGTTTAATTAAATAAGGATAAACACTGATAGTTATATTATGAATGCCTAAATATTAAGACAAACGTATTAGAAATATAAATATTTTGACAAAAATACAAAAACCATTCTTTTCCCTTTTTTTTAATAAAACAAAATGCAAAGCACATGAAATAAATTGCATTGACAGATTTCTTCTCATCAGTGCACAAATATTTAGTTTGATGAATATTCACAGATATTCTGCTCAAATGACATGACCGTATGATATGGTAACAGATACAATACTCTCAGGGTCAGCCCACCTTTAATGAGACTGCTGTGACTGCACATTATCTGCAAGCCCCTTTTGAAATCTGGTTGATAGTTAGTGATTGTCAGTCTGAGGCAGTCATTAAGATGTGAGTCAAGTGACCAAAAGTCCTGGGGCTCTATTTTCGTCCCCTTATCCCTAAACTTCTTTGCCTTTTTTACTATTTTGAAAAACATCTTTGAATAGTTCAACTAGCTGATCTACAAGCTCACAATGTGTCCATAGCCCATAGTCTCTAGCTCTGCCCTCCAGTTGATAGTCAGTTACTAGTTAAAAAAAAATCTCTCCATTTCAACACCTGTAGTTAATGCAAACACATCCTGCATTTTAACGGACACGTCGAATCTGAACAAATGGACCTGCTCGTTCACACAAGACGGCTTAGTTCAATATATTTAACATAATTCCTGCTACTATATAATTTATGAGCAGCAAAATGAGTTCCTATGTCTTTGCAAAGGATTTGTATGTTTTTTTTTCCACTGTTGAGTCCCGGTCAGTTCAGTTGGACGGATGAATAAAACCATGAATAAAACCAAACAGCCAAAACATTTCCGGGGTTCCGGACAACATCAACTGGCTCTCAGGACTCAATGAGTGGAGTCAGTGGGAAACGAACGCAGCTTCAGTTGGATTTTTCCAGCCGCGGCGAAGATAGCAGGCGGCCGTTCGCTGTAGCCTTTAGGTAAACGGAACGAGCTATTCTGAATACACAATCTGTGTATTGTTGATGGGTGCCCGTCTGCCTAGCCGCCCACTCTGCGATTGACTCATTCACTCATCACTAATTTAGTAACATTAGTAGCATTTTGGTTAGGTTGTAAAGAGCAGATGCATAAATTGATTGCTAAAACCAAACTAAGATTTAAAAAGTATTAATAATAATAACTCCCAATAATTCCTGTTTTCCAGACACTGAAATATGCTTTCCAAACCCATGATCGGCTGTGCTTTGTAATGGAATATGCCAATGGAGGCGAGGTGGGTGTGCACACACACACACAGACACACACACACAAACGCGCACAAACACAGATGTCGCACCGACCACGCTACAATTTCAAATGACATAAGCGGTTTGGCATGCACATGTTGTTATTCTTCCTCGCTGCCTGCCCTCCTTTAGCTCTTCTTCCACCTGTCACGGGAACGGGTGTTCACGGAGGACAGAGCACGATTCTACGGTGCTGAGATTGTGTCAGCGCTGGAGTACCTCCATTCACGTGATGTCGTTTACAGGGATCTAAAGGTGAGATGTTCTTTTAGGTGAGATGTTCTTTTAGTCAATGTTCTTTTAGCTGTGATGTGCAGTACAGACTTGGGGTTTACAGTGGTTCCCAAACTGAGGGTCAGGACCCCAGGAGTGTCTCCAAATAATTCTGGGGGTCCCCAGATGATTAGCTCAATGTGCAACATTGTTTTCTCACTCAACAGTAAACAAACCATACAGTTCAAGTGTAAACTATAGTATACAGGGTGTCTGCACATTTCTAAAGTTACAATTGAATTACTTTAGGATAAAACACAAAAACAATAAGTGACCAAAGTGACTTCTTGGTCCCTTAATGAAGTCAATTATTCCCATAGTGGATAAATGACACCCACCCACCCACCCCGTTATTTAAATTGGTATTCTGTTTACAGCTGGAGAATCTGATGCTGGACAAAGACGGTCACATCAAAATAACTGATTTTGGCCTTTGTAAGGAGGGTATTACTCCTGATGCTACCATGAAGACCTTCTGTGGAACTCCTGAGTACCTAGCGCCTGAGGTAAGGCACTGATGCTAACTAAGACAATGGAAATGGCATGTGTTGTGACTACATGCTCCTTACTCCCCCGCCTTCACATTATTAATCACGTGGATCTTGGAAGCCACATGAACGGTGTGGCTCCAATGTGGATCTCGGACTTCATGTGGCCAGCGTTTGATGTCTCTCGTCCATGACATATACATTATCTAGGACGTGACTCCACATTTGTGTCAGGTTTCAACCCAAACAGTGCCTTATTGACTTATAATATCAGTTTTCTAGAATTAAAGTTAAATATTTGAAAAACGAATGTGTGGGGGACTGAGGTACTAACTTAGGTAGATCACTCTGGCGTGTGTGCACAAGACATTGGTCCA
The DNA here is from genome assembly GCF_964188405.1 of Protomyctophum parallelum. NCBI lineage: Eukaryota > Metazoa > Chordata > Actinopteri > Myctophiformes > Myctophidae > Protomyctophum > Protomyctophum parallelum. Next base: position 79,899,787 of record NC_139697.1, on the reverse strand, counting down.
GCGGTCCATGAGATTAGCAATGGACAGTGGACACACAGACTCTTAAAACACTTTGACTGCCATGGACAGAGATCTCCGTCTTTTCAAAAACATGGACAGATTAAAGGAGGTATTTTATTGATTTTCTACATTTTGTAGCGCTCCAATTCCATTTCATTACAGGTCAGAAATGCCTGACTGTATTTACGGCGCCATCGTTATTAACTCTAATGACCATCAAACCTTTCTAAATCACTTCACAAGTTTATGAGGTGCTTTTTTTTGAGGGGCGCTAGCCCATCCTATGCCCAGCTTTGTGTGTCTGTGTGTACCACGTAATGTGATGATGTGATTCGCTGAGCACGAAATGTGATTATGTATGATGATAAGAGCGCTCCTCACTTCACACAAGTGTGATTTCTTTTAAATACCCTTCATTTCCTAGGTCCTAGAGGACAATGACTATGGCCGGGCAGTGGACTGGTGGGGTCTGGGTGTGGTCATGTATGAGATGATGTGTGGCCGGCTGCCCTTCTACAATCAGGACCATGAACGCCTGTTTGAGCTCATCCTCATGGAAGAGATCCGCTTTCCTAGGAATTTAGCCCCTGAGGCCAAGGCCCTGCTGGCTGGCCTACTCAAGAAGGACCCCAAACAGAGGTACCATTCCCTGGCTGGCTGTGTGTGTCAGGGTTATTATCTTTAACTAAAACTAATGAAAACCAAAATTAAAAAAAAATAATGAAAATAAAAGCGAGGCTTTACAAAAAATAATGACAACTACCGGTAAATGAAACTGTTGTTTTTACAAAACTAACAAAATCATTGAGAAAATGTCCTTTTGTCTTAGTCTGTCGGTATCTAAGCTCACTTTTCGGAGCTTTTGGAATCGGACTACCCCTTATTATAATAAACTCAAAAGGTATTTTCACAAAACAACAACTAGCTAATCTGCCTTTAAAAATGAATTAAAACTAATTGAAATGACGTAAAAGCAAAATAAAAACAAACTAGATAAAGTGCCAATCGGCACAGGTCTCCACCAGGGCAGGTCAGGTTGTGGCCTCATGGTGGCGCTATAACAGGCTGTTGAGGAAGATTTGGGCCGGAGGTTGGTGTTGGAGGGATGCAGGTACAATGTTTTTGTTTTGCACAAAGCGGCCTCCTGGTGGCGCTATAACAGGCCGTTCTGGAAAGTTTGGGGCAGAGGTTGATCGTTGGCATCCAGGGAGTGTGTGTGCAAAATTTGGCATCGACCGGTTGTGTGTGTGTGTGTGTGTGTGTGTGTGCGCGAGTGCATGACGCGACTTGGCTTGTTGTAGCGCCACCATCAGGCTGTTGAAAACTGTCAAGTGGCATTTCTTCCTTAGCCTAGTGGGAATATGCATGCACAGTTTCATCGCAATCGGACGCTGCGTTGAGGAGTTGTGGCGATTTGTACAAAGCGGGCTACTCCTGAAAAGTGTAGGAGCCAATCGTGGCCAATCAGGATGGAATATGAGAAATCACGGACGGAGTGCAAAACATACTCTCCCCACATGCCTTCGGCCTGGTGGAGACAATGAAATTTCTAAACTGTATAACCTTGGTCTGCACTTTGTTCTGGGATCATATATTTTTGCCTTGACGTCAATATGCTTCCATTGACAGGTTAGGAGGAAGCGCTAACGATGCCAAAGAAGTAATGGCCCACAAATTCTTCACCACCATCAACTGGCAAGACGTGGTGGAGAGGAAGGTAGGAACTAGTGAAGCTGAAAGAATGCAAAGATTTGAAGTTTATTTCTAGACATAAGGAGAGTGTGAATCAAATCACATTTTGTAATCTACATTACAGCTAGCTATTTGAATTACCTGTGGAAACATTGGGTTACTATGATTTGCTATTGTCCCATTCCCTTTGTGTCATCCATGCAAAAGGCTGTTTTTCAATCACCCGTACATAAAAACAGGCAAATACGGAACGTTTTTATTCAACTTTGGCATTGATTTTTAATACGTTTATGTAAAATGTTCTATTTGAAAATTCAATTTAAATGCTACTCACTAAAAGCAGCACCAATATTGCACTTTAGTACTAGGAGTCTTTGGCCCAGACTGTTATGAGTCCTAGAGGTTAAATCTGCAACTGATTATATGTATCGGTGTACACTCATACTCAGTAACTATACTCGCTCATTGCATCCCACCTCAGCTTACCCCGCCCTTCAAGCCGCAAGTGACATCAGAGACAGACACCCGGTACTTTGATGACGAGTTCACAGCACAGACCATCACACTCACACCTCCAGATAAGTGTAAGTATTATTGGGGCGGGGGTTAACATTTTATTTGTGTGCTAAACTGTTCTCACCCCAGGTTAGGTTGATTTACAATCAGTTCAAACAGTTTGCGCACACTGACATTTCCTGTTTTTGTTTGTTTGTTTGTTTTACAGATGACAGTCTGGATTGTGAGGACCCCAGCCAGCAATCACATTTCCCCCAATTCTCCTATTCAGCTAGCATAAGAGAGTGATACTATCTCAACCACACACGCTCATACACACACATAAAACCTAAAACACACACTTAAGACATGGACACAGACAGCTCCTGTGGCCATACCTAAGCAGCTTTTCCAGTGACCAGTATTGCCATACAAGATACCGGAGTTTTGGTCCTGGCAAGATATAACCCCTGATTTATATTTGGTTGCGCGCAGTGTCGCACACCGAGAATAGACGATCTACAAACTCACAACTTGTCACAGCGTGATGCGCCGTTAGCTTGTGGATCTGCTGTTTTCGGTGTGTGACACCGACGCATATAAATCAGGCTTAAGTGCCTAGACCTGGTGGCCATATTGTTCTGTATGAACCCCCTTATCCACACTACGGACAAAGCCTGGCTGCATTGGCTGTACTGTAACAAACTGGACTTCAGAACCTCATATTGTCCTCAGCACAAATCACCATTATCAGGACTTAGCCTAGTACCTTCAGATGGCTTATAGATACCTGCTGCTGCTTCTTTGGACTATACCCCCCTCCCCCCCCTCTAAAGCAACTGTCTCATTTGATATGGTCTTATAAAAAGCCATACAGTTTCTCTATGACTTTTCCAAGTGCTCTTCTCGGGAACTAACTGTCACCAGTGGTGGTGACAGACTAGTCTTTAAATGAGGGAGGATGAAGTGTGGCAAGTTATCCGCTATGTTTTTCTTCTACATTTTGTGTTTCTCAAGAAAACAAGGGGCATAGAATGCTAACCGAATGTCATAATTTTAGTCACGGCGTGTGTGTGAGAGGATGAGGTTTTGTGTGTGGGTGTACACGTGTTTAGATGATGCTTGCCCACTATGCCTCAGCAACAACATGAATTTATGAATTGGTTAGCATGGCAAAATACAAGTGATTATGTCATGGAATTCTATCGCAAAGCAAAAAAATGTGCAGTGATGTAGAGAGATATCCTTTTTAAAATGTATGCAATGAAAAAAAAAAGTGTAATTAGTTTGCTCTTGTCTCGGAATGTGATCTCTGTTAATAAATCTATGTCAAGTGCTACACAGCAATGAATGGGAACTGGGAATAGCTAAATGCACAAGGTGTATATGTTTTTTTTTTATGTTTTTTAATTCTAACATTATTTTTTTTAAATCAGTGAACGAAACACCAGCCATGTGATGTTAAAGAGGGTCAAAGAGCACTTAGTTACTTAATGAAAGCAGACCTCGTTATTCTCAAATGGACCATGTGCATAGTGTACAGTAGCTGACAGCTTCCTGGTTTAATGTCCTAATCTTTTCTCATACCTGTACTAGGTGTCCAGGTGCACTGGAATGTTGGGAATTGCTAGAAAAACAACTGGACCCTATACATTTTCACTACATTCAGAATACCAGTTCATATTTTCAGTTTCATTCTTCAGAGAGTGCACTGACTCGGTTGTATCCGATCATATTTCTCTTTACATGGTTTACAGTCTTGCCAGAGTATTTTAAGAAGATTCCTGCCATCTAAAATAATGAAATAGTGTTCAGGTGACAACTCCCTATTAACGCAATTTGCTAGTCTTAATAAATAAATTTGACATTTTGTCAAATTGTGACATTATCATACTGTACCTACCCTTTGACTGTGTGTGCAGATCCTTCCAATGTTGTTCCAAAGGAACCAAAGTGCTGTTTTCTTACTTTTCTTTGTGCCCAACTTTGACTTTGCATTGAATCAGAAATGCTCTTGCTGGATTGTGTGTGGGAAGGCGCTGGAGAAAGGACAAATGAATCATCTTATCCGAGGCTGACTTATACTTTGTGAACACGGTCCATTGTGAGCTTGTGTTTCTGTGCAATTGTTGTGACTTGCAAGGATGTTTTTTTTGTTTGTTCGTGTGTGTGTGTGTGTGTGTGTGTTTTATTTTCAGTTCTCTCATTCGTCTATAAAAACCGGCCACACAAGTGGAACATCATTGATGAATGACTGCGGTGCACCATTTCAGTTTCAATAATGGGTTGTATGATTAAAGATGAGGATGCACCCACCATTGAATCTGGCACTAGGCTGTTGACTGGCTAGTGATATAAGGGCAGGTACAGAACATCCAGTTAAACCTCCTTTACACTCATCAAGCCATCTGCTCCATGCTGTTTTGAAATGATTTCTGGGTTTTTTTTTGTATGTTTTTTGTTTTCATTTTCCAACTTGCTGTTTCCCCTGTGTTCCTTTACCCTTAAACTCAATACATAGTCTGAAATTAAGGAAATTCATAATGGTTGAAAGAAATGTATGTTTTTCAATTGCATTATGCTATTCAAACAATTCATTTCTATTTGTCTATGAATGTAATTCTGGAAGACAATGAATGAATACACATTTTTATCTCTGTAATTGTCTTAATTGCAAGTCTGTCTTCACAATTGTATGCATACAAATATGCACATTTTCCCTATAATTTTATGTTTTGGGGATACAAATTATATAGGCCTAGGTTGGAACCATCAACCCCTTTTAACATTGTATTTGAGTAATGCATTGCAGACCATAAATGTCAGTGTCACACCGATATTGAAATGACCACATTGGTGAAATTTGTCAAAAAGCAAATAATTAAAAATCTTATCAATTTTATTCACATTATCTTGCATCCAAATAACCTCAGGCAAGGGAATACAATACATTGTGACCCTGCAGGGATAATTGTGTAATAGAGGATATGCGCATGCATCAAGTGATTGGCAGATTGAGTGGCGAAGTGAGTGACAAAGTCAATTTAAGGTAGTTTAAAGTTATTTAATGCAATCAGATAGGACTTTTCTGTTTGGATGTATGAGCTATCAAGGCCAGAAAGTAGTTTTTTGACACTCAGTAGGTGTTGACAGTTTATAGACTACCAGTAGGCTACACCGCTACAGGAAGTTAGGAACAGTTTTGTGTAGTGTAGTAGCCGGGAAGAAGAAGCATTTCAATAATTCAATTGCATTGTAGACTAGAGTAGACGCTCCAGGGCCAGGCGAATACAATAGGCTTTTTTGATTGATTGATTGATTTATTAACAGTTTGCAGAATTACAGTACATTTCAAGTAGACCTACAACTCAATACATACAGTCGTCTTCTTAGTTGTTTAGCAGGAGCAGGACGCTGCAGGAGTAACCAAGAAATTCGGATGCATTACATAAGGGATAAGGCAATGGCAATGAATCATCTGTACTCTTCACGAAGCCACTGCGTGCGGTGCGGCGCGGACATGACGTCCTGAAGAGTAGACGCACGGCCACTAGCCGGCCTCATCTATACTCTAGTCTAAGGGCCTCATGCATGAATACTGGTGAAAACGTGCTCTGTTGACGGGAACGACCCCGCCTCTGTTCCCTCCCTTCTCACATCATTCATGTCACATGTCACTATACGAGTGTTGCCATCATGTCCACTGAGACATGGCAATAAATAACAACAACAACAACAATAATAATAATAAAGACTTGGCAATAAGAGACTTTGGGCTTCATTTTCTGTAAAGTTGCTCGTTGGTGTTTTTCTTTTTTGAGGAGGGTTTGTTTTTGTAGTTGGGCTTGCGTCCAAAAGTTTTAATGATTTTTCTTTCTTTCTTTTTTTAATTGGTTCTCAAATATTTTCATGTCATGGACCCCCAAATAAGGCTAATATGTATATAGGCTATTTGTTTGTAACTAACATAACAAGGCAGGGAGCCCCATATCATATTTGTTTTGTTAGAATGTTTAAAACAATCTTCCAAATATTCCGTATTGTGTTTCGAAATAGAAGACAGATCTAGGCTACAAGCTAACGCAACCAGATCGTCTATTTTCAAATAGTGTGGCTTAAAGCAGTGATTCCCAACCTGTGTGCCGTGCCGTTTGATATGTCCAGGTGTGCCGCCTGATTTGACAGAAAGTAACACTAACCATCCCCGAAAGCAATATTATAGCTAAGTTGAAAAGTGGTGAAGTGGTCCTTTAAGCCTTAAAGGACCACTTCACCACTTTTCAACCTATCTTCAAGTTCATATGCCAGTAAAAAACAAAAACAAAAAATCTGCTCGGTCTGTGTCTCATAGGAAGGCTGTGCATGGACAGTTCAGAAACCCATCCACCAGTGACATCATCATCGACAACCATATAGTATAGGCCTATATAATATAGATTTTTATTATTGTGATAAGTGAGAACAATGGCTTCCATTTTAACATTGCAACTTTTCAGGAATAGAAAGCCTGCAGTTTCTATTAGCTTAGATTCCCCATCGATAATGTCACTGGAAGACGGGTTTCTGAACTGCCCACAGCTAGCCCTCAGGCTCCAGAGTAGAAATAAATGGTGCCATTTTATCATGAACAGGTTGAAAAGTGGTGAAGTGGTCCTTTTTAGTGCTCATGGCCTAATAATATAGTTCCTTCTTTTGGGCTTATATGACCTACAAGCTTGTAGATCTGCTATTAGGCTATGCAATGTGCATTCAATTGTTGTATTTATTTATTTCGTATTCATTTCATTTATTATTTCATCTAAGCAGTCAGTGACTCAGTTTGCGCAGACCAGATGAGCACTCTGTTGCCCTCCCTGCATGATTGGCTTCAACTCTGACAACTGTGTGTATTTGTTGTTCCTCCCTCCACCCTCACTCACTCACGTGGACTCTACAGTGTTTCCGCCCACACACGTGTTTTCACACAGTATTGGCCAGGGCACCGCCGTCTGTGATGACTACGTCAATGCCGATATTTCTATTTAAATAAGGGGGCGTGCCCATTCCTAATAGCCACCATGGATGTTTTATATCACATCAAATGGGGGGGAAAGTGCTTTCAAGGGCACACAGGTACCTCGATCCTCATCAACAGCGTTACTATACCCTCTCTCACCGACTATCACTTGGTCCTGAGTTAACCCATATGTCGTTATTCTCTTCTTGGAGGGAAATAGAGTGTAATCGTTTGCTTCATGATGAATATGGATGGCACCCTTACCAAAACCTAAATAGCCTACTTCGTATAGGCTTGGCAGTGAGTCGCCTCCTGGATGCGAATATGTTATGGATGTGCCCAAACCTAAAAGAGCAAGGATAAAGCACATTCGTGGAATATAGCCTACATAGGTGAGTATAAAGCACTTTCACTTGCAGATACATGTCACTTAAGTTTTGTACACTGCCTACAGCTGTGTGTGTGTGTGTGTGTGTGTGTGTGTGTGTGTGTGTGTGTGTGTGTGTGTGTGTGTGTGTGTATGTGAGACTGTGTGTGTGTGTGTGTGTGTGTGTGTGTGTGTGTGTGTGTGTGTGTGTGTGTGTGTGTGTGTGTGTGAGAGAGAGAGTACCTGTAGGCGAAACACGTTGTAGCCTTGGAATAACTTAAGACTATCATTTGCTCGATTTTGACGTTTGCATTATGATCCGAAAGTAAAAGTCAGACTCAATAAAAATTAAAATACATCTAGCTGGGTCCAAAGCTAAATGTACATGCAAATAAATATAGGTGGAAATGAAATGGTAACTTTGTCCAAGCTTTACTGAAGTTATAGCCTCTCATCAGTCACTTTTCTGTAACCACAAAATATATTCTTGTTTTATTATTTATTTTATTATTTAGTATCAGTATCATATACTAAGGAACTAGAAGGGTTCCCCAATAGGCGGCCCGCGGGCCATTTGCGGCCCACAGAGCGCCCCCTTGTGGCCCATGAAAGAATTTCCAAAAGAAAAAGAAAATGTTTTTATTTTATTTTATTTTTATTTTTTAAGGGTCCCAGATATAAATGGCATCAGTAGCCTATGCATGTCAAACTGGGCATCATTTTCAAATGGGGTCTTGCCCTGAAAATGAATTTTCAGGGCAAGACCTCGACCTCGCGCGTGCAGACTCGGCCCCCAGCCTGGTACGCTAGTCAAAATATGGCCCTTGAGGAAAATTAATTGGGGAAACCCGAAACTAGACCATGCATTCTAAAACAGTGGTTCTTAAAGTGATGTTCGGGGACCCCCAGGGGGTCCTTGAGGAGTTGCAGCCTATGTACAAATGGAGCTTGGTACACTAGTATCAGTCTTATCAGAGTTAAATTAAAGGTAGGTTAAGTGATTCATATTCATGTTTTCATATGGCTCTATTCTCCAGGAGGGACTGTTTGTTCAGTATACAGCAGACTTTCAGCCTCTCCAGTTCTTTAATGAACAGAAATTTACATTTTCAGGTGGGTTGCCAATTTCAGCCAATCAGGAGAGAGTACCCATTCATCAGCTTCAATTATATAGTGTGTTCTCTCTCCTGATTGGTCCTGATCTGAAAATGCATTCTCTGTTTTTGAGTGGTGCAACCACTCCAAAGAACAGCAATGTCCGTGTGTCCGTGTTCACCTATGTGTCGTTCACCTATGTGACGTTAATGAGCACCAGTATGTACCAGTAGGGGCCAGTAGGGGCGCTGTAGTACTGCACTGTTGCCTGCTAATGAGAGAGGGGGGGGGGGGGGGGGGGGGAGGGGAGTTGCACCACTCGGTTCACACAGGTGTGATGTTTTAATAAAGAGCTGGAGAGACAGGGAGACCCATGGTGTTGAACAAACACTCTATAGCAATGATTAAGATCACAATATAGAGTTATTTAACACTTATTTTAAAGACAAACCACTTGCCTTACCTTTATCACTGAGGATTTTACAGTGTAGACTTGGGACCCCCAGAGGTAAACATCATATCAAACTCGGGGTCCTTTATTGAGAACCACTGTTCTAAAGACATGTACGGTACAGTTCATTTTGAGCTGCCGGGGCTGTTATTCCCATGGACCGGCATCAGGAGCAGACGATTACATAATAGGCAGGGGGTGGGAAGCAACAGTCATCTTCCCACAGACAGATGATTTGATCAGGTTACTGACACTGCTGCCTCATCCGCATGCATGTGCACATTCTGCTGTTTACACAGTCAGTCTGCACTATTGGACCACATACGCAGCAAAAAGCCAACACTACACAAACAACCGTGAATCACAGGTTACTTGGATTTACGTGCAAGACTACATTTATGCTGGGATGTTTCTTTTGCAGATTATTATACAAATATTATACAAACACTGAACTGTTAACAAAAGCAGTTACATTGTGATACAGTAAAACTCATGGTTTTATTAAACAATGTGTCAATGTCTCATGTAAGTCATTTATGGATTGGATACCTAAGTCCACCAAATGAAGACATTGATTGTCCTGATGCATAGAGTGTCATGGCAGCAGGGCTACTGGGATATATAACAGATTTTGAAGTTGAGGCCTGTTTATGTTTTGAATAAAGTTGCCAAAAATCGTTATCAGTTATGTTTGTTGAACTCATAATGTGTATGCTATTTTGACAGATTAGATGATTTGAATGTTATGTTATTATCTGACTGATGGTGTTAATGGTTATTATTATGTTATGTTGTGATTGTTTTACCGGTATGTGTTATGTGACTTTCTTGTAGGACGCACTTCGACAATGAGTTTTTATAAAGGACCACATCCTTCTCCAGCAGAGCATCCCTGTTTCTCATATAGACTCTATCAGGGATGCTGTGCTGGGGGAAGGATCCACTGTTCCTCTATAATGTATAGAGGAACAATGCATTCTGTCTGTGATGGTGGACATATCTGCATGTGCTTCTCTGACGTTTCCATTAGGTGAGGAGGAGGTGAGGAGGAGTGCTCCAAAACAGTACCTACTGCTCCAAGACAGTACCTACTTGAACCCAAGGGCCATTCAGGAGTAGAAGATGCTTCATGCCCAGACGAACGTCTCACATCAGGGAGAGGCGAAGTACGCTATATCTGTAGCGTCATTATCTGTGTATTTGTGCTAATGTTTACTTTACACATCTGTGTTGCACGTAGTGCATGTACTGTACATTTAAGATAAATGTTCCACAGTCATACTGCTTTTAATTGTATCTAAAATTGTGATATCCTGGGAGATAGACGTCTTATTTAATGTTTTTTTTTTCTTTTTTTCATATTTGTGCCTGTTGGGATGAATGATCATTATTCAATCAATTATTATTATTATTATTATTGTTATTGTTATTAATTTTATTTTTAAAATACATTGGCTTCAATCTTATTTCAAAGGTTTGTAAGCATGTTTGGGGAGCATGTTGCCCGCTGCACCTCAAAGAATGCTAAGGATAAGAGTAACAGTGCCACTCTCCGAGCATCTCAGGGTGCCACTCACAGAGACCTGTTGGGTATGGAGAACTGTGGAATGCACTTCCCATTGCAGTCAGAACTGCAGCATCACTTCCAATCTTCCGCCGTAGTCTGAAAACCCACCTTTTCAGACTCCATCATGGCCCATAGCACTTACCCTACCCCTTAGATAGCATTTCTGTAGACTTAGATTGCATTTGATACAGACTTATAGCATGTTATGTAGACAGCACTATAATTGCATTGTATATAGTCATAGCACGCCATAGTACATATGTATAGCATAGTAGTATATATATATATAGTTTATATGTATAGTCTTATAATATAGATATTCCACTGTTACTTTCTTAGCTTACGCATGTTTCATGATAAATGCTTTTTTGTGATGTATTCCCATGCTTTTTGTTCTTGCTTAATGTAAGTCGCTCTGGATTAAGAGCGTCTGCTAAATGCCTAAATTGTAAATTGTAAATTGTAGGAGGTCGTACTGGGACTCAGAGAAGGACTCCGGATACTCAGGTGAACAAAGGGTCCCTTTGATGTATAGAAATACATTAAAAATGGGGGCATGGTGGCGCAGTCGGTAGAGCTGTCACCTCACAGCCAGAAGGTCCTTGGTTCCATTCTCGCTGAGGGCGTGTTCTCTCCTCTGCGTCATCAGTGCCCATACCCTAGGTGGGGTTGTTAAAAGAACCTCTGTGTGGCATCACAAAAACATGCAGTAATCCTGGTCTCTAAACTGATGGAGGGGAAAGGAACCGGTTGGAATAACGTGTTCCTTCCACGTACAACTGGGGAAACTCCCCCTTCTCAGGTGAAAAAAGAAGCGGCTTGGACTCCTCATGCATTGAAGGAAGCATGAGGTCAGTCAGTTGCTCTCCCCAGCTTGTCAGAGGGAGTGTAGAGCCAAGGTTACATTGATTACTATGATTAGACAATTGCCACTGGGTGTAGAAAATGTGTTACAAAAATCATGGGATTAAAAAACAAACATTGAACATCATATTTTTACAAAATGCATGCCCCAGAATAGGGATAGTACAATTTTTACAGCTCTTAATCATGCATTGCTTCTTTCTATTCCACTTCCATTCTAATCTTCCTTTTTATTCCCCCTCCGCCAAAATGCAGAGGCTGGTTCTGACTCACTGCAGAATGATACAGACGAACAGTTCAGTAGCGTGAGCGGCCATCAGAGAGGAAGCAACAGCGGCTGGAAGAAGAACAGCAGAGATGCTCCTGGCTGCAGCATGCTCCCTTATGAGGAGCTCAGTCCCATCTATGTCAGAGATGCTCCTGGCTGCAGCATGCTCCCTTATGAGGAGCTCAGTCCCATCTATGTCATCAACAACCTGCTGGTGAAGCCGGTGAGACGCTCACCCATTAAGACATGAGGCTGATTCTTAAAAAGAAAAGAAAAGAAAAAGGTTTCCTGAAATAACTTGCTATATCAGTGGTGCTGAAACGTTTTCATGTCAAAATTCTTTGTATTTTGTATTTGGCCGTGAATCTGGTTCTCCCAGTCCTGGCAGAGTAGTTCCGGAGCAACGGATTGTGTGGCTACCCTGGATCAGTCCCTAATGGGACTGATCCAGGGTAGCTACTGTACTGTATATACCTGTATATTTAAAGGTTTTTGATCTACAATATATATTGAAGGTTTTTGATCTACAAGCTCGTAGCGTGTCAGTAAGTGACGCGGTCTGAGATTGTATATCAGCCATTATTTAATAGCCAAAGTATAAACTAAATAAAAAATGACACAGATGCTTTCCCGGTTTTGTGTTATAGTTGCTTTGCTTCAGGCCAGGGCCATTCTGATATTTAAACAGCTGTGTCTTTTCATATGTTTCTGGCCTTGGATGTTTTACTTTACCACCCTCACCATCTTTTGCTCTTTTGTCTTACTCTCATCTTGCTCATAAAACACCCCTGGCTCACAACCTCTTCATGGTACAGACCAGACCAGAGCAGCTTCTGCAAAGCCCCCTGGCATGGGGCAGAGGATGGCACAGTCTTACTGGCACCAAGGCACCCACCCGGATCTTACTGATCCAGCAGCCAGTGATTCCCACCCCCACCTCCTCTTCCCCAGCTATCTCCACCAGTGTAGCTAGCTCGCAGGGCCAACCGAAGAAAGGAGTCAGTCAAAGCAATAAGAACCACAGAAGTAAGATTTCTTACCTCCCCATCCTCAACTCGTACCCTCGCATCGCACCCCACCCCAGGAAAGATGGCCACGACAAGGACAAGGTTGTCTCCGCGGTCGGGGCATGTAAGGAGAGCGGCGGCGAAGGCCATTGCCTGAGTAAGAGGGTGTGTACCGAAGAAGAGAAGATGGAGGCTGTGTCGACCACCAGCCACCATCTGACGTCCCGGCGGCAGCTGCAAAATCAGAGAGAGGCCAATCGGCCTCAGTTCAAAAACAGAAGTAACCACAGTTCCTCCCACAAGCCATCTCACCACTCTCTGACTACAGCCTCACCTGCTTCTTCTACCACACAACACAAAAAGCACTATCGTCACCGCAACTCCCACTCTGACAGTGTGGGCTCACCACATCTGACGCCCCGGCGGCAACTGCAAAATCAGAGAGAGGCCAAACGGCCTCAGTTCAAAAACAGAAGTAACCACAGTTCCTCCCACAAGCCACCTCACCACCCTCTGACTACAGCCTCCCCTGCTTCTTCTACCACACAACACAAAAAGCACTATCGTCACCGCAACTCCCACTCTGACAGTGTGGGCTCACCCTCTTTGACCAGCTCCCACACATTTTCACCACCCACATTTTTGGACTCCCCGCCATCGTCCTCTCCGTCCTCGTCAGTCTCGCACAGATTCTACGGACCGGCATCTGACGCAGCAGCAGGCAGCCTTTCGGACTCCCAGTCAGACTGTTCGTCTGTACAGCAGAGGCGTTTCCTCAACACGGCAGACATCCTTAACCAGTCGGGCTTGCTGGCCATCACGCTGAGCACCAAGGAGCTGCTGGAGCAGAATGCCGCCACCGAGAGGGACATTGCCCAGCTCCATCAGCATGCACGTCTCCTCTGCCAGATAGCACAGGCAGGCCAGCAGTGCTCCAGTGATAGCTCCAACACCCTGAACAAACTCCTCCAAGCCATGTCCCAGTCAGGCTCCTACCCAAACCTGGACCCAAACAAATGTAAAGTCCTCTGCGACAGTCACTCACAGGCTGAGAAGGGAGACGAGGGCGATGAGAAGTGGGAAAGAGGCAGAAAGGCAGACAACGGTGCACCTCAACCTCTGGTGTCTCTAAATAACCTTTATGAAGGAATTTCACCACCTTCCCCTCTGTTTCCTGAAGCATCTCTGCTTCAGGAGACTGAAGCTGCTGATAGCATGTTTTGCCATTCTGCCTATCCACCAGCCAGGCCTATGCCAGATCAAGGATGCAGACAGGCAGGCTTGGATATGGTCCTAACAGATCTTTTTATGATGCCAGAGAGCAATAACAATCTAGTCCCCAACGGAAAAGGGTATTGATGATGAAACGCTCGAACACGCACGGACATGCATACACGCGTGCACACACACACACACACACACACACACACACACACACACACACACACACACACACACACACACACACACACACACACACACACACACACACACACACACACACAGCAGTCATGATCATGATTAGGATGCACCAGCTAATGGGGATCCTAATAAAACTCTAAACAATTGCCATAAGTGGACCTAGCTAAGATGTATGCTATTATTATGATTATTACTCTCTATTATTCTCTCTCTCTCTCTCTTTCTCTCTCTCTCTCTCTCTCTCTCTCTCTCTGTCTGTCTCCCGTGCAACAAATGTTTCTTTCATTACATCCATGTTATGATTTAGAGTAATATGATTGAATAGTTTTATTTAAATATAACATCTGGAATTACTGTATTCCAAAGAGGTGAGTGGAGTCGGGTTAGTCCTGGACTGCTTCTGTCTGTCTTTCTATCATGTCTGCTTTACTGCTTAATTCCTGACATTCTTTATACGTAGGAGATAGAAACAAATACAAATAAAAACATCAAACATGCCAAAAGAGATACTAATCAGCTTCATTTTCTGTTGGGATTTCAATTGTTTGGTTTGAGTCCTACAGTCATGAGTCTGACACCCTACCCACAACCCTACCCTAACCCTAACCACACACGGACGCCACGGGTGATTTTTAACCTGCCACAAGTTAGTTTTAACCCGCCACGGGTGATTTTTAACCCGCAGCACGGGTTGTCGGACTAATGACTTTAGGAGTCACTGTTGGTATAGTATGTCTAACCATTGTAACCAACGTATGCACCCCTAGCTATGCGTCAGTCAAACTACTGCTTCTTGTAGTTTGCTTGAATCCTTTGACAAAAGAGATTCACTGCATCACTTGACTAATTGTCAGTACACATTCACAAGGTTAGCTAATGAAGAACAGCCTAGGACTGGTAGTACTGTAAGATAGTGGTCACAATTATCTGATACTTTATGCTGTAAATTTCATCTGTACATCCATTTTGTATTTGCAGACTTCCTGTGTGACACAAAGATATTGTCACTGTCGGACAGAAACCTTGTATCTCTTCGTGTGTGTGTGTGTGTGTGTGTGTGTGTGTGTGTGTGTGTGTGTGTGTGTGTGTGCGTGCGTGCGTACGTACGTATGTATTCATTATTCTTCCTTTGGGATGTTTTTTGTTGCCTTTGCAAATTGCCTCATGTTGGCCTACTTGAGTATTATTAACTTGCAGGAAAAATAAACCTTGTTTCCTGGATTTTGCCTGTTTGTGCTGCACTGCCTCACCCTAGCCTGCTCTATTCGTCTCATGACATTACAATCTGTCTGTCTAGATCTGTTTAATTTGATGATTGACAATAATGATTATTGATCAGGTTACAGGTACATTAAACTAGTTTGACTCTAGATAGAGATGGATCACAATAAGATTGGAAATTAGTTTTAAAAATAGATCTTTGTGCTTGCTGTAAAAACAACGCTATGATTCACACTGACCCAAATTATGTTAATGACCTCTGAGAAGTTACAGTGACCCATGATGACTCCTCAAGAACCCTAGTTTGAGAACCACGTGTTCATTATGAAATCATACAAAACAATCATCACAAAATGATCACCTGTATCTATAATGTACCTTTTATGTGTGTGTGGGTTCACCAACTGGGGGAATCAGAAATTGCATGACAATGATAAAGTTACATTCTGTGTAGCATTGCATATATCTGCTTAGTGCACTTGAATGTTCTGAGATATAACTACAGAACCACGATATATAATATAGCACAGTCTGAAGAGAACACAATGTCCTGTCATACAACTTGCCCCACACTATAGCCCTGCTATCCCTAATTAAATCCTAACCGCACACGAAGCCACATAGTCAGAGTAATGGGAAGTCGGAATTATGGGCAGTCTGTATAATAAGGCCTATACTGTATAATAGAACATGATTTCTTAAATGGCCTTTACACTTGTTGATTGTGCAGGATTAGAGTAATGGTCAATAATTAGGTTTCTGTGGTTTCTGTGCTGCTGTAGGTCAGGAAGTGTATATTATTGAGTCTGTTATAGTCACTTAGCTCCATCTAGTGATAGTAGCCTAATACATGTTTTTATCCCACTATTTTTGTAACCCATTTGTGTCAATTGTCTAATATAATCCTGACCTGGGCGCTACACTCCCTCTGCCAACCTGTGGAGAGCAATGGACTGACCTCATGCTTCTGTTACATTCCACGTTTTGTCTGGGATTCCTGTGTTTTCCATTGGGATTCTGAAGTACATGATTAATACAGGAAACAGGAATACCCCCAACATATTATTTAATTTAATTATTCCAATACATTAATTGTGTTTCATTTCATTTAATTATACTGTACATATACGCCCACACGGAAAGGACTTATATGAAACTTATATGTTCATATATGTGCATATATGCAACATATATGTCATATTCAGGTACATATATGTGCATATATGTATATAAGCATGACATATATGCAACATATATGGCACTTATATAGTGCATATATGCCACATTTAGGTCCATATATGTGCATATATATCTATAAGTAGGACAACATATACGTCATATTCAAGTACATATGCAACAAATATGGCACTTATATAGTGCATACATGCCACATTCAGGTCCATACATGTAAATAAATATCATAATTATGCATAATATATAGCTCTATTGAAATTCAGGTTCATAATATTGCATAGCCATAATACACCATGTAAAGCTCATAGACATGTCACAAACAGGTTAATAATGCATACATTATGTAAAAATGACAACATGAATAGATTGTGTTTAAAACATTTATTTGCAAGTTAATTCACTCACACAGGCGCGTGTATAATACATGTGACAATCTTGGGACTAACTTTCCCTTTCTTTATTTTGACTGTCTACTAAGCAGTCTTCATCAGGGCAATACTGCAGGGCATTATGTAGCCTACATGCCTGTTTGCAATTCAGATGGACCAAGCACTATGCACTCCACATGAGGAACCACATGTACACCTTGTCTGATATAATTTCAACTTTAAAGGCAGAAAAAAAGAAACAAGCTGCGATGACAAGCGTGGATATAGCCAGGTCAAACTCACATCATTCTATTTTTCTTCTTGTAATATTACCACATGGTTGAGGACAACCTGGAACCCCATCAACGCCTTGTGGCCAATTATGTGTACCATAAATTAACTGCTGCATGACATTAATCTGTTTGGAAGGCATATCTATCTATCTATCTATCTATCTATCTATCTATCTATCTATCTATCTACCGGTATCTATATTTATATAAAGCATTACATTATGAAAGGGGGGGGGGGGGGAAATTAAAAAGGTAAAAACAAGACATTTATCTCATCGTATTTTGCCGCACAGTCTAGCTGAATGGTCTAGCAGCTAGCTAGTGGACCAGCATAGCCCAGCATCACCAGCTGGTGAAACTGGCCTATGCTGGTCTATGCTGGTTTAGCTGGTCTCATTACTTTGTACATATTTATGCTGCCAGTACAGTAGTCATTGTATCTTTGGTAGACCCCCCCCCCCCCCCCCGTCAATTTATCTATTTGAAATACTTTAACATATCTGCTTACACATGTACAGTAAAAAAGGTCCATTTTAGTTAATTTAAGCATTTTTATATCACAATGACAATGATCCAACTGTCATTGTGTAGGCCTATGTAATGTATTTTGGAGGGTGTTAAACATTGCAATTTATTATTATTAACTTCTACTACACTTACACTACATCTCAGAGACGAATATTGTACTTTAACTCCACTACAATTATTTGAGAACTTTAGTTACTAGTTAATTTGTATTTTTATTACAAAACCTACAGCAATCTGGGAACCCATCTGCAAAAATAAAGGGAAAATGGCACCCCCTTGAGTCAACAGTTTGTCTCAAGAGACTAAACATACAGTAGGGAAACCACCTTAGATATAGGCCATTTGAAAATGGCCAATCTACATGTTCCCAATTGTGAACTTGTAGATCCATTTTCAAAATGTTTTAGACATTTTAAGCATTTCTACATAATGAGTACTTTCTGCTTTTGGTACTTTTAAGTGCATTTTGATACACTTTACATTTTGATACATTTTACCTACACACAATACTCTTACTTAAGTTGATACCAGTAATCTTACCTAAGTAAAGTTTTATTACCATACTTTACAGTATTTCTACATTGCAGTATTCATACTTCAACTTAAGAAATGTTTTCCACTACTGCTCACATAGGTTTAAGCAATGTAAAGACAAAGTAAACTGTTCAAACCGCAGCTCATCAGTTTCAGCTTGCAGCTGGTGCTTGATTACTAAACGTAATTGTGAACTATATGACTGAGATAGGGATGGGAATGATCAATTAATTGATAACCTTATCGATTAACTGGTTAGTATGTCCAACATAAAATATGTTAGACATAATATTTGCTGATATAAATACAAAAGGCATATTATATTCCTCAATCAAGTATTTATTTGACCATTTGAGATACAGGGCCAGTCAATGGCATCTTTGTGAGGAATACAATGAAATGGAAAAGTCACACGCATACATACATATTATACACACACATCCTTAAAACACAGGTACATTGTTTTGGCGAACCCACATTTGGGTGAAATTTCAAAGTTGAAATAAAGCACATTAAAAATAAAGCATATTGAATTGTATAGGTTAGAAAATACATTTACAATGCTGGGATCCCTGATTGTGTCTAACGTACAAAAGTGCAAAAACACAAAGGTGTTTCTGTAGGCTGTCGCCAGAACCTTAAAAAAAAAGAAAAAAAGAGATTCCATTCACATAATATGCCTTTCAAAAATCAGACCTGTCTTTATTGAGTGGTGCTGACGTGCTGTACAGTACTTGTGCTGTACATATGTACAAGCCCTCCTCCCTGGCCTGTGTGTTAGGCTGTGCAACAGTGACACATGGTGGTGAACAAATGCTATAACGCTATTTTCGTCTATAGGAGTGATTGCACCACTCAAAACAGCCTAACCAGTAAGACCACTGAGGGCGAGAAACGACCTCGCCACTGGCCATATATGGAGCATGTCTTGGGTGTACAGGGTTTGATGAGGTCAGATCAACATATTTTATGTTAGAACAGGTCAGCTCCATATATGGAGATCTAAGGTTGGCAGCGGGGGAAGTGTCTTGAGTGTACAGGCTTAGGTAGGGCCGGGCCTTAATTTTCAGGCCTGTTGAGAACACAAATAATGAGATGCACAAAACTTTGGGGCAGGCCTATCTAAAGTTTAAATGGACAGGCTATCAGTCAAAAGGGAGACATCAAAGAGGAAGGATAGATGTAGAAGGATCAACCTTAATATGGAACCACAAGGTTCTGACATATATCCATATGCAGTACTAATATTGATCAGGGATCTCTATATATGGACTCAATTGCGACAGCAGGTCGCATTTATGACATCAGGGATCTCCATCCCGGATGTCACGAGACCTGGTCACCATACAGTTAGTATGTGGGGGCTTTTGAGTGATTGACTGAATAAGTACTTGTACTCTGAAAAATAAAATAAAAGGTATCGGGACAACTCTAGAGCAGAACAGCTCGATGTGATTCATTGCAAACTTTGATGAAGAATCTCTTAATGATCGATTAACCCATTTAGGATAGAAAACGTATTCTACAAATGTCTTCTAAATATGACAGTTTTCTGAAGAAACCTATGTTTAAAACAACAAAAGGGGTTCCTGTCCTGAATGGGTTAAAACAATAGACTAGTCTCGCTCATGTGCATTTGGGAAGACACAAATGTACACCTCATCACCGGATTTTAAAACAATGCATTTCTGCTCTATCTGGTCTATGGAAAGTAGACACACAGGCGAAAAAAGGCATTGATTTACACGTCTGATGTGTTCCACAAAACTAGGTACAACGTGAAGCCTTTTCAAAAGTACAGCAATTTATGTACTTCCTGCTGGTGAAGGAAATGATACTATGTCCTGAATTTCTCCATAACCACCACCACCACTCAGCTTTGCGAAAAAGTCTTCACGTCTCTTACTGAGGGTGTACCTTTTGCTGGTATAAATCAGTCCTTTATGTACCATTCTCCTATGCACTACGACTTCATCTGGTGCTGTTCTTTGTGCAGAAATGATGGCACTTTTCTCATAAGCGGTAGTCTCTGTCACCCTGCCATTATCTAGAACAGTTGTATCATATTTGGTAAAACACTTTACTCTTCTGTCGTTTGTCAATTCCAAACAAAACTCCTTAACTTGTTCACTAACTGCATACTTAGTGGTGATGAATGGTACTGCTCTGTGCAACAGGAATTTGTTGACTATCTGAAGAGCTACACACTTAGTTCCATGCAGCCGTTTCAAAAGACCACCATTTGCAGTCTTAAACACAAATGCTGAATGTGCCCAGAGTGGCCCCCACAATTTTAAAGACTTTGCCAGGTGAGTTAGCAGATGTACATTAAATGTCATAGCTGCTTCCCAATACAGCAACTGAACCTTGGTGACAAACTCAAACAGCATGTCATCTGCTTTGTTTACATCTTGGAAGCTGATGTTTTCTTGCAAAAGCAAAAATACTGCAGACACCAGAAGGCTTAGATGCTTCACATAGCATGGTTTAAGTATTCCATTCAGGACTGGCAAGCTGTAATATAGGAGCCATGCCCGCCACTCTGAAGCTTTCCAGTATTTGCGCTCTGCAAGGGGCCTGGGTAGTCGTGTTATCAGGTGTGGAGGCTTAATATCCTTCATCCTGTTCTCAAGCCTCCTCAGTGTTGGGACTTCCAATGTAGTATGGTTGACCACTTCCTGTCAAAAGTAGCTATGTGAATTGTCTAATGACACCAAGTAAAACAGCATGCATATAATCTGGTACGAACCCCCACACTATATCAAAATAAGGCATGTTTATGACACTTTTGTTTTGTGCTACTGCTTGCTCCATGTCTAACAGCATTGCCTTGGCCTCTCTGTCTGCATAGACTGCTGGAGTCACCTGTTTCTCTACTAGAGTACCAGGATGTAAACAGAAGCCACAACCAAAGTAGCCATTAAACTGGTGGTGTTTTGTCTGGATTTTCAAGAAGTGCCTGAATTTGAGGTGCAATTGGTACGTTGATAAAGAAGCTTGCACTGTTCATGGAAGAACAGACTGCACAATGCAAAATGTTTGCATCGGTTATTTATTTTTGCGTGCCAATGTACATTTACAGCTTTTGCAGTAGAAGTGGAACTCCACTATGTCAGAGTTGTTTTTAAAGACCTTGTTGAACTAATATTTTGATCTTGGCAACACCTCTTTGCCAAACAACATATTAATTAGCTTTAACAAGTCCTCAAGTTGTGTTCCAGTTATATTATGCTTTGCTGCATGACTCATTAGCATGAGAAGAGCTTCAGCCTTTGTACCTGCTGACATTAGTACTGAATCCATATTTATGTCAAACCCGATCTGTCCGAATGGATCATCTTCTGGAAGCTCTTCCATTTCTGAATCAACTTCACAAGTACTGCCCTCTGACTCACGACCAGATTCCTGGACCACTTCAGATTCAGCACTGCCCTCTGATGATGACTCACAACCAGATTCCTGGACCATGTCACTTGGTTGCCGCTCAGATGGAAGGAGAAAGAATCCAGATGGATTCATGACCTGCAAAATAAAACACCACATGAGTGCATATGTCTGCATAGGACAGTGAACACAGCTTTTCTCATAGGTTTAATATAAAATGTGGTACCTTTTTCAAAAGGCAGACGGTATAAACATGCAAAAGTAGTTATTTTGCCAATTGCCGTTAACCATCATTATGGTTAATAACACTAGTTAGCCATGTGCATAGCCTTAACTGACACACATCTTCTTTTTTTTTTTTAAGATATTTTTTTTGCGGCTTACGCCTTTTATTGATTTTTTAAGGGACAGACAGTAGGCTGACAGGAAACAGGAGAGAGATGGGGGGATGACATGCGGTTAAGGCCGTGTCGGGTCCGGGAGTCGAACCCGCGGCACACCGCGACTGGATCACCAGTCCGGTGCCCAGACCGTTACGCTACGGCCTGGGCCACTGACACACATCTTTAATGAAACGCACCTTAGGCGTGGTTGGTAGAAGAACTCACCTGGCCAGTCATATCATCTGGATCAGATGGAAGATCTTGGTCATCAAGGTCAGATGAAGACGTGAGCTATAAATGACAAAACATTCATAAGTGCTCCAATATACAGTATGGGCACAAAAGGTAGACAGACAAACAGTTACTCTGACAACGGGTGGGTATAACGGTTATTGCATAACAGGGTGGGGATGCAGCCTAACTTTCCCCAACCAGCATCACTCTCGAGTAGGCTGGTGCCCGACAGGCACAGGTCTAGTTATTTTTTATATTGAAATCAATATCAATCAAATAAAAATATGTAACCACTTAACGATTTAAGACTAACCACTTAAGCCCCATTTTATACTTTGTCACACAACAGTGCCATACAAGAAATAGTGAAACTATCAGATCTACAAGCTCACAATGCTTCACATCAGACCTTGTAGATTTACACAATTTTTGTTTTGTTTAGTTTAGCCTGTAATGACATGCCCGATTTTTTCTTTCACCGAACCCCTTTGCCAGAAATAGCCTTGCAACGCATCACGCTGTGAGATTTTAAATCTGCTATTTTTACCAAATACACAAAAACAAAATATAGGGACTGCATGAGAATAATGAAGGTGTGGTTGATAGAAAGCCTTACCTGGTCAGTCATGACGTCTGGATCTGGTAGAGAATCTCGGTCGTCACGGTCATCAGATGGCTATAAATGACAAAACACATTGATGCTTTTTTCACTAATATTTTGTTAAGTTTCGCCTGTAATGACATGCCCGATTTTTTTTCCTTCACCAAAACCCCTTGCCGGAAATAGTCTCACCTACAATCACAACACATCATGCTGTGAGATTTTAAATGCTATTTTTGCTAAATATTCAGCAACAAAATATAGGGACTCTAGGGTGCATGAGAATAATGAAACCACCTTCAGGTGTGGTTGATAGAAAAGCTTAGAGATAGGATCCAGAAGGAAGCACACACACATCTCCAGAAACATCTCCAGAAATTATACAGGTGCTGGACAAAAAAATATACGTACAATGAAAAGGAAGGGATGTCCGCACACAAACGTTTCGACCCTTACAGGTCTTCGTCGTATTGAACTGGTAGAGAATCTCGGTCATCAGATGGCTTAGGCTATAAATGACAAAACACATTGATGAGTCCTTGTGCCTACATACATTAACAGTGAAACCACAGCTCGTGTCCTCATGGGTGCGTTCGGAAATGCGCCTTGAACGCACTGGTGTGCTCTCTTGTCGTTCGTTTATTCAGTGCACTCGGTGTGTTGTAGTTCGAAAATCCAGTGTGCTGCACACCGGGTGTGCCGAGTGCTATTTTTCAATAGATAAAGTATAACATAATGCTTAGTTAAAACACCAAAAGGGGTTCAATTTTAACGGGCCATGCCTTCGCATTATTTCATTTTGTTAATACCTGTTGACTTCTATGGAATCCAAATAATTGAACTCAGTCATGGCGAATTTGAATCCATATGTGTCGTGTCATGAACTCACCTCGGCATTTGGACCTGGTCCCACTTCATCTTCCAAGCGGCTGGCAGCAGTAAGAATTACCTGAATGCAAATTACGAAATAATGTATTTAACAAACAGTAGGTTGTTTAATAATAAATACAATTACATTATTATTAATTTTAAACAAATCTATGTTTTCAATAAATACAATTTTAATAAAAACACGTCCAAAAGTTTTGATTATACTATATTATAATAAGTAGTACAACGGTGTCATGCAATGAATAGTGAAAATAGCAGATCTACAAACTCACAATATTAATCTCTCACCTCAGCATCTGCAGTGTGCGAAGAGTCCGAAGATGAACTGATTTTGTCACACTGAAAACATTTTCAAGACAAATAACATCAGGTAAAACATCAGATTATGTCTCATAATTGATTAATTCTGAATATGGGGTATTATTCTACATTTCTCATAAAGTGACTTACATCCAAATGTCCTCTTTTCAGTCTTGGAGGAGGCAATTTTATTTTTCTGTTAGGCTCCAAGTACAATTTGTACTTACGTCTAGACATTCTTTAATTTTTAAAAAAAGGAGAAAAAGAAGACGACATTAATAACTGACAGATTCTTTAACAGAATGTGAGTTTACACTTAAAAAAATTAACTAAACAGAAGGGTGTTATAGCCTATTTTCCCCCCATTGTTCAATAGGACATCCTGTAATGCTCAATAAAGTTTTAATGTGTGCTTATTACCGCCTAAAGTTAAAGGTCTCGAGCACGCACTCGCAGTAGTACGCACCAATCAGAGTGGCGAATAGAACCTACTCTACACCGACACAAGCCACGGAGCAAGTCCAATTTACCTCATACTTTGTTCTCAGACTCGACAATTTATATCATTTCACTTTTGCTATAGACAGTCCGGCGTCTACTAGTTCACACAGCAAAAATGTTTGCTTATGTAAAATATTTAGATGAGAATTGTAAAGCAATAGTTCCCACCTCTGACATTAAGGATTTTGACAGCAGCAGTGCATATTGCTACGGTTTATTGGGTGCGCTGGCAGGGGCACATTTTGTTGCTGAAAGGTGAGTCATACTAAAACACTCAAAGTAATAACTAATAAGTATTAAAAATATACCTAACTTAAGTCTTTTAATTTGGAAAACATGCATTTGGGGGTAGGTAGACAGTCTACCGCCCGTAGACGGTGGAAAATAGTTCACTAGTACGCTCGAGCTTTCGGCGCGATACCATGGTACGGATAAATATAAATCATGCTTGTAACTTGTGTCAAGCTAATAGCTATATTTTCATAATGCTGACGAGCCTATAATACGCACATTAGACTCAATACATTCATATACACGTGAAAGGACCGCAATGGAAACAAACCGCTGGCTTTGTGTTGTATACTTGTATACTATGTCTACGGGAATTCGGAACCGGGAGGAGGCGGTAAATGTTTGGGCTAAAGCTAAACCAGAGCTAGCTTAGAGCTAAAGCTGGCTAGCTAAAGCTGTCCCACAGCTAGCTAGCTAGCTGTGGGACAGCTTTAGCTGTTAAGCTAACGTGGCTTCAGTATATGGCAGTATATGGCCACAAATGGACAGACAGTATGCCGACGTTATAGTTATAGGTCGTTTTCTGTACTTACATCTTATGTGTTTTCAGAGTCAAGAGAAGAACAACTCCTCTCTCGAAGGGGAAAAGAGTTCGAGTGCAAACTTTGAAAGAAAAATCACACCACAGCAGTCCGGGTGCACCGAGAGAAGATGCTAAAAAGTAAAAACAAATAAACAATGAATGTACGTACGTCACTTCCATTGAAATGATTAGCGGGGGCGGGGCTGTGATCAAAATAGGGACACTTCACCCTTTTTGCAAAAAAAATTATGTTAATGACGTTTAGAAGCTTTAGAACACTTTCCTGGAGATCTTTATGTGTGTAATATGTGGTTTTAGATATTTTAGATTGTAGCAGTGAGCCTGTTGTCTCTGATGTCATGGACACTGGGCTCACTAGCTTCCTTCCTGGACTACATGTTGTCTCAGTAAGACAGCTCTCCCCCTATCCACAAGGAGGAGCAGTGCACCAAAGAATTATGGGAATTGTAGTCCAGGAAGGTAGTGAGACCAGTGTCCATGACATCAGAGACAACAGGCTCACTGCTACAATCTAAAATAACTAAAACCACATATTGCACACATAAAGTATATATACAGTTGGAGGGTACAGCATTTTGTAGACAGAGCTATATCACATTGCATCGTTTTATACATTTTTTGAAGAAAAAAAATAGCATTTTGTTTTGTAGTCATTTAGACAAAGCAGCATTTTTTCTCTCAAGACTAAAATAAGATGTAAGGTTTATAGCTCTGTTTTACATGTGCAGTAGGTCTACTTAAGGTACAGATACATCATACTTGGATTGGCCCTCTGGATTAATATAGATAGATATATATATTAAAAAAAAGTCTAGCCTGTAACGATGACATAAAATAAATATGGTAAAACACTACATTTCCTTAACTGTTTTAACTGGATAAAAAATAAAAATAAAATCCCACTAGCTATTTATAAATTATAATAAGCTGTATTGCCTATAGGCACAATGCACAATGCAATGGTGAAGAAACATTATTTGTCATTGTCATAATGGACATACATTTTAGCTTCTTATTACTGATACCACTTTAATTTAATTGTGTAATTTTGTTGCATATTATCTGTCTAATAAGTCCATAGACATTCTAAAGCCAGTTTAAGACACAAACTTCTCCCATAATATATTTATGATGCATAATGTTTAACATAATCTTTTGCTTTGTTGTTCTCTTTCTAACTGTCACAGATGCAGTGTTATCAAACCCAAAGACAAAATCACAAAGTAAGTGGAAAATAAAAACATTACGCACACATTGAAAATGGCTACTGATCAAACTGGTATAAGTGAATAATAATGTTTACATTTTGCTGTACTATATGTAGTTTCAGAGTCTGAGTCTGGCAGTGACAACGCAGTGGAATCATCTCCATCTGTATCTCCAACAGGAGACGAGGTACACACACACACACACACACACACACACACACACACAAAATACTGTAGGGTGTAGGTATACATTGCCACTACAATACAAATCAACTTAGATCTGTGTGGATTGTAAGGATGTCCCCGAACATTCGGGGTTCGAACCTTCGCTCGTTAGGGTTGGCACTCGAATCTTAATTAATGGCCTAATCAGGGGGGCACACAACCGATGTGCCAGTGCGCATACGTCGTCAAAATGTTTTCTGTGCGTAGATCAAAGGCATGCAAGGCGCATTTGCGCACCAAAGCTGAGACAGTTATGTAGAGAAATCTGACAGGCATTCAAAAGGAACTCAAATGTGATGTTAATGTCCTGTAAGTAGACTTAAAATAAAACTAGTGTTGACTAATCATTACATGTTGCTCCTATTTTGAAGAGGAAGTTAGTGCACAGGAAGTCTGTTTCAGCTGTAAACAAGCTACTATGACACTTTCCCAAAGTTATGTGCTAGGGTACAGCCTTAGTGGATTGGTTAAATGTGCTGTAGGTATTTTGTTTTTGTTAAAATTAAGAGAACTGTTAAAGAAATGTACAATAAATCACACACACACTCACTTAACCCATTTAGACCTGACAACGATTCTAACATGTCTTCTAAATCCTGACAGTTCTAAATCCTGACAGCAGAAGTCATACAAAATAAGCAAAAATGGAAGTGAAACAAATACATCAGCAGACAAAATTAAAACATTTGTTACATTATATGTAATGAAATATGTACTGTAGTAATACTGATTATTTCTGTTTGTGCTTCTTGTCAGATTCACTTGGGAGGAGACATTAAAATTCGGCGAGAGGCTTGGGCCAGAATCCAAAATTCTCCAAGGGATTCGTTATTTGTAAAGGAGCTTGCAGTGGCTACTGAGCCACCAGCTCAGTGGCCTTGTGGTTAGAGTGTCCTGAGAATGCCTCCCTGCTTGACACTCAGCATCAAGGGTTGGATTGGGGGTAAGTCCCTGCGACATACTAGCGTCATGTTCAGGGGGTGTACTTGTACATCAAGCTGCCTCACGGTACAGAAACAGGAGATAGGCTCCTGCCCTATGGGCCTCATGGCTACAGAAACAGGAGATAGGCTCCTGCCCTATGGGCCTCATGGCTCGGCAAGGCTACTTGCGGTGGCTATGTGTGGCACAAAGACACTGGGGGAACGGAGCCTACTGGCAAGGAATGACAAAGATCAGAACAAATTTATAGTTTCATAACACTTATTCATGTTCCAGCTAATTCAGAAGACTTTGGAGGAGATGGAGAGACGAGAGCAACAGGGGCAGGGCAGTAAACGGACCCCCAAGCCTAACCTAAAATTTGTGGAGGAGGAGGGGGGAATGGATCTTTCTAAGAAAAAGGTAAGTGTGGTCTTTTGTGTGTTTATTATGTACAGTACATGCTACCACAAAGTAATCCAAGATTCTAATTAAAGCAGTATCTAATTCTAAATGACACGTCATTAATGCACTCAGATATTTTTCGTCATCTATCTCCTAATTGCCCTTTTGGAAGTACAGTAGTCAGATTTTTCCATTGGTAAATGGTGCATTTATATATATTGTGGGGTCTCGCGAGCGACACCCCGCGATGGTAAGTGCGTTGCCAGGGCAACCAGACAAGCTGTCAGACAGAAGACGCCTCGGATCGTAAGACACGCCCTCGGCCGCCTAATAGGGGATGTCTACGTCCCGAACCTCCTCCTCCACCAGATTGAGCTGATGGACGGACCGCGCCCAAACCAGCAAGCGGCCACACCCGGCGTATAAAAGGAAGACTTAGTAGTCGGTCTGACAGCGGCTGGTTCACACACACAAGCGCTCACGGAGGCACGCACGCACAAACCGTCGGGGGGTAAGCAGACACACACACTCCTGTGTATATATCTCTGCATGCCTTAACTGTCACTCTCCCCGTCACAGGCTTTCAGGATCGGGCCAGGGAATGTCCGCGGGACAGAGACCTCGGACGACACGGATGAATGAGTGAATTAGGAACGGGAGTTCCAGGAGTTCACAGTTATCGCGACGCAACAGGGGGGCAGCCCTGCCACAGCGAAGACAACTGGAACCCATACTAAAAGGTCGGAAGGAAACCTATTTAATTCCACACAGACTATTCTTCGAGGACTGCCTAGCAAGCAGGCTCTCGTTGTATTGAACGCCGGTGGGCTAAACGGCAGGTGCACGCTCGGAGCTGAACCCGCTATGGGAGAAGATACGCTACAGTAAAGGCTAAATACTGACGACGTCACGAAGCAAGGCTCCGCCGTCATATTATTATTATTCTTATCGTTTCTTATTATAACGAGCCCTCCAGTGTGGAGTCGTGCCGTTTTGACATCTGAGCGCAGCCGCTCAGATGTCAAAGTGGGAAGAGCCCGAACCGCAGTGACATTATGGGCCGTTGTGTGATGGTGTTGCACACTGAAAATACCTACAGCTATGTGAGCTTGTAGATAAGCCATTTTAGGCATGCCATCACACAATGTTTTATTGTTATTACCTTACTATCAAGGGTAAC
Source organism: Protomyctophum parallelum (assembly GCF_964188405.1). Classification (NCBI taxonomy): domain Eukaryota; kingdom Metazoa; phylum Chordata; class Actinopteri; order Myctophiformes; family Myctophidae; genus Protomyctophum; species Protomyctophum parallelum. Next base: position 79,870,357 of record NC_139697.1, on the reverse strand, counting down.
CTTAACAAAGGTTATTATAATTAGCCTTAGTACCAAGGTTAACTATACTTATTACTTACTGTCTGTTGATCTGATCATCGTGATTGATCCTTTCCTATTCATCCCTACACTAGATATACCTCAAATTAAAGACGACAGCGCCTTTCTGGCTTATTTTTATTTTATTTTTTATTGTAGGCCTACTTGCTTTTTTTCACCATAGATAAGTTTGTATGATGTTGGTCTCATTGGTAGGGTAATTAACTTGCTGCATTTGTGTTTATAATTGTTTAAGAATCGACCAATTAGAGACATGGACACTGATAGAGACACATCAGCACAAACATTGCAGGTGAGTAATATTTGACAGAAGGATTGTGAATTGTGATTTACTTATATTTGACTAGAGGAGGCAAATTGGTTTGTTAAGGGCTGATCTCACAAAATTATCAATGTATTTGCACTGCCAGCAGGTAGGTATGTTAACAATTGATCAACAATTGATTTTTTTTCTTTTTTCTTTTTAGAATTTTTAACTATCCTCAACTTTGCTGCTCTGCTTTTGGACCTCCTGGGACAATGGTTAATTATCTGTAGACAATGCATTGACCATCATTACTTTCTCAGATCATGGCAGCAAAATAATATTGCTGGTGTAAATGTGAAGGCAGCATTATGCAGCCTGCTATGTTTTTGTCCCACAACCAAAAAAGTCCAAATAATGCGGCTGCAGCTTTTTTCAGTTTTCCGTTCAGGAAACAGTTTATAAAAACGTAACCTCGCATCACCAGGCTTTCCACCTCGGAGGAAAGCCTGGTCTGTGTTACAAAAGTTCTGTGTGAACCCAAAAAGGAATGCTGGCCAGGCTAATAAAAACAGCAGCAAAGTAACTGAAGTTTTACAGTAGTAGAGTGCTGTCCTGCCCACTACTGTAAAAGTTAACACTTTTGTCATGTCACTGTTTAATTTTAAGAGCCATCCATCCATCCAGCCATCGTCTACCCCTTATCCGGGCCGTGTCGTGAGGGCAACAGCTCCAGCAGAGAGCTCCAGACCTCCCTGTCGCGAGCAACACCGGCCAAATGCACCTGAAGGTCCCCCGAAAGTAAGTACATTGTCATTGTCTCCACCAGGCCGTAGGCATAGGGAGAGAGTATGTTTTGCACTCCGTCCGTCCGTCCGTCCGTGTGTCCGTCCGTCCGTCTGTGAACAGCTAATCTCTGGCACCGCTGGCTTGATCGCAGCCATATTATGCACACACACTCCCTGAATGCCAGAGCTGAACCTCTGCCCCAAAGTTTTCACATTGGCCTGTTATAGTGCCACCAGGAGGCCACTTTGTGCAAAACAAATGTTTTGACAGTACACCTACAGATTTTGTCCAAACATCGCGCAAATTGGTACAATGCAGTCTCTCTAGAGCCATTCAACGAAACATGTCTTTCAGATTTTTCATCCTGATTGGCTAAGATTGGTTTCCAAAGTTCGCAGGAGTACAAAATGCTGCAAATCGCACAATACCACTAGGCAGAGGAAGAAATGGCACTTTTTAGAATCCTCCTCCTCAGGTCTAAATTGTTAACTTAAATGTGATATTTATTTATTTTTTCAGATTGAAATTGTGAAAGGATCAGGAGTCCTGTGCAACAGGACAACCTGGTTTTCCACCTCCAACAGCACCACTCCAACCCAAATGGTGTGATTGCTGCTGATGGGCGTGTTCCCTATTGAGGAACTCCTGGAGAGCAACCTCAGCGGTATTTTTTTCCCCAAAATCTCTTTAAGTCGATCCATTAACTAATGCAGAATTAAGATTTGAACCTGCTTGGGATAATGTATTTCCGTTTGTACCTCCATAACATAAATCTGAGATATTGCTTAAGTGAAACATCATGTAGTTAGGGGGATTTTGAAAAATAATGTTTCAAATATCTTATTTAGGTGGGATGTCAAAGCGTGGCACTGGGGAACATTTGAAGGCCCTGGATCCAGAGAAAAAGAACGCCATACTTGGTGAGTACAAAAAAAGAATTCAAGAAGAAAAAGAACAGTTCATAGATATGCATTGAGTTGACTACTTTAACCATCCCTATTTTCACTATTTATTAGCCATCAGTGGTAGTTTATCACTGGAGTCAGAAAATATCAGGTAAGTGATGACACCCATTGCAGAAATCTGCACGGCGTAGCACCTGGTAATTATAAAAGCCTAACTTAATTTGCTCACTTCATCGCAGCTCACTATAGTCTATATTCTGGGCTACTAGTGTGCTTCCACTGAGATAAGTGTGGTCCTCTGGGTTGTAGAACATGTACAGTAGTTGGTTAGTCAATAATTGTTGTCCTGGCCCAGGCCGTAGCGTAACGGTCTGGGCACCGGACTGGTGATCCAGTCGCGGTGTGCCGCGGGTTCGACTCCCGGACCCGACACGGCCTTTACCGCATGTCATCCCCCCATCTCTCTCCCGTTTCCTGTCAGCCTACTTTCTATCCCTTAAAAAATCAATAAAGGCGTAAGCCGCAAAAAAATATCTTAAAAAAATATATATAATAATTGTTGTCCTACAGCAGTGGTTCCCAACTGGTGGGCCGCAAGGGGATTTCAAGTGGGCCCCCAAATCATTGGACAAAACACTAGAATGTTATTAAAATATAACATTCATATTTAAAGAAGTCTTTAAAAATGATACTATTTTATGGTGTTTCTTAGAATGGAATAAGTATACTATGTTCCATTGATCTAAGCCAGAACACAAGTTGATTGATCATTAAATAAACATCAAATAAACAACTTAAGAAAATGCACGTGGCCCACCTACAGTATCAACTTGTCTACTGCCAGTGCCAGGTTATGTGAACAGATAGGCGGGCCGTGAAAACAATTGAAGATTTTCATGTTGGTTCTGCCACAAGAAAAGATTGGGAAAAACTGATCTACATCTACGAGTGCATGTGTTTGGTCCGACGGAGCATTGGTCCGATGCATTGGTGTGATCGACAACCTACCTCAAACCCTCACCCTAACCCTAACCTCCCCGGGGGCAGCACACCTAAACCTAACCCCGACCCCCAGCGCAGACCCTCACCCTAACCCTAACCTCCCCCAGGGCGCAGCACACCTAAACCTAACCTCGGACCAATGCGCGTCGGATCATAGTATGCCTCCCTACATCTACTGCACCCTTCTTCACCCATAACCCATTTAGACTTGAGGCCAATTCAAAACGCAGTCGTAACCTTAGTTTTTATTTTTAGAATATTGTTAACATTCAATGAACATATAACTATATATACTCACTCTACAAATAACAGGGCCTGTGATATTTTAATTTGTCCATTAACACCCAGCCCTGTATAATGTAGTAACGTCCAAAATGACTCCCAGATTGAATTGCACTTTGACATGAAGGGTATTTCAGGTCTAAATGGGTTCATCATTAATCATGCCATTTGCACCATATCATGCTTTTAGTTAATTTGCTTGATTTGCATGTCTTATCACTAAATAACCTGTGCTGATGAGTGCTGTCACGTCGCCAATACTAATTAAAGTGACATTTGTGAGAAAAGCTTGTTTAAATCTATTCATTCCATATACCATCTTTTTGGTTAAAGGCCAACAATCGTCAACAATAGGTTTGTGTACACACTAACAGATGGACTGCTTGAATTCTAGTTGACTTCAAGCATGTATTTTTTTGTATTGCCATGTTTTGTTCTTGCTTAAATGTAAATCGCTCTGGATTAAGAGCGATTTACATTGCTAAATGCCTAAATTATAAATCGGGTCCACTGTCTTCTCATTATTGCCTTTTCCTTGATTCTATGTAGAAGCCACATTAAAGAAGTTCCCGCAGTCAACCAAAGGCATGCTGGGAACAGCAGTAAACGGAAAGCTGACGGAGCTGCGGCGGTTCCACAAGAAGTAGACAAACAAGTAATGATATTATTAAAATGAAATAAAGCTGTTGATACAGCCCCTCCTATATCCAGCTTTAATGTCTGTCCACTGACTACACAAACATTAAATTCAGATTGACAATGAATGGAGAATGATACATCATAGTGTATTGTACCGTCATGATGACATGACGCAAATTGTGATGTGCATTTTGTAGCTTGCTTCTGAACTAATGATGCCTCTTTTTGATCAAATCAGATTTGGGGATGACGAGTGCCGGAGAGAAGCCTTGCATGGTGTCCTGGAGCCCCCACCTGTATTTTTTGTTATTTATGAGCTAATTATAATTTATTATGATTTATTTTTATATGCCAATGCCATAATTAAATGTTTATTCTCCCAAGAAACATCTCCGAGGTCTTCTTTTCTGACACATATTTTTTTTATTCAGAAAGATAAAGATATAGATTATGTAATTATACATATAATAGGCTACATCACTGGTTCCCAAACCACATACACAATTTCTGTGTAAATAAAATTGTTGCTATTATATTATTATTATTATTGTATTATTTATAATTGTATTATTATTATTATATTATATTATTTATGTACATATATGTACATGTGCATATATGTGCATATATGTTCATATAAGTGCATATATGCACATATATGTTCAGGGGGTCCAATTTCATATATGTTACATATATGTCTATCATATATGTAATATATATGTCTAACATATATGTTACATATATGTTAGACATATATGTCTAACATATATGTAACATATAAGTCCTTTCCGTGTGGGACATTATACTGTGAACTGTGGTTGAGGCATTTTGCATTATTATACATTTTACTAAAGCTGTGAAACAGTTAATTCTTGGTTTGCACTACAATGAATGAGTGATGCTCATTTTTGGACTGGCAATCGTTTGGGCAGCTAAACACACTAGGACCAGAGTTTTTGCAACAACGTGAGCAGTGTTGCTTATTGTGTGCCTTTTGTCTGTGTGTTTACAGGTGAGAAACGATGAGATAAAGTGTAGAAATGTGATAGTGAACATGTTAAATGAATGTATAAACGTAGAAGGGTATCTGTGAAGCATACAGTATGTGTGTGTGGAATGTACATGCGTTGTCATTAGAAATGCTTGTCAATATACTCAACATGACGTTTTGGGTTGGGTTAAGAAGCTCACCTGTAGCCTGGAATGAATGTGATGTGGATGTGTGTTGTGTAAGATGATTTCATTATGGTATAGTTACCAGAGTAATGTAATGCAGCTGATATATTTCCGTTTTTGAGAGTTCTTTTAATACTGTGAGACAGTTATAGCCTACTGAAGACACATTAGCCTATAGTTTGTTTACAAGGTGAAAACGTTTTGCTATTGATATGTGATGTATTTGATAATTGTGATTATTTTGATACAAAATAAATCATTTTGTGGTTTCTGTACACTGCACAAAGTACAAGAGTATTACTGCTATTTCATGTATTGTGTGGAGTCTCGCCACAGTACCACCAGAATAATGGGTGCGTTCCTATGACAACCAGACAAACGCCGACCTCGCTGACGCGCTTAGCAATCAGCGACAGCCGCAACCTGTCAGCCGCGCCCTTTATAAACGCCAGTTGAACTTAGCCCTGACACTGGCTGGTTCACCCAAGAACGCTCGGACAATGTATGTCGGCAGCTTGGCACTGGATGGTAAGTCCACACTCCTCTCGGTACCGGATCCCTCGACGCTATCTAAACTCACTGTTTGATTGTTTGTACCGCAACTCAATTCTGTCTTGTATTCCACTTCATCAGGCTTGTAGGAGTGGGGCTGAAAGCACACACGGGAGTGTGTGCCCCCCATAAATAAGTGACGAGTGGAAAGCCGCACATATACCTGGAAACCCACCTGACTCGGTTCGGGGACGAGTAGCAGAAGACGGGACCCTCGTATCGACTGGCAGCCCACCGCACGTTAAGGTCACAGTAAGACAACTGTTCTCTCACTATCACACGTTTGGCTAAGAAGAGGCACTTACAGACGCTTGAGAAGCTAAGGATAATAAGAAGAATTGTGAATGAAGAAAAGCACCTTGTTGATGTTTACTGAAGAGAAGAAGTTAACTGTGTCACGTTAACCCTGAAGACTGTGAAAGAAGAAGACCTTGTTGATGTTTATCGAAGAAAGCATATTCTAGTTAAAGTGTCACCTTAACCCTGTGAACGAAGACAGGCCGTTTGTGTTCAGTTAACCCTTAAAAGACTTTAAGTTGGCGAGAGCCCCGCCTTACTCCGGTGAAAGAAGACCGAGACTGTGATTAGAAATATAGTGCTCTTTTCTGTTAACCCACTGGCTGCCTTTGACGTACCTCTACGGCGACCCCAGTATATAGAGAGAAATCAGAGTATAAATGCTTGTGTACCTACCTGTTGGCCGAGCCTAAGGGGCCCTAGGTTACCTACTCACCCGGTCCCGAACCAAGTACTTTTACTCTGATTACTCGCCCAAATGTATCCGAGTACTTCTACTCAAAAGTACTCTTCTGTGCCCTGTGGATAGAGAAGACTACCTAACATCGTACCTACCTCCGGGGGAGCCTCCAGGCACCCTCTGGACCCTGGAAAAGAAGAAGAGGAAAGTTATAGAAAAGTCTAGTTGGTAGATAGCCTAGACCGGAGTCTCAGGCCCCAACCCTGTACTTACCTTGTGCTCTGACCGCTTGCTAACACCCCTCTCATCCTCTGCAGTGACGATCCAATCCAAGGAGGCCTGACTTCAAGGAAGAATGTTATCTCATGCATAATCTGATGTGATATTGACTTTTGTCTGACATTATCTGAAATAAAACAAGGGGCGCCACCGTGTGTCAAACCCTTGATACTGCATTCTGACTCCTGATTCCCACCCGACCTCCCACAATACCAACTGAATGCACCTTATTGACTGATATTGTGAACTTTGTAAGATACTGTTCAGTTAGGAACAGTTTTGCAACAACGTGAGTAGTGTTGCCTTTTGTCTGTGTTTACAGATAAATAAATCCCTTTAATTCCTGCACACTGGGAAAAGTGTGTAACAATACTTACTCTTTACTTACATACTGAGTCTACATAATAATTATTGAGAGTGGTATATTCATAGCTTTGAAAAGTTTATTTCTCAAACAATACTTCAAACTTAACACAAACAGCAATAGCATGTTAAAATGTATTTTAGGCTCAGCACTCACAAACCAATGCAGTATAAATCAGGCCAATCTTATAATATAATTTAGCAAATATTGCATACAAATGCATACCATCGATGAATATTATCTAGAGGTTGGAAATCAATTTGCTCAGTCACTTCTGACAGTAAAGGCATCTTGGTTAGTTAATTTATTGGAAGTAGAATAGTCTATACTAAATAGAAAATAATGCATGCAAGCCACTGACATTAAATATACATACACATAGGTCTACATGCAGTAATATTGGTTAGGCCTAAATTACCATATAAGACAAGTGTAAAAACACAATTAATCTATTAAAATGAGATTTCTGTACAGTATATCATCAACACGCTTACAAGCCACATAATGCACATTTTCTCTCTAAAACTTAATCTGTCTCTTGTCTACAGCAGTCCCAGCAGCAGCAGTGAAACCAGTAATGTCGTAGCAGATCCAGCAGTCCACTGGACGCTGCTTGAACTGGTATGTCTTCTTGCACACTCATCACTGCTTCCTCTTGGACATTTGCCCCCTTTGTTTGTGTCCACTTCTTCTTTGGTGTCAATCCAAGTGTCTTGGCAGGTGTAGTCTTCCCCTGTTCTTCCATCACCTCTAGCACTAAAACGTCTGTGGATATGTCCACCAGGAAAGTTTGTATGGCTTTGTCCACAGTTTTGAGTGTAGATTTATTTCCTTGGGAATTGAGTTTTTCAGTCTCTTTGAACATCTGAACTTTTAATGACTCAAGTTCTTGGCATTTGTCATGTAGTATACATAGGTCTCTTTCCAATTTGTGTTGAAGTGTTATTTTTACTTCTTCCAGTTTTGCCTCCAATTCCTCTGATGGATCTTTTTTTCTCTGTAATATAACTCTTTGAAGAAATGTGTGGACAGACTTTAGCCGTTTTTCTAGACTTGCTCTCATCTCGTAACCTTTGTGCCTCATCTTGGTGATCTCTCTTCGTTTCAATTCGGTCTCTTTCCAGATTCCCCGCAAATAATCTGCCTTTGAGATGTCCTCGGTCTGCACTGGTGTTTCAAAATATTCTGGGTCCACAAACGTATATTGTGTGGTTCTGCTAGCTTCTTCTTCTGCTTGTCTTTGTTTATCAATCTCATTGACCTGGCTCTTAGGGTCTTTCTGCTCGAGCTTCTCTTTGGTCATTTGACCCTCCCTCTCCTTTGTCTCCTGTACCTGAACAATGTCTCCAGGTTTTGTTTGTAACTTTGCCTTAATCTTCTCCAGATTTTTCTTTGCACTTTGCACCTCTTTAATTTTGTCTTGCAATTGTTGCTGCTGTTTTCCCATCTCCACATTAGCCCTGTCAATATCCATCAGTGAGACTTCCAAATCTTTGTTTTTGACCTTCCAGAGTTCCAGATCATCTGACTTTTCCTGGATATATTTCAAAAGGCATTCGATTGTCTCCCTCATGTGTTGGATAGCCATGTCATCATCCTTTACCGTCTCCATTTTTGCTTCCTCCATTATGGAGGCAACATTCTCTGATTGCAAATCAGCTTTAATCTGTTCCGCATTAGATTTCTCAGTTTTTATCTTCGCATTTTCAAGTTCTATTTCCTCACTTTGGTGTTGCATTTCCTTCAGTTGTGTGTTAACATCCACCATTAACTTGGCTATATATTTTTTGTCTTGTTCCACTTCAACTGTATGGTAGTGTATTTCTTCCCATTGCCTCTGATTCTGGGTGTTAACATGCATTCCAACCTCGTCTTTGACTTCGTCAGTTGTCTCATTTGTGCCCATCTCCGAGCTCTCTGTTCCAGGAAATGCCCTTTCCACTTCATATTTTGCTTTTTCAATATCAGATTTTATCTTCTTCAGACGTGCCATATTTCTGGCAATCTGGTTCCTGATATTGTCAATTTGTTGCTGCTTCCTTTCCATTTCACACCTAATTTGGTTCAGGTTTTGTGTCACATCTGACAGAGTGAATGTCATCTCATCAGTCTCTTGTGTCTTCACCTTGATCTGAACTTCGAGGCCACCTGCCATTTTCATGAAATGCTCAACATGTGCTTCCAGTGCCATGTCCTCCACACTGACATTGTATTTCTTTTTCTCAATGATGGGGTAATCAAAATCACCCAGTTGTAGTAGAACATCAACCTGTTTTACGCCTGGTGTTTCCATTTGTGTTTTGAGTTTTGTATTTTCTCTTTGAATTTTCAGATCTTTGGCTTGTTCCATTGCTCCCTCCTCAATGACGTCTCGCCCTTGTTGTATATCAGCATTCAATTCTAATTCTTGTCTTTCATGGACATGGGCCATCGTCTGTTCCAACTCTTTCTCATCTCTTTGTAATGTGTGAAGTGTGTCATGTTCTTGCCTCTTCTTGATTACTTGAAGCTTAATTTGGTCAAGGTTATTTTTCTCTTTTGCTACCATGTCCTTATTGTTGTCCATGATCTCTTCATGTGCTATATCAGCCCTCAACTGTGTTAGTGCATCTTTATAATCATCCATGTCCTTGAACATAACTTCAATCCTTTCTTTCTTCTGGGTCTTTATTTCCATTAGCTTTTGTGCCATCTCCTCTTTCTGGATATTAATATAATGCTTTTGTTTTTTAACATCAGCGAGAACCATTTCCAGCTCTTTCTTTTGAATACTTAACTCATCCATACTTTTTTGGATGTCCTCTCTATGTTGTTGTATTACAACAGCCATGTGTTCTGTGCTGTCTATCACTAATTTACTCACATTTTCCTGCATAGATATTTCTCCTTTCAATTTAGCCAGAATGTTCTTTTGATCAAAGTCAGCCTTTCTTTGTTCCAGGGCTTTCTTCGTCTCTTCAAATTCATCCCATTCATTTTGAAGTTTTAGTTTTTCATGTGCAAACACTTCTCTTTGAATTTGTATTTCCTGTTCTTGAGTGATATTTGTCAGCATTTTTCTCTCTATGTCATCCTTCTGCTCCAATATTTCAACACTGATTTGTTCAAGGTTGTCTTTTATCTTATCAACAATCTCTGTAAGACTTTGTTCTTTTTCTTTCAATTCAGTAGGCCATCTTACTTCAGCTTTTCCCTTTTCCAACGAAGATTTTTTCTGTATCAGATAAAGAGCAAATAGGGACATCTCACGTTTGAAATCATGTATTAGATCTTGTTCTCTTTCTATTTCTGTTCTGACTTGAAACAGCTTGTCCTTCACCTCTTCCATGTGTTGCTGCTCCATTGGTTCAATCTCCATTTCATCAGTTTGTGTAGCTATCTCAGATATCAGGTGCGTCAGAGTGATTCTTGTCTTGTTCTCATTGTATTGATAATTGTTCATGTCTTTCTCTTTTCTTATTACTTCGTTTTCTCGTCTTATCACATCCGTCTTTAATAGTTCCAGTTCCTCTCTCTCTGCAGTGAGGATTTCAAGACTATTTTGCAAGTGCTGTATTTGTCTTTTGATATCGCCAATTTGATTCAACTCATCTGATTGCTTTAGGTCAGCCTTCATCATCTGAATGTACATTTTCTCTTTGTCCATGTTGTTCTTAAACCTATCAACTTCTTCCCACTCTCTCCCAAGCTCTTCCTTGAGTTGGTTAAGTACCTGACTTTCAAACAAAATGTCCTGCTTCCAATCATTTCTCATGTCCTGTTTGAGTGTTTTCATGTCTGACTTCATGCTCATCAGGGCATCCATCTCTTTCATTATGAGGGCAAGGTGTGCATCCAAGTTTTTCTTCTGCTCATTTAGCTCATTGAACTGATGCTCCAGAGTCATCTTTAGTCTTTGTACATCATCATTTTTATGACCAATGCTGTACATTTTCCTTTTGATCTCTTCATTTGTTTTCTCGCTAAGCTCTTTGAATTTAGTTTTTAGTTTTTCAATGGTATTCAATGTAATCAACATATCATCCTCTTTCATTTTCAATTTTGACAGATCATTGTCGATATTGATCTTCTGCTGATCTACATCAGTCCTAATTTGTAAGAGGTGTTCTTTTTCTTGAGCGATTGTCTCCATGAAGATTTCATAGTTTGCTTTCTTCTGCATGACATCATTCTTTAGTTTTTCCAGTTCTGCTTTCTCCACTTGGATCAAAGCATTACTGTTTTGCAGGTCTGTTATTTGTATTTTGATGTCATCGTCTTTCATTTCCTGTTCCTTTTGTTTGGTAGAAAGATCATCCTTCACTTTCTCAAGATCTCTCTTTTCATTTAGAACTTGGACAATCTGATCCTTTATCATATCCTTATCTCTGTTTACCTCATCAAATAAGCTGTCATACTTTTCTGATTTGTTTATGAGGTCGACCTTCATGGTTTCCAAATTTTCCCTCTCTTGCACGTCTGTCTTAATTTGATCCAACTCATGTGATTGCTTTTGATGGTCAGCCTTCGGCATCTCAATGTCAATTTTCTCTTTGTCCACGTTGTTCTTCAACATGTCAACTTCTTCCCTCTCTCTGCCAAGCTCTTCCTTTTTCTGGTTAAGTACTTGACTTTTAAACAAAATGTCCTGCTTCCAATCATTTCTCATGTCCTCTTTGAGTGTTTTCATGTCTGACTTCATGCTCATCAGAGCACCCATCTCTTTCATTATGAGGGCAAGGTGTGTGTCCAAGTTTTTCTTTTGCTCATTTAGCTCATTGAACTGATGCTCCAGAGTCATCTTTAGTCTTTGTACATCATCATCTTTGTGGCAAATGCTGTCAATTTTCCTTTTGATTTCTTCATTTGTTTTCTCTCTAAGCTCTTTGAGTTTGGTTCTATGGTTTTCAATGGTATTCAATGTTATTAACACTTCATCCTCTTTCATTTTCAATTCTGACAAATCCTTTTCCAGATATATCTTCTGCTGATCCACATCAGTCTTCATTTGTTTTAGATGTTCTTTTTCTTGAGTGATGGTCTCCATGAAGATTTCATTGTCTGCTTTCTTCTGCATTACATCATTCTTTACCTTTTCCAGTTCTGCTTTCTCCACTTGGATCAAGGCATTATTGTTTTGCAGGTCTGTTATTTGTATTTTGATGTCATCGTCTTTCATTTCCTGTTCCTTTTGTTTGGTAGAAAGATCATCCTTCACTTTCTCAAGATCTCTCTTTTCATTTTCAACTTGGACAATCTGATCGTTTATCATATCCTTATCTCTGTTTACCTCATCAAATAAGCTGTCATACTTTTCTGATTTGTTCATGAGGTCGACCTTCATGGCTTCCATATGTTCTCTTTCTTCTTGCACTTCTGTCTTAATTTGATCCAACTCATCTGATTGCTTTTGAAGGTCAGCCTGCATCATTTCATTGTCAACTTTCTCTTTGTCCACGTTGTTCTTCAGCGTGTCAACTTCTCCCCTTTCTCTCCCAAGCTCTTCCTTGAGCTGGTTAAGTATTTGCCTTTCAAACAAAATGTCCTGCTTCCAATCATTTCTCATGTCCTCTTTGAGTGTTTTCATGTCTGACTTCATGCTCATCAAAGCACCCATCTTTTTCATTATGAGGGCAAGGTGTGCATCCAAGTTTTTCTTTTGCTCATTTAGCTCATTGAACTGATGCTCCAGAGTCATCTTTAGTCTTTGTACATCATCATCTTTGTGGCAAATGCTGTCAATTTTCCTTTTGATTTCTTCATTTGTTTTCTCGCTAAGCTCTTTGAGTTTTGTTCTTTGGTTTTCAATGGTATTCAATGTTATTAACACTTCATCCTCTTTCATTTTCAATTCTGACAAATCCTTTTCCAGATATATCTTCTGCTGATCCACATCAGTCTTCATTTGTTTTAGTTGTTCTTTTTCTTGAGTGATGGTCTCCATGAAGATTTCATTGTCTGCTTTCTTCTGCATTACATCGTTCTTTACCTTTTCCAGTTTTGCTTTCTCCACTTGGATCAAGGCATTATTGTTTTGCAGGTCTGTTATTTGTATTTTGATGTCATCGTCTTTCATTTCCTGTTCCTTTTGTTTGGTAGAAAGATCATCCTTCATTTTCTCAAGATCTCTCTTTTCATTTTCAACTTGGACAATCTGATTGTTTATCATATCCTTATCTCTGTTTACCTCATCAAATAAGCTGTCATACTTTTCTGATTTGTTCATGAGGTCGACCTTCATGGCTTCCATATGTTCCCTTTCTTCTTGCACTTCTGTCTTAATTTGATCCAACTCATCTGATTGCTTTTGAAGGTCAGCCTGCATCATTTCATTGTCAACTTTCTCTTTGTCCACGTTGTTCTTCAGCGTGTCAACTTCTCCCCTTTCTCTCCCAAGCTCTTCCTTGAGCTGGTTAAGTATTTGCCTTTCAAACAAAGTGTCCTGCTTCCAATCATTTCTCATGTCCTCTTTGAGTATTTTCATGTCTGACTTCATGCTCATCAAAGCACCCATCTCTTTCATTATGAGGGCAAGGTGTGCATCCAAGTTTTTCTTTTGCTCATTCAGCTCATTGAACTGATGCTCCAGAGTCATCTTTAGTCTTTGTATAACCTCATCTTTGTGGCAAATGCTGTCAATTTTCCTTTTGATTTCTTCATTTGTTTTCTCGCTAAGCTCTTTGAGTTTTGTTCTTTGGTTTTCAATGGTATTCAATGTTATTAACACTTCATCCTCTTTCATTTTCAATTCTGACAAATCCTTTTCCAGATATATCTTCTGCTGATCCACATCAGTCTTCATTTGTTTTAGTTGTTCTTTTTCTTGAGTGATGGTCTCCATGAAGATTTCATTGTCTGCTTTCTTCTGCATTACATCGTTCTTTACCTTTTCCAGTTTTGCTTTCTCCACTTGGATCAAGGCATTATTGTTTTGCAGGTCTGTTATTTGTATTTTGATGTCATCGTCTTTCATTTCCTGTTCCTTTTGTTTGGTAGAAAGATCATCCTTCATTTTCTCAAGATCTCTCTTTTCATTTTCAACTTGGACAATCTGATTGTTTATCATATCCTTATCTCTGTTTACCTCATCAAATAAGCTGTCATACTTTTCTGATTCGTTCATGAGGTCGACCTTCATGGCTTCCATATGTTCCCTTTCTTCTTGCACTTCTGTCTTAATTTGATCCAACTCATCTGATTGCTTTTGAAGGTCAGCCTGCATCATTTCATTGTCAACTTTCTCTTTGTCCACGTTGTTCTTCAGCGTGTCAACTTCTCCCCTTTCTCTCCCAAGCTCTTCCTTGAGCTGGTTAAGTATTTGCCTTTCAAACAAAATGTCCTGCTTCCAATCATTTCTCATGTCCTCTTTGAGTGTTTTCATGTCTGACTTCATGCTCATCAAAGCACCCATCTCTTTCATTATGAGGGCAAGGTGTGCATCCAAGTTTTTCTTTTGCTCATTTAGCTCATTGAACTGATGCTCCAGAGTAATCTTTAGTCTTTGTACATCATCATCTTTGTGGCAAATGCTGTCAATTTTCCTTTTGATTTCTTCATTTGTTTTCTCGCTAAGCTCTTTGAGTTTTGTTCTTTGGTTTTCAATGGTATTCAATGTTATTAACACTTCATCCTCTTTCATTTTCAATTCTGACAAATCCTTTTCCAGATATATCTTCTGCTGATCCACATCAGTCTTCATTTGTTTTAGTTGTTCTTTTTCTTGAGTGATGGTCTCCATGAAGATTTCATTGTCTGCTTTCTTCTGCATTACATCGTTCTTTACCTTTTCCAGTTTTGCTTTCTCCACTTGGATCAAGGCATTATTGTTTTGCAGGTCTGTTATTTGTATTTTGATGTCATCGTCTTTCATTTCCTGTTCCTTTTGTTTGGTAGAAAGATCATCCTTCATTTTCTCAAGATCTCTCTTTTCATTTTCAACTTGGACAATCTGATTGTTTATCATATCCTTATCTCTGTTTACCTCATCAAATAAGCTGTCATACTTTTCTGATTCGTTCATGAGGTCGACCTTCATGGCTTCCATATGTTCCCTTTCTTCTTGCACTTCTGTCTTAATTTGATCCAACTCATCTGATTGCTTTTGAAGGTCAGCCTGCATCATTTCATTGTCAACTTTCTCTTTGTCCACGTTGTTCTTCAGCGTGTCAACTTCTCCCCTTTCTCTCCCAAGCTCTTCCTTGAGCTGGTTAAGTATTTGCCTTTCAAACAAAGTGTCCTGCTTCCAATCATTTCTCATGTCCTCTTTGAGTATTTTCATGTCTGACTTCATGCTCATCAAAGCACCCATCTCTTTCATTATGAGGGCAAGGTGTGCATCCAAGTTTTTCTTTTGCTCATTCAGCTCATTGAACTGATGCTCCAGAGTCATCTTTAGTCTTTGTATAACCTCATCTTTGTGGCAAATGCTGTCAATTTTCCTTTTGATTTCTTCATTTGTTTTCTCGCTAAGCTCTTTGAGTTTTGTTCTTTGGTTTTCAATGGTATTCAATGTTATTAACACTTCATCCTCTTTCATTTTCAATTCTGACAAATCCTTTTCCAGATATATCTTCTGCTGATCCACATCAGTCTTCATTTGTTTTAGTTGTTCTTTTTCTTGAGTGATGGTCTCCATGAAGATTTCATTGTCTGCTTTCTTCTGCATTACATCGTTCTTTACCTTTTCCAGTTTTGCTTTCTCCACTTGGATCAAGGCATTATTGTTTTGCAGGTCTGTTATTTGTATTTTGATGTCATCGTCTTTCATTTCCTGTTCCTTTTGTTTGGTAGAAAGATCATCCTTCATTTTCTCAAGATCTCTCTTTTCATTTTCAACTTGGACAATCTGATTGTTTATCATATCCTTATCTCTGTTTACCTCATCAAATAAGCTGTCATACTTTTCTGATTTGTTCATGAGGTCGACCTTCATGGCTTCCATATGTTCCCTTTCTTCTTGCACTTCTGTCTTAATTTGATCCAACTCATCTGATTGCTTTTGAAGGTCAGCCTGCATCATTTCATTGTCAACTTTCTCTTTGTCCACGTTGTTCTTCAGCGTGTCAACTTCTCCCCTTTCTCTCCCAAGCTCTTCCTTGAGCTGGTTAAGTATTTGCCTTTCAAACAAAATGTCCTGCTTCCAATCATTTCTCATGTCCTCTTTGAGTGTTTTCATGTCTGACTTCATGCTCATCAAAGCACCCATCTTTTTCATTATGAGGGCAAGGTGTGCATCCAAGTTTTTCTTTTGCTCATTTAGCTCATTGAACTGATGCTCCAGAGTCATCTTTAGTCTTTGTACATCATCATCTTTGTGGCAAATGCTGTCAATTTTCCTTTTGATTTCTTCATTTGTTTTCTCGCTAAGCTCTTTGAGTTTTGTTCTTTGGTTTTCAATGGTATTCAATGTTATTAACACTTCATCCTCTTTCATTTTCAATTCTGACAAATCCTTTTCCAGATATATCTTCTGCTGATCCACATCAGTCTTCATTTGTTTTAGTTGTTCTTTTTCTTGAGTGATGGTCTCCATGAAGATTTCATTGTCTGCTTTCTTCTGCATTACATCGTTCTTTACCTTTTCCAGTTTTGCTTTCTCCACTTGGATCAAGGCATTATTGTTTTGCAGGTCTGTTATTTGTATTTTGATGTCATCGTCTTTCATTTCCTGTTCCTTTTGTTTGGTAGAAAGATCATCCTTCATTTTCTCAAGATCTCTCTTTTCATTTTCAACTTGGACAATCTGATCGTTTATCATATCCTTATCTCTGTTTACCTCATCAAATAAGCTGTCATACTTTTCTGATTTGTTCATGAGGTCGACCTTCATGGCTTCCATATGTTTCCTTTCTTCTTGCACTTCTGTCTTAATTTGATCCAACTCATCTGATTGCTTTTGAAGGTCAGCCTGCATCATTTCATTGTCAACTTTCTCTTTGTCCACGTTGTTCTTCAGCGTGTCAACTTCTCCCCTTTTTCTCCCAAGCTCTTCCTTGAGTTGGTTAAGTATTTGCCTTTCAAACAAAATGTCCTGCTCACAATCATTTCTCATGTCCTCTTTGAGTGTTTTCATGTCTGACTTCATGCTCATCAAAGCACCCATCTCTTTCATTATGAGGGCAAGGTGTGCATCCAAGTTTTTCTTTTGCTCATTTAGCTCATTGAACTGATGCTCCAGAGTCATCTTTAGTCTTTGTACATCATCATCTTTGTGGCAAATGCTGTCAATTTTCCTTTTGATTTCTTCATTTGTTTTCTCGCTAAGCTCTTTGAGTTTTGTTCTTTGGTTTTCAATGGTATTCAATGTTATTAACACTTCATCCTCTTTCATTTTCAATTCTGACAAATCCTTTTCCAGATATATCTTCTGCTGATCCACATCAGTCTTCATTTGTTTTAGTTGTTCTTTTTCTTGAGTGATGGTCTCCATGAAGATTTCATTGTCTGCTTTCTTCTGCATTACATCGTTCTTTACCTTTTCCAGTTTTGCTTTCTCCACTTGGATCAAGGCATTATTGTTTTGCAGGTCTGTTATTTGTATTTTGATGTCATCGTCTTTCATTTCCTGTTCCTTTTGTTTGGTAGAAAGATCATCCTTCATTTTCTCAAGATCTCTCTTTTCATTTTCAACTTGGACAATCTGATTGTTTATCATATCCTTATCTCTGTTTACCTCATCAAATAAGCTGTCATACTTTTCTGATTCGTTCATGAGGTCGACCTTCATGGCTTCCATATGTTCCCTTTCTTCTTGCACTTCTGTCTTAATTTGATCCAACTCATCTGATTGCTTTTGAAGGTCAGCCTGCATCATTTCATTGTCAACTTTCTCTTTGTCCACGTTGTTCTTCAGCGTGTCAACTTCTCCCCTTTCTCTCCCAAGCTCTTCCTTGAGCTGGTTAAGTATTTGCCTTTCAAACAAAGTGTCCTGCTTCCAATCATTTCTCATGTCCTCTTTGAGTATTTTCATGTCTGACTTCATGCTCATCAAAGCACCCATCTCTTTCATTATGAGGGCAAGGTGTGCATCCAAGTTTTTCTTTTGCTCATTCAGCTCATTGAACTGATGCTCCAGAGTCATCTTTAGTCTTTGTACAACCTCATCTTTGTGGCAAATGCTGTCAATTTTCCTTTTGATTTCTTCATTTGTTTTCTCGCTAAGCTCTTTGAGTTTTGTTCTTTGGTTTTCAATGGTATTCAATGTTATTAACACTTCATCCTCTTTCATTTTCAATTCTGACAAATCCTTTTCCAGATATATCTTCTGCTGATCCACATCAGTCTTCATTTGTTTTAGTTGTTCTTTTTCTTGAGTGATGGTCTCCATGAAGATTTCATTGTCTGCTTTCTTCTGCATTACATCGTTCTTTACCTTTTCCAGTTTTGCTTTCTCCACTTGGATCAAGGCATTATTGTTTTGCAGGTCTGTTATTTGTATTTTGATGTCATCGTCTTTCATTTCCTGTTCCTTTTGTTTGGTAGAAAGATCATCCTTCATTTTCTCAAGATCTCTCTTTTCATTTTCAACTTGGACAATCTGATTGTTTATCATATCCTTATCTCTGTTTACCTCATCAAATAAGCTGTCATACTTTTCTGATTTGTTCATGAGGTCGACCTTCATGGCTTCCATATGTTCCCTTTCTTCTTGCACTTCTGTCTTAATTTGATCCAACTCATCTGATTGCTTTTGAAGGTCAGCCTGCATCATTTCATTGTCAACTTTCTCTTTGTCCACGTTGTTCTTCAGCGTGTCAACTTCTCCCCTTTCTCTCCCAAGCTCTTCCTTGAGCTGGTTAAGTATTTGCCTTTCAAACAAAATGTCCTGATTCCAATCATTTCTCATGTCCTCTTTGAGTGTTTTCATGTCTGACTTCATGCTCATCAAAGCACCCATCTCTTTCATTATGAGGGCAAGGTGTGCATCCAAGTTTTTCTTTTGCTCATTTAGCTCATTGAACTGATGCTCCAGAGTCATCTTTAGTCTTTGTACATCATCATCTTTGTGGCAAATGCTGTAAATTTTCCTTTTGATTTCTTCATTTGTTTTCTCGCTAAGCTCTTTGAGTTTTGTTCTTTGGTTTTCAATGGTATTCAATGTTATTAACACTTCATCCTCTTTCATTTTCAATTCTGACAAATCCTTTTCCAGATATATCTTCTGCTGATCCACATCAGTCTTCATTTGTTTTAGTTGTTCTTTTTCTTGAGTGATGGTCTCCATGAAGATTTCATTGTCTGCTTTCTTCTGCATTACATCGTTCTTTACCTTTTCCAGTTTTGCTTTCTCCACTTGGATCAAGGCATTATTGTTTTGCAGGTCTGTTATTTGTATTTTGATGTCATCGTCTTTCATTTCCTGTTCCTTTTGTTTGGTAGAAAGATCATCCTTCACTTTCTCAAGATCTCTCTTTTCATTTTCAACTTGGACAATCTGATCGTTTATCATATCCTTATCTCTGTTTACCTCATCAAATAAGCTCTCATACTTTTCTGATTTGTTCATGAGGTCGACCTTCATGGCTTCCATATGTTTCCTTTCTTCTTGCACTTCTGTCTTAATTTGATCCAACTCATCTGATTGCTTTTGAAGGTCAGCCTGCATCATTTCATTGTCAACTTTCTCTTTGTCCACGTTGTTCTTCAGCGTGTCAACTTCTCCCCTTTCTCTCCCAAGCTCTTCCTTGAGCTGGTTAAGTATTTGCCTTTCAAACAAAATGTCCTGCTCCCAATCATTTCTCATGTCCTCTTTGAGTGTTTTCATGTCTGACTTCATGCTCATCAAAGCACCCATCTCTTTCATTATGAGGGCAAGGTGTGCATCCAAGTTTTTCTTTTGCTCATTTAGCTCATTGAACTGATGCTCCAGAGTCATCTTTAGTCTTTGTACATCATCATCTTTGTGGCAAATGCTGTCAATTTTCCTTTTGATTTCTTCATTTGTTTTCTCGCTAAGCTCTTTGAGTTTTGTTCTTTGGTTTTCAATGGTATTCAATGTTATTAACACTTCATCCTCTTTCATTTTCAATTCTGACAAATCCTTTTCCAGATATATCTTCTGCTGATCCACATCAGTCTTCATTTGTTTTAGTTGTTCTTTTTCTTGAGTGATGGTCTCCATGAAGATTTCATTGTCTGCTTTCTTCTGCATTACATCGTTCTTTACCTTTTCCAGTTTTGCTTTCTCCACTTGGATCAAGGCATTATTGTTTTGCAGGTCTGTTATTTGTATTTTGATGTCATCGTCTTTCATTTCCTGTTCCTTTTGTTTGGTAGAAAGATCATCCTTCACTTTCTCAAGATCTCTCTTTTCATTTTCAACTTGGACAATCTGATCGTTTATCATATCCTTATCTCTGTTTACCTCATCAAATAAGCTCTCATACTTTTCTGATTTGTTCATGAGGTCGACCTTCATGGCTTCCATATGTTCCCTTTCTTCTTGCACTTCTGTCTTAATTTGATCCAACTCATCTGATTGCTTTTGAAGGTCAGCCTGCATCATTTCATTGTCAACTTTCTCTTTGTCCACGTTGTTCTTCAGCGTGTCAACTTCTCCCCTTTCTCTCCCAAGCTCTTCCTTGAGCTGGTTAAGTATTTGCCTTTCAAACAAAATGTCCTGCTCCCAATCATTTCTCATGTCCTCTTTGAGTGTTTTCATGTCTGACTTCATGCTCATCAAAGCACCCATCTCTTTCATTATGAGGGCAAGGTGTGCATCCAAGTTTTTCTTTTGCTCATTTAGCTCATTGAACTGATGCTCCAGAGTCATCTTTAGTCTTTGTACATCATCATCTTTGTGGCAAATGCTGTCAATTTTCCTTTTGATTTCTTCATTTGTTTTCTCGCTAAGCTCTTTGAGTTTTGTTCTTTGGTTTTCAATGGTATTCAATGTTATTAACACTTCATCCTCTTTCATTTTCAATTCTGACAAATCCTTTTCCAGATATATCTTCTGCTGATCCACATCAGTCTTCATTTGTTTTAGTTGTTCTTTTTCTTGAGTGATGGTCTCCATGAAGATTTCATTGTCTGCTTTCTTCTGCATTACATCGTTCTTTACCTTTTCCAGTTTTGCTTTCTCCACTTGGATCAAGGCATTATTGTTTTGCAGGTCTGTTATTTGTATTTTGATGTCATCGTCTTTCATTTCCTGTTCCTTTTGTTTGGTAGAAAGATCATCCTTCACTTTCTCAAGATCTCTCTTTTCATTTTCAACTTGGACAATCTGATCGTTTATCATATCCTTATCTCTGTTTACCTCATCAAATAAGCTCTCATACTTTTCTGATTTGTTCATGAGGTCGACCTTCATGGCTTCCATATGTTTCCTTTCTTCTTGCACTTCTGTCTTAATTTGATCCAACTCATCTGATTGCTTTTGAAGGTCAGCCTGCATCATTTCATTGTCAACTTTCTCTTTGTCCACGTTGTTCTTCAGCGTGTCAACTTCTCCCCTTTCTCTCCCAAGCTCTTCCTTGAGCTGGTTAAGTATTTGCCTTTCAAACAAAATGTCCTGATTCCAATCATTTCTCATGTCCTCTTTGAGTGTTTTCATGTCTGACTTCATGCTCATCAAAGCACCCATCTCTTTCATTATGAGGGCAAGGTGTGCATCCAAGTTTTTCTTTTGCTCATTTAGCTCATTGAACTGATGCTCCAGAGTCATCTTTAGTCTTTGTACATCATCATCTTTGTGGCAAATGCTGTCAATTTTCCTTTTGATTTCTTCATTTGTTTTCTCGCTAAGCTCTTTGAGTTTTGTTCTTTGGTTTTCAATGGTATTCAATGTTATTAACACTTCATCCTCTTTCATTTTCAATTCTGACAAATCCTTTTCCAGATATATCTTCTGCTGATCCACATCAGTCTTCATTTGTTTTAGTTGTTCTTTTTCTTGAGTGATGGTCTCCATGAAGATTTCATTGTCTGCTTTCTTCTGCATTACATCGTTCTTTACCTTTTCCAGTTTTGCTTTCTCCACTTGGATCAAGGCATTATTGTTTTGCAGGTCTGTTATTTGTATTTTGATGTCATCGTCTTTCATTTCCTGTTCCTTTTGTTTGGTAGAAAGATCATCCTTCACTTTCTCAAGATCTCTCTTTTCATTTTCAACTTGGACAATCTGATCGTTTATCATATCCTTATCTCTGTTTACCTCATCAAATAAGCTCTCATACTTTTCTGATTTGTTCATGAGGTCGACCTTCATGGCTTCCATATGTTTCCTTTCTTCTTGCACTTCTGTCTTAATTTGATCCAACTCATCTGATTGCTTTTGAAGGTCAGCCTGCATCATTTCATTGTCAACTTTCTCTTTGTCCACGTTGTTCTTCAGCGTGTCAACTTCTCCCATTTCTCTCCCAAGCTCTTCCTTGAGCTGGTTAAGTATTTGCCTTTCAAACAAAATGTCCTGCTCCCAATCATTTCTCATGTCCTCTTTGAGTGTTTTCATGTCTGACTTCATGCTCATCAAAGCACCCATCTCTTTCATTATGAGGGCAAGGTGTGCATCCAAGTTTTTCTTTTGCTCATTTAGCTCATTGAACTGATGCTCCAGAGTCATCTTTAGTCTTTGTACATCATCATCTTTGTGGCAAATGCTGTCAATTTTCCTTTTGATTTCTTCATTTGTTTTCTCGCTAAGCTCTTTGAGTTTTGTTCTTTGGTTTTCAATGGTATTCAATGTTATTAACACTTCATCCTCTTTCATTTTCAATTCTGACAAATCCTTTTCCAGATATATCTTCTGCTGATCCACATCAGTCTTCATTTTTTTTAGTTGTTCTTTTTCTTGAGTGATGGTCTCCATGAAGATTTCATTGTCTGCTTTCTTCTGCATTACATCGTTCTTTACCTTTTCCAGTTTTGCTTTCTCCACTTGGATCAAGGCATTATTGTTTTGCAGGTCTGTTATTTGTATTTTGATGTCATCGTCTTTCATTTCCTGTTCCTTTTGTTTGGTAGAAAGATCGTCCTTCATTTTCTCAAGATCTCTCTTTTCATTTTCAACTTGGACAATCTGATTGTTTATCATATCCTTATCTCTGTTTACCTCATCAAATAAGCTGTCATACTTTTCTGATTCGTTCATGAGGTCGACCTTCATGGCTTCCATATGTTCCCTTTCTTCTTGCACTTCTGTCTTAATTTGATCCAACTCATCTGATTGCTTTTGAAGGTCAGCCTGCATCATTTCATTGTCAACTTTCTCTTTGTCCACGTTGTTCTTCAGCGTGTCAACTTCTCCCCTTTCTCTCCCAAGCTCTTCCTTGAGCTGGTTAAGTATTTGCCTTTCAAACAAAGTGTCCTGCTTCCAATCATTTCTCATGTCCTCTTTGAGTATTTTCATGTCTGACTTCATGCTCATCAAAGCACCCATCTCTTTCATTATGAGGGCAAGGTGTGCATCCAAGTTTTTCTTTTGCTCATTCAGCTCATTGAACTGATGCTCCAGAGTCATCTTTAGTCTTTGTACAACCTCATCTTTGTGGCAAATGCTGTCAATTTTCCTTTTGATTTCTTCATTTGTTTTCTCGCTAAGCTCTTTGAGTTTTGTTCTTTGGTTTTCAATGGTATTCAATGTTATTAACACTTCATCCTCTTTCATTTTCAATTCTGACAAATCCTTTTCCAGATATATCTTCTGCTGATCCACATCAGTCTTCATTTGTTTTAGTTGTTCTTTTTCTTGAGTGATGGTCTCCATGAAGATTTCATTGTCTGCTTTCTTCTGCATTACATCGTTCTTTACCTTTTCCAGTTTTGCTTTCTCCACTTGGATCAAGGCATTATTGTTTTGCAGGTCTGTTATTTGTATTTTGATGTCATCGTCTTTCATTTCCTGTTCCTTTTGTTTGGTAGAAAGATCATCCTTCATTTTCTCAAGATCTCTCTTTTCATTTTCAACTTGGACAATCTGATTGTTTATCATATCCTTATCTCTGTTTACCTCATCAAATAAGCTGTCATACTTTTCTGATTTGTTCATGAGGTCGACCTTCATGGCTTCCATATGTTCCCTTTCTTCTTGCACTTCTGTCTTAATTTGATCCAACTCATCTGATTGCTTTTGAAGGTCAGCCTGCATCATTTCATTGTCAACTTTCTCTTTGTCCACGTTGTTCTTCAGCGTGTCAACTTCTCCCCTTTCTCTCCCAAGCTCTTCCTTGAGCTGGTTAAGTATTTGCCTTTCAAACAAAATGTCCTGATTCCAATCATTTCTCATGTCCTCTTTGAGTGTTTTCATGTCTGACTTCATGCTCATCAAAGCACCCATCTCTTTCATTATGAGGGCAAGGTGTGCATCCAAGTTTTTCTTTTGCTCATTTAGCTCATTGAACTGATGCTCCAGAGTCATCTTTAGTCTTTGTACATCATCATCTTTGTGGCAAATGCTGTCAATTTTCCTTTTGATTTCTTCATTTGTTTTCTCGCTAAGCTCTTTGAGTTTTGTTCTTTGGTTTTCAATGGTATTCAATGTTATTAACACTTCATCCTCTTTCATTTTCAATTCTGACAAATCCTTTTCCAGATATATCTTCTGCTGATCCACATCAGTCTTCATTTGTTTTAGTTGTTCTTTTTCTTGAGTGATGGTCTCCATGAAGATTTCATTGTCTGCTTTCTTCTGCATTACATCGTTCTTTACCTTTTCCAGTTTTGCTTTCTCCACTTGGATCAAGGCATTATTGTTTTGCAGGTCTGTTATTTGTATTTTGATGTCATCGTCTTTCATTTCCTGTTCCTTTTGTTTGGTAGAAAGATCATCCTTCACTTTCTCAAGATCTCTCTTTTCATTTTCAACTTGGACAATCTGATCGTTTATCATATCCTTATCTCTGTTTACCTCATCAAATAAGCTCTCATACTTTTCTGATTTGTTCATGAGGTCGACCTTCATGGCTTCCATATGTTTCCTTTCTTCTTGCACTTCTGTCTTAATTTGATCCAACTCATCTGATTGCTTTTGAAGGTCAGCCTGCATCATTTCATTGTCAACTTTCTCTTTGTCCACGTTGTTCTTCAGCGTGTCAACTTCTCCCCTTTCTCTCCCAAGCTCTTCCTTGAGCTGGTTAAGTATTTGCCTTTCAAACAAAATGTCCTGATTCCAATCATTTCTCATGTCCTCTTTGAGTGTTTTCATGTCTGACTTCATGCTCATCAAAGCACCCATCTCTTTCATTATGAGGGCAAGGTGTGCATCCAAGTTTTTCTTTTGCTCATTTAGCTCATTGAACTGATGCTCCAGAGTCATCTTTAGTCTTTGTACATCATCATCTTTGTGGCAAATGCTGTCAATTTTCCTTTTGATTTCTTCATTTGTTTTCTCGCTAAGCTCTTTGAGTTTTGTTCTTTGGTTTTCAATGGTATTCAATGTTATTAACACTTCATCCTCTTTCATTTTCAATTCTGACAAATCCTTTTCCAGATATATCTTCTGCTGATCCACATCAGTCTTCATTTGTTTTAGTTGTTCTTTTTCTTGAGTGATGGTCTCCATGAAGATTTCATTGTCTGCTTTCTTCTGCATTACATCGTTCTTTACCTTTTCCAGTTTTGCTTTCTCCACTTGGATCAAGGCATTATTGTTTTGCAGGTCTGTTATTTGTATTTTGATGTCATCGTCTTTCATTTCCTGTTCCTTTTGTTTGGTAGAAAGATCATCCTTCACTTTCTCAAGATCTCTCTTTTCATTTTCAACTTGGACAATCTGATCGTTTATCATATCCTTATCTCTGTTTACCTCATCAAATAAGCTCTCATACTTTTCTGATTTGTTCATGAGGTCGACCTTCATGGCTTCCATATGTTTCCTTTCTTCTTGCACTTCTGTCTTAATTTGATCCAACTCATCTGATTGCTTTTGAAGGTCAGCCTGCATCATTTCATTGTCAACTTTCTCTTTGTCCACGTTGTTCTTCAGCGTGTCAACTTCTCCCCTTTCTCTCCCAAGCTCTTCCTTGAGCTGGTTAAGTATTTGCCTTTCAAACAAAATGTCCTGATTCCAATCATTTCTCATGTCCTCTTTGAGTGTTTTCATGTCTGACTTCATGCTCATCAAAGCACCCATCTCTTTCATTATGAGGGCAAGGTGTGCATCCAAGTTTTTCTTTTGCTCATTTAGCTCATTGAACTGATGCTCCAGAGTCATCTTTAGTCTTTGTACATCATCATCTTTGTGGCAAATGCTGTCAATTTTCCTTTTGATTTCTTCATTTGTTTTCTCGCTAAGCTCTTTGAGTTTTGTTCTTTGGTTTTCAATGGTATTCAATGTTATTAACACTTCATCCTCTTTCATTTTCAATTCTGACAAATCCTTTTCCAGATATATCTTCTGCTGATCCACATCAGTCTTCATTTGTTTTAGTTGTTCTTTTTCTTGAGTGATGGTCTCCATGAAGATTTCATTGTCTGCTTTCTTCTGCATTACATCGTTCTTTACCTTTTCCAGTTTTGCTTTCTCCACTTGGATCAAGGCATTATTGTTTTGCAGGTCTGTTATTTGTATTTTGATGTCATCGTCTTTCATTTCCTGTTCCTTTTGTTTGGTAGAAAGATCATCCTTCACTTTCTCAAGATCTCTCTTTTCATTTTCAACTTGGACAATCTGATCGTTTATCATATCCTTATCTCTGTTTACCTCATCAAATAAGCTCTCATACTTTTCTGATTTGTTCATGAGGTCGACCTTCATGGCTTCCATATGTTTCCTTTCTTCTTGCACTTCTGTCTTAATTTGATCCAACTCATCTGATTGCTTTTGAAGGTCAGCCTGCATCATTTCATTGTCAACTTTCTCTTTGTCCACGTTGTTCTTCAGCGTGTCAACTTCTCCCATTTCTCTCCCAAGCTCTTCCTTGAGCTGGTTAAGTATTTGCCTTTCAAACAAAATGTCCTGCTCCCAATCATTTCTCATGTCCTCTTTGAGTGTTTTCATGTCTGACTTCATGCTCATCAAAGCACCCATCTCTTTCATTATGAGGGCAAGGTGTGCATCCAAGTTTTTCTTTTGCTCATTTAGCTCATTGAACTGATGCTCCAGAGTCATCTTTAGTCTTTGTACATCATCATCTTTGTGGCAAATGCTGTCAATTTTCCTTTTGATTTCTTCATTTGTTTTCTCGCTAAGCTCTTTGAGTTTTGTTCTTTGGTTTTCAATGGTATTCAATGTTATTAACACTTCATCCTCTTTCATTTTCAATTCTGACAAATCCTTTTCCAGATATATCTTCTGCTGATCCACATCAGTCTTCATTTGTTTTAGTTGTTCTTTTTCTTGAGTGATGGTCTCCATGAAGATTTCATTGTCTGCTTTCTTCTGCATTACATCGTTCTTTACCTTTTCCAGTTTTGCTTTCTCCACTTGGATCAAGGCATTATTGTTTTGCAGGTCTGTTATTTGTATTTTGATGTCATCGTCTTTCATTTCCTGTTCCTTTTGTTTGGTAGAAAGATCGTCCTTCATTTTCTCAAGATCTCTCTTTTCATTTTCAACTTGGACAATCTGATTGTTTATCATATCCTTATCTCTGTTTACCTCATCAAATAAGCTGTCATACTTTTCTGATTCGTTCATGAGGTCGACCTTCATGGCTTCCATATGTTCCCTTTCTTCTTGCACTTCTGTCTTAATTTGATCCAACTCATCTGATTGCTTTTGAAGGTCAGCCTGCATCATTTCATTGTCAACTTTCTCTTTGTCCACGTTGTTCTTCAGCGTGTCAACTTCTCCCCTTTCTCTCCCAAGCTCTTCCTTGAGCTGGTTAAGTATTTGCCTTTCAAACAAAGTGTCCTGCTTCCAATCATTTCTCATGTCCTCTTTGAGTATTTTCATGTCTGACTTCATGCTCATCAAAGCACCCATCTCTTTCATTATGAGGGCAAGGTGTGCATCCAAGTTTTTCTTTTGCTCATTCAGCTCATTGAACTGATGCTCCAGAGTCATCTTTAGTCTTTGTACAACCTCATCTTTGTGGCAAATGCTGTCAATTTTCCTTTTGATTTCTTCATTTGTTTTCTCGCTAAGCTCTTTGAGTTTTGTTCTTTGGTTTTCAATGGTATTCAATGTTATTAACACTTCATCCTCTTTCATTTTCAATTCTGACAAATCCTTTTCCAGATATATCTTCTGCTGATCCACATCAGTCTTCATTTGTTTTAGTTGTTCTTTTTCTTGAGTGATGGTCTCCATGAAGATTTCATTGTCTGCTTTCTTCTGCATTACATCGTTCTTTACCTTTTCCAGTTTTGCTTTCTCCACTTGGATCAAGGCATTATTGTTTTGCAGGTCTGTTATTTGTATTTTGATGTCATCGTCTTTCATTTCCTGTTCCTTTTGTTTGGTAGAAAGATCATCCTTCATTTTCTCAAGATCTCTCTTTTCATTTTCAACTTGGACAATCTGATTGTTTATCATATCCTTATCTCTGTTTACCTCATCAAATAAGCTGTCATACTTTTCTGATTTGTTCATGAGGTCGACCTTCATGGCTTCCATATGTTCCCTTTCTTCTTGCACTTCTGTCTTAATTTGATCCAACTCATCTGATTGCTTTTGAAGGTCAGCCTGCATCATTTCATTGTCAACTTTCTCTTTGTCCACGTTGTTCTTCAGCGTGTCAACTTCTCCCCTTTCTCTCCCAAGCTCTTCCTTGAGCTGGTTAAGTATTTGCCTTTCAAACAAAATGTCCTGATTCCAATCATTTCTCATGTCCTCTTTGAGTGTTTTCATGTCTGACTTCATGCTCATCAAAGCACCCATCTCTTTCATTATGAGGGCAAGGTGTGCATCCAAGTTTTTCTTTTGCTCATTTAGCTCATTGAACTGATGCTCCAGAGTCATCTTTAGTCTTTGTACATCATCATCTTTGTGGCAAATGCTGTCAATTTTCCTTTTGATTTCTTCATTTGTTTTCTCGCTAAGCTCTTTGAGTTTTGTTCTTTGGTTTTCAATGGTATTCAATGTTATTAACACTTCATCCTCTTTCATTTTCAATTCTGACAAATCCTTTTCCAGATATATCTTCTGCTGATCCACATCAGTCTTCATTTGTTTTAGTTGTTCTTTTTCTTGAGTGATGGTCTCCATGAAGATTTCATTGTCTGCTTTCTTCTGCATTACATCGTTCTTTACCTTTTCCAGTTTTGCTTTCTCCACTTGGATCAAGGCATTATTGTTTTGCAGGTCTGTTATTTGTA
Organism: Protomyctophum parallelum; assembly: GCF_964188405.1. Lineage (NCBI taxonomy): Eukaryota > Metazoa > Chordata > Actinopteri > Myctophiformes > Myctophidae > Protomyctophum > Protomyctophum parallelum. The sequence goes on along the minus strand of NC_139697.1, from coordinate 79,841,210 downwards.
TTTTGATGTCATCGTCTTTCATTTCCTGTTCCTTTTGTTTGGTAGAAAGATCATCCTTCACTTTCTCAAGATCTCTCTTTTCATTTTCAACTTGGACAATCTGATCGTTTATCATATCCTTATCTCTGTTTACCTCATCAAATAAGCTCTCATACTTTTCTGATTTGTTCATGAGGTCGACCTTCATGGCTTCCATATGTTTCCTTTCTTTTTGCACTTCTGTCTTAATTTGATCCAACTCATCTGATTGCTTTTGAAGGTCAGCCTGCATCATTTCATTGTCAACTTTCTCTTTGTCCACGTTGTTCTTCAGCGTGTCAACTTCTCCCCTTTCTCTCCCAAGCTCTTCCTTGAGCTGGTTAAGTATTTGCCTTTCAAACAAAATGTCCTGCTCCCAATCATTTCTCATGTCCTCTTTGAGTGTTTTCATGTCTGACTTCATGCTCATCAAAGCACCCATCTCTTTCATTATGAGGGCAAGGTGTGCATCCAAGTTTTTCTTTTGCTCATTTAGCTCATTGAACTGATGCTCCAGAGTCATCTTTAGTCTTTGTACATCATCATCTTTGTGGCAAATGCTGTCAATTTTCCTTTTGATTTCTTCATTTGTTTTCTCGCTAAGCTCTTTGAGTTTTGTTCTTTGGTTTTCAATGGTATTCAATGTTATTAACACTTCATCCTCTTTCATTTTCAATTCTGACAAATCCTTTTCCAGATATATCTTCTGCTGATCCACATCAGTCTTCATTTGTTTTAGTTGTTCTTTTTCTTGAGTGATGGTCTCCATGAAGATTTCATTGTCTGCTTTCTTCTGCATTACATCGTTCTTTACCTTTTCCAGTTTTGCTTTCTCCACTTGGATCAAGGCATTATTGTTTTGCAGGTCTGTTATTTGTATTTTGATGTCATCGTCTTTCATTTCCTGTTCCTTTTGTTTGGTAGAAAGATCATCCTTCATTTTCTCAAGATCTCTCTTTTCATTTTCAACTTGGACAATCTGATTGTTTATCATATCCTTATCTCTGTTTACCTCATCAAATAAGCTGTCATACTTTTCTGATTTGTTCATGAGGTCGACCTTCATGGCTTCCATATGTTCCCTTTCTTCTTGCACTTCTGTCTTAATTTGATCCAACTCATCTGATTGCTTTTGAAGGTCAGCCTGCATCATTTCATTGTCAACTTTCTCTTTGTCCACGTTGTTCTTCAGCGTGTCAACTTCTCCCCTTTCTCTCCCAAGCTCTTCCTTGAGCTGGTTAAGTATTTGCCTTTCAAACAAAATGTCCTGATTCCAATCATTTCTCATGTCCTCTTTGAGTGTTTTCATGTCTGACTTCATGCTCATCAAAGCACCCATCTCTTTCATTATGAGGGCAAGGTGTGCATCCAAGTTTTTCTTTTGCTCATTTAGCTCATTGAACTGATGCTCCAGAGTCATCTTTAGTCTTTGTACATCATCATCTTTGTGGCAAATGCTGTCAATTTTCCTTTTGATTTCTTCATTTGTTTTCTCGCTAAGCTCTTTGAGTTTTGTTCTTTGGTTTTCAATGGTATTCAATGTTATTAACACTTCATCCTCTTTCATTTTCAATTCTGACAAATCCTTTTCCAGATATATCTTCTGCTGATCCACATCAGTCTTCATTTGTTTTAGTTGTTCTTTTTCTTGAGTGATGGTCTCCATGAAGATTTCATTGTCTGCTTTCTTCTGCATTACATCGTTCTTTACCTTTTCCAGTTTTGCTTTCTCCACTTGGATCAAGGCATTATTGTTTTGCAGGTCTGTTATTTGTATTTTGATGTCATCGTCTTTCATTTCCTGTTCCTTTTGTTTGGTAGAAAGATCATCCTTCACTTTCTCAAGATCTCTCTTTTCATTTTCAACTTGGACAATCTGATCGTTTATCATATCCTTATCTCTGTTTACCTCATCAAATAAGCTCTCATACTTTTCTGATTTGTTCATGAGGTCGACCTTCATGGCTTCCATATGTTTCCTTTCTTCTTGCACTTCTGTCTTAATTTGATCCAACTCATCTGATTGCTTTTGAAGGTCAGCCTGCATCATTTCATTGTCAACTTTCTCTTTGTCCACGTTGTTCTTCAGCGTGTCAACTTCTCCCATTTCTCTCCCAAGCTCTTCCTTGAGCTGGTTAAGTATTTGCCTTTCAAACAAAATGTCCTGCTCCCAATCATTTCTCATGTCCTCTTTGAGTGTTTTCATGTCTGACTTCATGCTCATCAAAGCACCCATCTCTTTCATTATGAGGGCAAGGTGTGCATCCAAGTTTTTCTTTTGCTCATTTAGCTCATTGAACTGATGCTCCAGAGTCATCTTTAGTCTTTGTACATCATCATCTTTGTGGCAAATGCTGTCAATTTTCCTTTTGATTTCTTCATTTGTTTTCTCGCTAAGCTCTTTGAGTTTTGTTCTTTGGTTTTCAATGGTATTCAATGTTATTAACACTTCATCCTCTTTCATTTTCAATTCTGACAAATCCTTTTCCAGATATATCTTCTGCTGATCCACATCAGTCTTCATTTGTTTTAGTTGTTCTTTTTCTTGAGTGATGGTCTCCATGAAGATTTCATTGTCTGCTTTCTTCTGCATTACATCGTTCTTTACCTTTTCCAGTTTTGCTTTCTCCACTTGGATCAAGGCATTATTGTTTTGCAGGTCTGTTATTTGTATTTTGATGTCATCGTCTTTCATTTCCTGTTCCTTTTGTTTGGTAGAAAGATCGTCCTTCATTTTCTCAAGATCTCTCTTTTCATTTTCAACTTGGACAATCTGATTGTTTATCATATCCTTATCTCTGTTTACCTCATCAAATAAGCTGTCATACTTTTCTGATTTGTTCATGAGGTCGACCTTCATGGCTTCCATATGTTCCCTTTCTTCTTGCACTTCTGTCTTAATTTGATCCAACTCATCTGATTGCTTTTGAAGGTCAGCCTGCATCATTTCATTGTCAACTTTCTCTTTGTCCACGTTGTTCTTCAGCGTGTCAACTTCTCCCCTTTCTCTCCCAAGCTCTTCCTTGAGCTGGTTAAGTATTTGCCTTTCAAACAAAATGTCCTGATTCCAATCATTTCTCATGTCCTCTTTGAGTGTTTTCATGTCTGACTTCATGCTCATCAAAGCACCCATCTCTTTCATTATGAGGGCAAGGTGTGCATCCAAGTTTTTCTTTTGCTCATTTAGCTCATTGAACTGATGCTCCAGAGTCATCTTTAGTCTTTGTACATCATCATCTTTGTGGCAAATGCTGTCAATTTTCCTTTTGATTTCTTCATTTGTTTTCTCGCTAAGCTCTTTGAGTTTTGTTCTTTGGTTTTCAATGGTATTCAATGTTATTAACACTTCATCCTCTTTCATTTTCAATTCTGACAAATCCTTTTCCAGATATATCTTCTGCTGATCCACATCAGTCTTCATTTGTTTTAGTTGTTCTTTTTCTTGAGTGATGGTCTCCATGAAGATTTCATTGTCTGCTTTCTTCTGCATTACATCGTTCTTTACCTTTTCCAGTTTTGCTTTCTCCACTTGGATCAAGGCATTATTGTTTTGCAGGTCTGTTATTTGTATTTTGATGTCATCGTCTTTCATTTCCTGTTCCTTTTGTTTGGTAGAAAGATCGTCCTTCATTTTCTCAAGATCTCTCTTTTCATTTTCAACTTGGACAATCTGATTGTTTATCATATCCTTATCTCTGTTTACCTCATCAAATAAGCTGTCATACTTTTCTGATTTGTTCATGAGGTCGACCTTCATGGCTTCCATATGTTCCCTTTCTTCTTGCACTTCTGTCTTAATTTGATCCAACTCATCTGATTGCTTTTGAAGGTCAGCCTGCATCATTTCATTGTCAACTTTCTCTTTGTCCACGTTGTTCTTCAGCGTGTCAACTTCTCCCCTTTCTCTCCCAAGCTCTTCCTTGAGCTGGTTAAGTATTTGCCTTTCAAACAAAATGTCCTGCTCCCAATCATTTCTCATGTCCTCTTTGAGTGTTTTCATGTCTGACTTCATGCTCATCAAAGCACCCATCTCTTTCATTATGAGGGCAAGGTGTGCATCCAAGTTTTTCTTTTGCTCATTTAGCTCATTGAACTGATGCTCCAGAGTCATCTTTAGTCTTTGTACATCATCATCTTTGTGGCAAATGCTGTCAATTTTCCTTTTGATTTCTTCATTTGTTTTCTCGCTAAGCTCTTTGAGTTTTGTTCTTTGGTTTTCAATGGTATTCAATGTTATTAACACTTCATCCTCTTTCATTTTCAATTCTGACAAATCCTTTTCCAGATATATCTTCTGCTGATCCACATCAGTCTTCATTTGTTTTAGTTGTTCTTTTTCTTGAGTGATGGTCTCCATGAAGATTTCATTGTCTGCTTTCTTCTGCATTACATCGTTCTTTACCTTTTCCAGTTTTGCTTTCTCCACTTGGATCAAGGCATTATTGTTTTGCAGGTCTGTTATTTGTATTTTGATGTCATCGTCTTTCATTTCCTGTTCCTTTTGTTTGGTAGAAAGATCATCCTTCACTTTCTCAAGATCTCTCTTTTCATTTTCAACTTGGACAATCTGATCGTTTATCATATCCTTATCTCTGTTTACCTCATCAAATAAGCTGTCATACTTTTCTGATTTGTTCATGAGGTCGACCTTCATGGCTTCCATATGTTTCCTTTCTTCTTGCACTTCTGTCTTAATTTGATCCAACTCATCTGATTGCTTTTGAAGGTCAGCCTGCATCATTTCATTGTCAACTTTCTCTTTGTCCACGTTGTTCTTCAGCGTGTCAACTTCTCCCCTTTCTCTCCCAAGCTCTTCCTTGAGCTGGTTAAGTATTTGCCTTTCAAACAAAATGTCCTGCTCCCAATCATTTCTCATGTCCTCTTTGAGTGTTTTCATGTCTGACTTCATGCTCATCAAAGCACCCATCTCTTTCATTATGAGGGCAAGGTGTGCATCCAAGTTTTTCTTTTGCTCATTTAGCTCATTGAACTGATGCTCCAGAGTCATCTTTAGTCTTTGTACATCATCATCTTTGTGGCAAATGCTGTCAATTTTCCTTTTGATTTCTTCATTTGTTTTCTCGCTAAGCTCTTTGAGTTTTGTTCTTTGGTTTTCAATGGTATTCAATGTTATTAACACTTCATCCTCTTTCATTTTCAATTCTGACAAATCCTTTTCCAGATATATCTTCTGCTGATCCACATCAGTCTTCATTTGTTTTAGTTGTTCTTTTTCTTGAGTGATGGTCTCCATGAAGATTTCATTGTCTGCTTTCTTCTGCATTACATCATTCTTTACCTTTTCCAGTTTTGCTTTCTCCACTTGGATCAAGGCATTATTGTTTTGCAGGTCTGTTATTTGTATTTTGATGTCATCGTCTTTCATTTCCTGTTCCTTTTGTTTGGTAGAAAGATCATCCTTCATTTTCTCAAGATCTCTCTTTTCATTTTCAACTTGGACAATCTGATTGTTTATCATATCCTTATCTCTGTTTACCTCATCAAATAAGCTGTCATACTTTTCTGATTTGTTCATGAGGTCGACCTTCATGGCTTCCATATGTTCCCTTTCTTCTTGCACTTCTGTCTTAATTTGATCCAACTCATCTGATTGCTTTTGAAGGTCAGCCTGCATCATTTCATTGTCAACTTTCTCTTTGTCCACGTTGTTCTTCAGCGTGTCAACTTCTCCCCTTTCTCTCCCAAGCTCTTCCTTGAGCTGGTTAAGTATTTGCCTTTCAAACAAAATGTCCTGCTCCCAATCATTTCTCATGTCCTCTTTGAGTGTTTTCATGTCTGACTTCATGCTCATCAAAGCACCCATCTCTTTCATTATGAGGGCAAGGTGTGCATCCAAGTTTTTCTTTTGCTCATTTAGCTCATTGAACTGATGCTCCAGAGTCATCTTTAGTCTTTGTACATCATCATCTTTGTGGCAAATGCTGTCAATTTTCCTTTTGATTTCTTCATTTGTTTTCTCGCTAAGCTCTTTGAGTTTTGTTCTTTGGTTTTCAATGGTATTCAATGTTATTAACACTTCATCCTCTTTCATTTTCAATTCTGACAAATCCTTTTCCAGATATATCTTCTGCTGATCCACATCAGTCTTCATTTGTTTTAGTTGTTCTTTTTCTTGAGTGATGGTCTCCATGAAGATTTCATTGTCTGCTTTCTTCTGCATTACATCGTTCTTTACCTTTTCCAGTTTTGCTTTCTCCACTTGGATCAAGGCATTATTGTTTTGCAGGTCTGTTATTTGTATTTTGATGTCATCGTCTTTCATTTCCTGTTCCTTTTGTTTGGTAGAAAGATCATCCTTCATTTTCTCAAGATCTCTCTTTTCATTTTCAACTTGGACAATCTGATTGTTTATCATATCCTTATCTCTGTTTACCTCATCAAATAAGCTGTCATACTTTTCTGATTTGTTCATGAGGTCGACCTTCATGGCTTCCATATGTTCCCTTTCTTCTTGCACTTCTGTCTTAATTTGATCCAACTCATCTGATTGCTTTTGAAGGTCAGCCTGCATCATTTCATTGTCAACTTTCTCTTTGTCCACGTTGTTCTTCAGCGTGTCAACTTCTCCCCTTTCTCTCCCAAGCTCTTCCTTGAGCTGGTTAAGTATTTGCCTTTCAAACAAAATGTCCTGCTCCCAATCATTTCTCATGTCCTCTTTGAGTGTTTTCATGTCTGACTTCATGCTCATCAAAGCACCCATCTCTTTCATTATGAGGGCAAGGTGTGCATCCAAGTTTTTCTTTTGCTCATTTAGCTCATTGAACTGATGCTCCAGAGTCATCTTTAGTCTTTGTACATCATCATCTTTGTGGCAAATGCTGTCAATTTTCCTTTTGATTTGTTCATTTGTTTTCTCGCTAAGCTCTTTGAGTTTTGTTCTTTGGTTTTCAATGGTATTCAATGTTATTAACACTTCATCCTCTTTCATTTTCAATTCTGACAAATCCTTTTCCAGATATATCTTCTGCTGATCCACATCAGTCTTCATTTGTTTTAGTTGTTCTTTTTCTTGAGTGATGGTCTCCATGAAGATTTCATTGTCTGCTTTCTTCTGCATTACATCGTTCTTTACCTTTTCCAGTTTTGCTTTCTCCACTTGGATCAAGGCATTATTGTTTTGCAGGTCTGTTATTTGTATTTTGATGTCATCGTCTTTCATTTCCTGTTCCTTTTGTTTGGTAGAAAGATCATCCTTCACTTTCTCAAGATCTCTCTTTTCATTTTCAACTTGGACAATCTGATCGTTTATCATATCCTTATCTCTGTTTACCTCATCAAATAAGCTCTCATACTTTTCTGATTTGTTCATGAGGTCGACCTTCATGGCTTCCATATGTTTCCTTTCTTCTTGCACTTCTGTCTTAATTTGATCCAACTCATCTGATTGCTTTTGAAGGTCAGCCTGCATCATTTCATTGTCAACTTTCTCTTTGTCCACGTTGTTCTTCAGCGTGTCAACTTCTCCCCTTTCTCTCCCAAGCTCTTCCTTGAGCTGGTTAAGTATTTGCCTTTCAAACAAAATGTCCTGCTCCCAATCATTTCTCATGTCCTCTTTGAGTGTTTTCATGTCTGACTTCATGCTCATCAAAGCACCCATCTCTTTCATTATGAGGGCAAGGTGTGCATCCAAGTTTTTCTTTTGCTCATTTAGCTCATTGAACTGATGCTCCAGAGTCATCTTTAGTCTTTGTACATCATCATCTTTGTGGCAAATGCTGTCAATTTTCCTTTTGATTTCTTCATTTGTTTTCTCGCTAAGCTCTTTGAGTTTTGTTCTTTGGTTTTCAATGGTATTCAATGTTATTAACACTTCATCCTCTTTCATTTTCAATTCTGACAAATCCTTTTCCAGATATATCTTCTGCTGATCCACATCAGTCTTCATTTGTTTTAGTTGTTCTTTTTCTTGAGTGATGGTCTCCATGAAGATTTCATTGTCTGCTTTCTTCTGCATTACATCGTTCTTTACCTTTTCCAGTTTTGCTTTCTCCACTTGGATCAAGGCATTATTGTTTTGCAGGTCTGTTATTTGTATTTTGATGTCATCGTCTTTCATTTCCTGTTCCTTTTGTTTGGTAGAAAGATCATCCTTCATTTTCTCAAGATCTCTCTTTTCATTTTCAACTTGGACAATCTGATTGTTTATCATATCCTTATCTCTGTTTACCTCATCAAATAAGCTGTCATACTTTTCTGATTTGTTCATGAGGTCGACCTTCATGGCTTCCATATGTTCCCTTTCTTCTTGCACTTCTGTCTTAATTTGATCCAACTCATCTGATTGCTTTTGAAGGTCAGCCTGCATCATTTCATTGTCAACTTTCTCTTTGTCCACGTTGTTCTTCAGCGTGTCAACTTCTCCCCTTTCTCTCCCAAGCTCTTCCTTGAGCTGGTTAAGTATTTGCCTTTCAAACAAAATGTCCTGCTCCCAATCATTTCTCATGTCCTCTTTGAGTGTTTTCATGTCTGACTTCATGCTCATCAAAGCACCCATCTCTTTCATTATGAGGGCAAGGTGTGCATCCAATTTTTTCTTTTGCTCATTTAGCTCATTGAACTGATGCTCCAGAGTCATCTTTAGTCTTTGTACATCATCATCTTTGTGGCAAATGCTGTCAATTTTCCTTTTGATTTCTTCATTTGTTTTCTCGCTAAGCTCTTTGAGTTTTGTTCTTTGGTTTTCAATGGTATTCAATGTTATTAACACTTCATCCTCTTTCATTTTCAATTCTGACAAATCCTTTTCCAGATATATCTTCTGCTGATCCACATCAGTCTTCATTTGTTTTAGTTGTTCTTTTTCTTGAGTGATGGTCTCCATGAAGATTTCATTGTCTGCTTTCTTCTGCATTACATCGTTCTTTACCTTTTCCAGTTTTGCTTTCTCCACTTGGATCAAGGCATTATTGTTTTGCAGGTCTGTTATTTGTATTTTGATGTCATCGTCTTTCATTTCCTGTTCCTTTTGTTTGGTAGAAAGATCATCCTTCACTTTCTCAAGATCTCTCTTTTCATTTTCAACTTGGACAATCTGATCGTTTATCATATCCTTATCTCTGTTTACCTCATCAAATAAGCTCTCATACTTTTCTGATTTGTTCATGAGGTCGACCTTCATGGCTTCCATATGTTTCCTTTCTTCTTGCACTTCTGTCTTAATTTGATCCAACTCATCTGATTGCTTTTGAAGGTCAGCCTGCATCATTTCATTGTCAACTTTCTCTTTGTCCACGTTGTTCTTCAGCGTGTCAACTTCTCCCCTTTCTCTCCCAAGCTCTTCCTTGAGCTGGTTAAGTATTTGCCTTTCAAACAAAATGTCCTGCTCCCAATCATTTCTCATGTCCTCTTTGAGTGTTTTCATGTCTGACTTCATGCTCATCAAAGCACCCATCTCTTTCATTATGAGGGCAAGGTGTGCATCCAAGTTTTTCTTTTGCTCATTTAGCTCATTGAACTGATGCTCCAGAGTCATCTTTAGTCTTTGTACATCATCATCTTTGTGGCAAATGCTGTCAATTTTCCTTTTGATTTCTTCATTTGTTTTCTCGCTAAGCTCTTTGAGTTTTGTTCTTTGGTTTTCAATGGTATTCAATGTTATTAACACTTCATCCTCTTTCATTTTCAATTCTGACAAATCCTTTTCCAGATATATCTTCTGCTGATCCACATCAGTCTTCATTTGTTTTAGTTGTTCTTTTTCTTGAGTGATGGTCTCCATGAAGATTTCATTGTCTGCTTTCTTCTGCATTACATCGTTCTTTACCTTTTCCAGTTTTGCTTTCTCCACTTGGATCAAGGCATTATTGTTTTGCAGGTCTGTTATTTGTATTTTGATGTCATCGTCTTTCATTTCCTGTTCCTTTTGTTTGGTAGAAAGATCATCCTTCACTTTCTCAAGATCTCTCTTTTCATTTTCAACTTGGACAATCTGATCGTTTATCATATCCTTATCTCTGTTTACCTCATCAAATAAGCTCTCATACTTTTCTGATTTGTTCATGAGGTCGACCTTCATGGCTTCCATATGTTTCCTTTCTTCTTGCACTTCTGTCTTAATTTGATCCAACTCATCTGATTGCTTTTGAAGGTCAGCCTGCATCATTTCATTGTCAACTTTCTCTTTGTCCACGTTGTTCTTCAGCGTGTCAACTTCTCCCCTTTCTCTCCCAAGCTCTTCCTTGAGCTGGTTAAGTATTTGCCTTTCAAACAAAATGTCCTGCTCCCAATCATTTCTCATGTCCTCTTTGAGTGTTTTCATGTCTGACTTCATGCTCATCAAAGCACCCATCTCTTTCATTATGAGGGCAAGGTGTGCATCCAAGTTTTTCTTTTGCTCATTTAGCTCATTGAACTGATGCTCCAGAGTCATCTTTAGTCTTTGTACATCATCATCTTTGTGGCAAATGCTGTCAATTTTCCTTTTGATTTCTTCATTTGTTTTCTCGCTAAGCTCTTTGAGTTTTGTTCTTTGGTTTTCAATGGTATTCAATGTTATTAACACTTCATCCTCTTTCATTTTCAATTCTGACAAATCCTTTTCCAGATATATCTTCTGCTGATCCACATCAGTCTTCATTTGTTTTAGTTGTTCTTTTTCTTGAGTGATGGTCTCCATGAAGATTTCATTGTCTGCTTTCTTCTGCATTACATCGTTCTTTACCTTTTCCAGTTTTGCTTTCTCCACTTGGATCAAGGCATTATTGTTTTGCAGGTCTGTTATTTGTATTTTGATGTCATCGTCTTTCATTTCCTGTTCCTTTTGTTTGGTAGAAAGATCATCCTTCACTTTCTCAAGATCTCTCTTTTCATTTTCAACTTGGACAATCTGATCGTTTATCATATCCTTATCTCTGTTTACCTCATCAAATAAGCTCTCATACTTTTCTGATTTGTTCATGAGGTCGACCTTCATGGCTTCCATATGTTTCCTTTCTTCTTGCACTTCTGTCTTAATTTGATCCAACTCATCTGATTGCTTTTGAAGGTCAGCCTGCATCATTTCATTGTCAACTTTCTCTTTGTCCACGTTGTTCTTCAGCGTGTCAACTTCTCCCCTTTCTCTCCCAAGCTCTTCCTTGAGCTGGTTAAGTATTTGCCTTTCAAACAAAATGTCCTGCTCCCAATCATTTCTCATGTCCTCTTTGAGTGTTTTCATGTCTGACTTCATGCTCATCAAAGCACCCATCTCTTTCATTATGAGGGCAAGGTGTGCATCCAAGTTTTTCTTTTGCTCATTTAGCTCATTGAACTGATGCTCCAGAGTCATCTTTAGTCTTTGTACATCATCATCTTTGTGGCAAATGCTGTCAATTTTCCTTTTGATTTCTTCATTTGTTTTCTCGCTAAGCTCTTTGAGTTTTGTTCTTTGGTTTTCAATGGTATTCAATGTTATTAACACTTCATCCTCTTTCATTTTCAATTCTGACAAATCCTTTTCCAGATATATCTTCTGCTGATCCACATCAGTCTTCATTTGTTTTAGTTGTTCTTTTTCTTGAGTGATGGTCTCCATGAAGATTTCATTGTCTGCTTTCTTCTGCATTACATCGTTCTTTACCTTTTCCAGTTTTGCTTTCTCCACTTGGATCAAGGCATTATTGTTTTGCAGGTCTGTTATTTGTATTTTGATGTCATCGTCTTTCATTTCCTGTTCCTTTTGTTTGGTAGAAAGATCATCCTTCACTTTCTCAAGATCTCTCTTTTCATTTTCAACTTGGACAATCTGATCGTTTATCATATCCTTATCTCTGTTTACCTCATCAAATAAGCTCTCATACTTTTCTGATTTGTTCATGAGGTCGACCTTCATGGCTTCCATATGTTTCCTTTCTTCTTGCACTTCTGTCTTAATTTGATCCAACTCATCTGATTGCTTTTGAAGGTCAGCCTGCATCATTTCATTGTCAACTTTCTCTTTGTCCACGTTGTTCTTCAGCGTGTCAACTTCTCCCCTTTCTCTCCCAAGCTCTTCCTTGAGCTGGTTAAGTATTTGCCTTTCAAACAAAATGTCCTGCTCCCAATCATTTCTCATGTCCTCTTTGAGTGTTTTCATGTCTGACTTCGTGCTCACCAAAGCACCCATCTCTTTCATTATGAGGGCAAGGTGTGCATCCAAGTTTTTCTTTTGCTCATTTAGCTCATTGAACTGATGCTCCAGAGTCATCTTTAGTCTTTGTACATCATCATCTTTGTGGCAAATGCTGTCAATTTTCCTTTTGATTTCTTCATTTGTTTTCTCGCTAAGCTCTTTGAGTTTTGTTCTTTGGTTTTCAATGGTATTCAATGTTATTAACACTTCATCCTCTTTCATTTTCAATTCTGACAAATCCTTTTCCAGATATATCTTCTGCTGATCCACATCAGTCTTCATTTGTTTTAGTTGTTCTTTCTCTTGAGTGATGGTCTCCATGAAGATTTCATTGTCTGCTTTCTTCTGCATTACATCGTTCTTTACCTTTTCCAGTTTTGCTTTCTCCACTTGGATCAAGGCATTATTGTTTTGCAGGTCTGTTATTTGTATTTTGATGTCATCGTCTTTCATTTCCTGTTCCTTTTGTTTGGTAGAAAGATCATCCTTCACTTTCTCAAGATCTCTCTTTTCATTTTCAACTTGGACAATCTGATCGTTTATCATATCCTTATCTCTGTTTACCTCATCAAATAAGCTCTCATACTTTTCTGATTTGTTCATGAAGTCGACCTTCATGGCTTCCATATGTTTCCTTTCTTCTTGCACTTCTGTCTTAATTTGATCCAACTCATCTGATTGCTTTTGAAGGTCAGCCTGCATCATTTCATTGTCAACTTTCTCTTTGTCCACGTTGTTCTTTAGCGTGTCAACTTCTCCCCTTTCTCTCCCAAGCTCTTCCTTGAGCTGGTTAAGTACTTGACTTTCAAACAAAATGTCCTGCTTCAAATCATTTCTCATGTCCTCTTTGAGTGTTTTCATGTCTGACTTCATGCTCATCAAAGCACCCATCTCTTTCATTATGAGGGCAAGGTGTGCATCCAAGTTTTTCTTTTGCTCATTTAGCTCATTGAACTGATGCTCCAGAGTCATCTTTAGTCTTTGTACATCATCATCTTTGTGGCAAATGCTGTCAATTTTCCTTTTGATTTCTTCATTTGTTTTCTCGCTAAACTCTTTGAGTTTTGTTCTTTGGTTTTCAATGGTATTCAATGTTATTAACACTTCATCCTCTTTCATTTTTAATTCTGACAAATCCTTTTCCAGATGTATTTTCTGCTGATCCACATCAGTCTTCATTTGTTTTAGTTGTTCTTTTTCTTGAGTGATGGTCTCCAAGAAGATTTCATTGTCTGCTTTCTTCTGCATTGCATCGTTCTTTACCTTTTCCAGTTCTGCTTTCTCCACTTGGATCAAGGCATTAATGTTTTGCAGGTCTGTTATTTGTATTTTGATGTCATCGTCTTTCATTTCCTGTTCCTTTTGTTTGGTAGAAAGATCATCCTTCACTTTCTCAAGATCTCTCTTTTCATTTTCAACTTGGCCAATCTGATCGTTTATCATATCCTTATCTCTGTTTACCTCATCAAATAAGCTTTTATACTTTTCTGATTTGTTCATGAGGTCGACCTTCATGGCTTCCATATGTTCCCTTTCTTCTTGCACTGCTGTCTTAATTTGATCCAACTCATCTGATTGCTTTTGAAGGTCAGCCTGCATCATTTCATTGTCAACTTTCTCTTTGTCCACGTTGTTCTTCAGCGTGTCAACTTCTTCCCTTTCTCTCCCAAGCTCTTCCTTGAGCTGGTTAAGTACTTGACTTTCAAACAAAATGTCCTGCTTCAAATCATTTCTCATGTCCTCTTTGAGTGTTTTCATGTCTGACTTCATGCTCATCAAAGCACCCATCTCTTTCATTATGAGGGCAAGGTGTGCATCCAAGTTTTTCTTTTGCTCATTTAGCTCATTGAACTGATGCTCCAGAGTCATCTTTAGTCTTTGTACATCATCATCTTTGTGGCAAATGCTGTCAATTTTCCTTTTGATTTCTTCATTTGTTTTCTCGCTAAGCTCTTTGAGTTTTGTTCTTTGGTTTTCAATGGTATTCAATGTTATTAACACTTCATCCTCTTTCATTTTCAATTCTGACAAATCCTTTTCCAGATGTATTTTCTGCTGATCCACATCAGTCTTCATTTGTTTTAGTTGTTCTTTTTCTTGAGTGATGGTCTCCAAGAAGATTTCATTGTCTGCTTTCTTCTGCATTGCATCGTTCTTTACCTTTTCCAGTTCTGCTTTCTCCACTTGGATCAAGGCATTAATGTTTTGCAGGTCTGTTATTTGTATTTTGATGTCATCGTCTTTCATTTCCTGTTCCTTTTGTTTGGTAGAAAGATCATCCTTCACTTTCTCAAGATCTCTCTTTTCATTTTCAACTTGGCCAATCTGATCGTTTATCATATCCTTATCTCTGTTTACCTCATCAAATAAGCTGTTATACTTTTCTGATTTGTTCATGAGGTCGGCCTTCATGGCTTCCATATGTTCCCTTTCTTCTTGCACTGCTGTCTTAATTTGATCCAACTCATCTGATTGCTTTTGAAGGTCAGCCTGCATCATTTCATTGTCAACTTTCTCTTTGTCCACGTTGTTCTTCAACATGTCAACTTCTTCCCTCTCTCTGCCAAGCTCTTCCTTGAGCTGGTTAAGTACTTGCCTTTCAAACAAAATATCCTGCGAATCATTTCTCATGTCCTCTTTGATTGTCTTCATTTCTGACTTCATGCTCATCAAAGCACAAATGTCTTTCGTTATGAGGGCAAGGTGTGCATCCAAGTTTATCTTCTGCTTTTTTAACTGATTCTCGTATGTCAGCTTTAGTCTTTGTACATCATCGGTTTTGTGGCCAATTCTGTCCATTTTCCTTTTGATTTCTTCATTTGTTTTCTCGCTAAGCTCTTTAAGTTTTGTTCTTTGGTTTTCAATGGTATTCAATGTTATTAACATTTCATCCTCTTTCATTTTTAATTCTGACAAATCCTTTTCAACGTTAATCTTCTGCTGATCCACATCAGTTCTCATTTGTTTGAGATGTTCTTTTTCTTGAGTGATGGTCTCCATGAAGATTTCATTGTATGCTTTCTTCTGCATGACTTCGTTCTTGAGTTTGTCCAGTTTTGCTCTCTCTACTTGGATCAACGCGTTACTTCTATTCAGATCTTGTAATTTTCTTTTGATGTCATTGGCTTTCATTTCTTCTTCGGTTTGTTTGATATATCTTTCAAGATCTTTCTTTTTCTTTTCAAGTTTTACCATCTTATCCTTTATCATTACCTTCTCTCTGTTTATATCCTCAAATAAGTGATGACTCTTTTCTAATTTGTTCATTACGTCAGCCTTTATGATTTCCAATCTTTCCTTTTCGTCTTGCATGTCTATCTTCATTTCAGGCTGTTCGGTTTGCTTTTGAGTGTCAGTTTTCATTAACTTAACGCCTACTGTCTCTTTGTCCATCCGGTATTTCAACCAATCAACATCATCTTCATCATCTTTTTCTTCCTCCAAATCATCCTTGTGCAGGTCAAGTTCTTGGCTTTTCACCAAAAGTTCCTGCTCCCCTACATTTATCATGTCCTCTTTGAGCGTCGTCATCTCTGACTTTATTATTCTCAAAGCATCCATCTCTTTTTTTATGAGGGCAAGGTGTGCATCCAAGTTTTTATTTTGTTCATTTAGCTCTTTGTACTGTTGCTCCATTTTCATTTTAAGTTTTTCTACATTATCATTTCTGTGGCCAATGCTGTCCATTTTCCTTTTGATTTCTTCATTTGTTTTCTCTGTCAGCTCTTTGAGTTTTGTTCTTTGTTTTTCAGAGGCCCTCAATGATGTCATCAGGCCCTCTTTCATTTTCAAATGTGACAAATCGTTTTCCACGTTTATCTTCTGTCTATACACATCAGTCTTCGTGTGTTTGAGATTTTCCATTTCTTGAGTGATTGTCTCCATGAAGATTTCATTGTCTGCTTTCTTCTGCATGACATCATTCTTTACTTTTTCCAGTTCTGCTCTTTCCACTTGGATCAAGACATTTGTGTTTTGGAGGTCTGTTTTTTGTCTTTTGATGTCATCGTCTTTCATTTCCTGTTCTGTTTGTTTGCTACAAAGATCAGCCTTCAGTTTCTCAAAATCTTTCTTTTCTTTTTCAACGTTGATAATCTGATCCTTTATCATTTCCATATCTCTCTTTACCTCCTCAAATAAGCTGTCACACCTTTCTGATTTGTTCATTAGGTCGACCTTCATGGCTTCCAAAGTTTCCCTTTCTTCTTGCACATCTCTCTTAATTTGATGCAATTCATCCGATTGCTTTTGAAGGTCAGCCTTCATCATCTCAATGCCAACTTTCTCTTTTTCCACTTTGTACTTCATCCTATCAAATTCTTCCCTCTCTCCCCCCAACCTTTCCATGGCCTGTTCAATTTCTTGTCTTTTCACCAAAAGGTCCAGCTTCCATTCATTTCTCAAGTCGTCTTTGACTGTTGTCATGTCTGACTTCATTCTCACCAGAGCATTCATCTCCTTTGTTATCATGTCAATTTGTCCATCCATGTATTTCTTCTGTTCATTGAGTTCATTGTATTGATGCTCCAGAGTCATCCTTAGTCTTTGTACATCATAATTTTTGTGACCAATGCTGTCCATTTTCCTTTTGACTTGTTCATTTGTTATCACGCTAAGCTCTTTGAGTTTTGTTTTTTGTTTTTCAATGGTTTTCAATGTCATCAACGTATCCTCTTTCATTTTTAATTCTGACAAATCCTTTTCAACAAGCTTCTGCTGATTCATATCAATCCTAACTTGTAAGAGACTTTCCTTTTCTTGAGTTATGGACTCCATGAAGATGTCATTGTCTGCTTTCTTCTGCATGACATCGTTATTTAGTTTTTCCAGTTCTGCTCTCTCCACTTTGATCGAAGCTTTACTGCTTTTAAGATCTTGTATTTGACTTTTGATGTCATTGACTTCCATTTCTTGTTCGATTTGTTTAATGGAAATATCATTCTTCTCTTTTTCAAGATCTTTCTTTTCCTTTTCAAGTTGTTCCTTCTGCTCCTTTAACAGATCCTTCTCTCTTTTTATGTCCTCAAATAATGTGTAATCCTTTTCTGATTTGATCATTTGATCGGCCATCACGAAATCCAATTTTTCCTTTTCATCTTTCAATTCTTTCTTAATTTGTTGCAGCTCATCAGATTGGTTTTGAGTGTTAGCTTGCATTAAGTCCAAATCAACTTTGTGTTTGTCCATCTGGTCATTTAACCTATATTCGTCTTCCCTCTCTTTTCCCTGCTCTTCCATGATTGTGTCATGATGTTGTCTTTCCTCAAAAAGTTCCTGTTTCCAGTCTTTTCTCACATCCTTTTTGAGTATTGTCTTTTCTGACTTCATTGTCTTCAGAGTGTCCATCTCTGTTCTTATGAGTTGAAGTTGTTCATCCAAGTTTTTCTTCTGTTCATTCAGCTCATTGATTTGATGCTCCAATGTTGTGCTGATTCTTTGTATCTCAAAATGTGTGCAGCCAATCCTGTCAATTTTCCTCCAGATTCCTTCATATGTTCTCTCATTAATCTCTTTAACTTTAGATTTTTGTTTTTCAATCGTATTCAGTGTCATCAGAACACTATCCTCTCTTGTTTTAAATTCTGAGAAATCCTTTTCCATGTCTATCTTCTGCTGATTTACATCAATCTTCATTTGTTTGATAATTTCCTTTTGTTGATTGAGGTCTGTAATTTGTCTTTTGATGTCATTGTCTTTCATTTCCTGTTCAGTTTGTTTGGTAGAAATATCATTGTTCACTTTCTCCAGAGCTTTCTTTTCTTTTTCAACTTGGGCCATCTGATCCTTTATCATATCCTTATTGCGCTTTACCTCCTCAAATAAGCTGTCACACTTTTCTGATTTGTTCATTAGGTCGACCTTTATGGCTTCCAAAATGTCCCTTTCTTCTTGTGCGTTGTCCAGCTTATCTGATGGCTTTTGAAGGTCAGCCCTCATCATTTCAATGTCAACTTTTTCTTTGTCTATGTTGTTCTTCATCCTATGAACTTCTTGCCTCTCTCTCTCCAGCTCTTCCTTGAGATGGTCAATTTCTTGTCTTTCTAATAAAAGGTCCTGCTTCCATTCATTCCTCATGTCCTCTTTGAGTGTTATCATGTCTGACTTCATTCTCATCAGAGCATCCATCTCTTTCGTTATGAGGGCAAGGTGTGCATCCAAGTTTTTCTTCTGTTCATTTACCTCATTGAACTGATTCTCCAGTACCATCTTTACTCTTTGTACATCATCATTTTTGTGGCCAGTGTTGTCCATTTTCCTTTTGATTTCTCTCTTGGTTTTCTCACTAAGCTCTTTGAGTTTTGTTCTTTGGTTTTCAATTGTATGCAATGCAATTAACACTTCATCCTCTTTCATTTTCAACTCTGACAAATCCTTTTCCAGATTTATCTTCTGCTGATCCACATCCGTCTTCATTTGTTTGAGATGTTCTTTACCTTGAATGATGGTCTCCATAAAGATTGCATTGTCTGCTTTCTCCTGCATCACATTGTTCTTTAGTTTTTCCAATTCTGCTTTCTCCACTTGGAACAAGAAATTGCTGTTTTGCAGGTCTTGTATTTGGCTGTTAATGACATCATCTTTAATTTCTTGTTCTCTTTGTTTCAAGGAAATAACATTTTTCACTATCTCAAGATCTTTCTTTTCTTTTTCAAGTTGGATAATTTCATCCATAATCAACTCTGATTGGTTTTCTAGATCAACCATCCCCAAGTCACCTTTTTCCCCAAGTTTTTTTTGCCTTTTGTGTTTCTTTTCTACATGTGCCTTTGTTCTTATTTGCTTACTCATTTGTTCTTGTTCCTCTTTGAATCTAGAAACTTGGTTCTGGAGAATTTTCCTCTCTCTGTCAAGCTCTGCTTCTTTACGTATCAACTCAGATGACTGTTTATCAATTCTCTCTTTCTCCTTGTCCATTGCATTTTGGTCTTCGGTTATGTTCCTCTTCTGTTGTTCCAGATATGCTTTTTCATTCTTCATGTCCTCCAAAGCAGTAGTCATATCTGCCCTCTTCTTTTCAATATCAATTACCATGTGTTCCAGTTGAGCTCTGTCCTGGACTATGGTACTTTGCAATTTCAACATGTTCCGTCTCTCATTCTCAACTTGTTCCTTAAAATTGTCTAGTTGTTGTCTGTGGAATTTATTTTCCTCCAAAATGGTTTTGATTTCTTCCCGTTGGTTGTGAATTATATTCATCAAGTCTGTTATGGGCTTGATTTCTTTAATGGACTCATTCATTTCCTCCTTTTGCCTTTGCATCTTTATCATCGTGATGTCCAACTCGTCCCTCTCTCTTAAGGTCTTCTCCAGCCTTTGGTCCAGCTCTCTTCTTCTCTTTCTTGTTTCTGTGTTGAGTAAGTCTCTTTCTCTTTTTATTTCAGCCCTCATCATCTCCATCTCCTCCCTCTTTCTCGTGCTCTTCCGAGCGGCTTGCTCATTTTCTCTCCTGCTTTTCTCCAACTCAGACTTCAACAATTCCATCTCTCTCATTTCTCTCGTCATTGCTTGCATCTTGTCATCAAGCTCTTGTTTTTGTCTTTGAATGTCATCTCTCGCTTGATTGGTCTCATCTCGTTCCATTTGAGTTCGATTCACTATATTTTTTAACTCCTCTCTTTTGGCTTCCATTTCAGATTTCACTCTCGCGATGTTATCTTTCCAGGTAGTCTTCTTGGCTTTCAGCTTTTCCATCTCATCTCTTTGGTTCTTCAAATCAGCCTTTAGGATACCCAGATTTTCTATTTCCCCATTAGTCATTTCCAAGCAAATCTGGATCTCTTGCTTCATCTTTTGAAGGGAAGTGGTGTCAACACTGAAGCCTTCAGTCACATGTTTTCTACATTCTCTTTCCATTTCCATTTCATATCTCTGTCTAAGTTTCAGCTCACCCAGACTCTCATCCACTGTATCATCCATTAAGTCTCTGTTTATCTCTGTTTTCAGTTGTTTCAAATCTTCTCTCTTGCTGGCTGCATCCTCTATGGCAGGTGTCATGGCCTGTTTCAGCTGTTCTATCTCAGATCTCTGTTTCAGCTCAGCTTTTCCTTCGTTTCGTGCATCTTTGTCAGAACCATCATTCATGATTTCTATTTTACTCTTCTTTTGTTCTTTTCTCACAATCATTACAAATTCCTCCCTTTGTTGCTGAATAACAGCAGCCTGGTCCTCCATGTTTTTCTTCTCTCTGTTGATTTCCTCCATGGACTCATTTATTTCCTCCTTTTGCCTTTGCATCTTTATCTTCATGATGTCCAACTCGTCCCTCTCTCTCAAGGTCTTCTCCAGCCTTTTGTCCAGCTCTCTTCTTCTCTTTCTTGTTTCTGTGTTGAGTAAGTCTCTTTCTCTTTTTATATCAGCCCTCGTCATTTCCATCTCCTCCCTCTTTCTCAAACTCTTTCGAGCGGCGTGCTCATTTTCTCTCCTGCTTTTCTCCAACTCAGACTTGAACAATTCCATCTCTCTTATTTCTCTCGTCATTGCTTGCATCTTGTCATCAAGCTCTTGTTTTTGTCTTTGAATTTCATCTCTCGCTTGATTGGTCTCATCTCGTTCCATTTGAGTTCGATTCACTATATGTTTTAACTCCTCTCTTTTGGCTTCCATTTCAGATTTCACTCTTGCGATGTTATCTTTCCAGATAGTCTTCTTGGCTCTCAGCTTTTCAATCTCATCTCTTTGCTTCTTCAAATCAGCCTTTAGGATACCCAGACTTTCTATTTCCCCTTTACTCGTTTCCAAGCAAACCTGGATCTTTTGCCTCATCTGTTGAAGGGAAGTGAAGTCAATACTGAAGCCCTCATTTACATGTTTTTTCCATTCTTTTTCCTGTTCCACTTCATTTCTCTTTCTAAGTTTCAGCTCACCCAGACTCTCATCCACTGTATCATCCATTAAGTCTCTGTTTATCTCTGTTTTCAGTTGTTTCAAATCTTCTCTCTTGCTGGCTGCATCCTCTATGGCAGGTGTCATGGCCTGTTTCAGCTGTTCTATCTCAGATCTCTGTTTTAGCTCAGCTTTTCCTTCGTTTCGTGCATCTTTGTCAGAACCATCATTCATGATTTCTATTTTACTCTTCTTTTGTTCTTTTCTCACAATCATTTCAAATTCCTCCCTTTGTTGCTGAATAACAGCAGCCTGGTCCTCCATGTTTTTCTTCTCTCTGTTGATTTCCTCCATGGACTCATTCATTTCCTCCTTTTGCCTTTGCATCTTTATCTTCATGATGTCCAACTCGTCCCTCTCTCTCAAGGTCTTCTGCAGCCTTTGGTCCAGCTCTCTTCTTCTTTTTCTTGTTTCTGTGTTGAGTAAGTCTCTTTCTCTTTTTATATCAGCCCTCGTCATTTCCATCTCCTCCCTCTTTCTCAAACTCTTTCGAGCGGCGTGCTCATTTTCTCTCCTGCTTTTCTCCAACTCAGACTTGAACAATTCCATCTCTCTTATTTCTCTCGTCATTGCTTGCATCTTGTCATCAAGCTCTTGTTTTTGTCTTTGAATTTCATCTCTCGCTTGATTGGTCTCATCTCGTTCCATTTGAGTTCGATTCACTATATGTTTTAACTCCTCTCTTTTGGCTTCCATTTCAGATTTCACTCTTGCGATGTTATCTTTCCAGATAGTCTTCTTGGCTCTCAGCTTTTCAATCTCATCTCTTTGCTTCTTCAAATCAGCCTTTAGGATACCCAGACTTTCTATTTCCCCTTTACTCGTTTCCAAGCAAACCTGGATCTTTTGCCTCATCTGTTGAAGGGAAGTGAAGTCAATACTGAAGCCCTCATTTACATGTTTTTTCCATTCTTTTTCCTGTTCCACTTCATTTCTCTTTCTAAGTTTCAGCTCACCCAGACTCTCATCCACTGTATCATCCATTAAGTCTCTGTTTATCTCTGTTTTCAGTTGTTTCAAATCTTCTCTCTTGCTGGCTGCATCCTCTATGGCAGGTGTCATGGCCTGTTTCAGCTGTTCTATCTCAGATCTCTGTTTTAGCTCAGCTTTTCCTTCGTTTCGTGCATCTTTGTCAGAACCATCATTCATGATTTCTATTTTACTCTTCTTTTGTTCTTTTCTCACAATCATTTCAAATTCCTCCCTTTGTTGCTGAATAACAGCAGCCTGGTCCTCCATGTTTTTCTTCTCTCTGTTGATTTCCTCCATGGACTCATTCATTTCCTCCTTTTGCCTTTGCATCTTTATCTTCATGATGTCCAACTCGTCCCTCTCTCTCAAGGTCTTCTCCAGCCTTTTGTCCAGCTCTCTTCTTCTCTTTCTTGTTTCTGTGTTGAGTAAGTCTCTTTCTCTTTTTATATCAGCCCTCGTCATTTCCATCTCCTCCCTCTTTCTCAAACTCTTTCGAGCGGCGTGCTCATTTTCTCTCCTGCTTTTCTCCAACTCAGACTTGAACAATTCCATCTCTCTTATTTCTCTCGTCATTGCTTGCATCTTGTCATCAAGCTCTTGTTTTTGTCTTTGAATTTCATCTCTCGCTTGATTGGTCTCATCTCGTTCCATTTGAGTTCGATTCACTATATGTTTTAACTCCTCTCTTTTGGCTTCCATTTCAGATTTCACTCTTGCGATGTTATCTTTCCAGATAGTCTTCTTGGCTCTCAGCTTTTCAATCTCATCTCTTTGCTTCTTCAAATCAGCCTTTAGGATACCCAGACTTTCTATTTCCCCTTTACTCGTTTCCAAGCAAACCTGGATCTTTTGCCTCATCTGTTGAAGGGAAGTGAAGTCAATACTGAAGCCCTCATTTACATGTTTTTTCCATTCTTTTTCCTGTTCCACTTCATTTCTCTTTCTAAGTTTCAGCTCACCCAGACTCTCATCCACTGTATCATCCATTAAGTCTCTGTTTATCTCTGTTTTCAGTTGTTTCAAATCTTCTCTCTTGCTGGCTGCATCCTCTATGGCAGGTGTCATGGCCTGTTTCAGCTGTTCTATCTCAGATCTCTGTTTTAGCTCAGCTTTTCCTTCGTTTCGTGCATCTTTGTCAGAACCATCATTCATGATTTCTATTTTACTCTTCTTTTGTTCTTTTCTCACAATCATTTCAAATTCCTCCCTTTGTTGCTGAATAACAGCAGCCTGGTCCTCCATGTTTTTCTTGTCTCTGTTGATTTCCTTCATGGACTCATTCATTTCCTCCTTTTGCCTTTGCATCTTTATCTTCATGATGTCCAACTCGTCCCTCTCTCTCAGGGTCTTCTCCAGCCTTTGGTCCAGCTCTCTTCTTCTCTTTCTTGTTTCTGTGTTGAGTAACTCTCTTTCTCTTTTTATTTCAGTCCGCATCATTTCCATCTCATCCCTCTTTCTCGTGCTTTTCCGAGCAGCTTGCTCATTTTCTCTCCTCCTTATCTCCAACTCAGACTTTAACAATTCCATCTCTTTTATTTCTCTCTTCGTTGCTTGCATCTTGTCATCAAGCTCTTGTTTTTGTCTCTCGATATAGTCCGTCAAGAGGTCTGCTTGCTTAACATCATCTTGGTGGAGACCATCCTTTTCATCTATCACCGTTGTCTTTTCATTTATTTTTAATTGTAACCTCAAAACTTCTGTTTGAGTATGCATCTCCATTTCGCTTTGTTCCAAATGTGTCATTTTTAACCCAAATTGTATGTCTTGTTTGTGGCTTTGAAGGTCAGTAATTTCTTTTATTAGTCTTTCAATTTCATAATTTTCTTTCTGCAAGTTGTCCATTTCTCTCCTTATTTGGTCTTTTATGCTCTCCTCCTCGTCCATGAGTTTGGAGATCTGATTCTCTGTGTATTTCTCTTGTTCATTCTCAGTTTCTTCACCTTGTTGCTGAACTTGGATTTGAACTGATGTTTTTGTTGCTTGTCTTAAAGAACTTGTGTGTTCATCATTTGCTTCCAGTGTTTCAAAAGTTATATGCCGTAGCTCTATCTTTTGACGGGTTTCCTCTGTTTTCCATCTTCTGAGATAATCCTTCATGTAATTCAGCGTATCCTTTGTGAATAAAAATAAATTAATTGTTATTTCATGCCCAGTTAACATTAACATTTAAAAAAGAATATACAGACATTTATAAGCACTAAGACACTAGATGTTTGGGTTTTCTAGTTGCATTAGACCGGTCCTGAAATACCAAAAGCCTGAAGCCTGTAGGCATTCTTGCAGAAAAGTACATTTTTCTATATGATTTTGATGTGCTGAATCCATTTCTGCCAAGTGATACCAGTCACCGTTTTGTCAGAAATTGAGAAATTAGCATAATTAACCACTAAAAACTAAAAATTGGCTATAACTCTGATAAATACTTGTGTGCTTAATGTGTTGTTTCTATATGATTTTGATGTGCTGAATCCATTTCTGCCATATGCCAAGTGCTATACGAGTGACCGTTTTGTCAGAAATGTAGTAATTAGCATAATGAATCACTAAAAACTGGAAATTTGGCTCTAATTCAGATTTTCTTTTTTGCTTGATGTGTTGTTTCTACATGCCTTTTATGTGCTGAATCCTTTTCTGCCATATGCCGGGCTTTTTTACTTGACTGTAGGCTGGACCTCTTTTTGTATTCTCAATACCAATATAGAAATGGCCAAACAACTGGACAGTGTAGATTGAAGAAGGATCACTTACCTGATCCCTTCTTATTTTCTTTTTGTCCTCCTCGATCAGTATTTGCATCCTGTGGACCTCCTCCATAGCATTGTGGACCTCTGTCGTTGCTTTTTGTATGCTTGCTTTAATCTCACTCACATTCTGAATCTTACTCAATGTCTCCTGCATCATCTGTCCGAGCTCTTCCTTTTGACGCTGTATCTTCAGCCTCATGATTTCTAACTCATCCCTCTCCCGCATGCTCTTCTCGGTCTTGAGTTCCACCTCCTGTTTCTTCTTCTGTGATTTATAATTCATCCATTTGATTTGGCTCTTTTCTTCTTCCAAATCCTTCCGGCTCTGCTCTGCATCTTCTTTCACTACCCTCAATACATTTCTAATTTCTTCCACCTCTGTAACCAATTTCCGAATTCCAGCATTAACCTGGTTTGTCTCATCCCGTTCTATGTCACCGTGAGGTTCCTTAAGGTTTTCCATTCCTGTGTCTCTTTGCCATAACATATCCCTGGTTCTGTCAAACTCTTGAGATAGTCTCTGGATGTCAGTTGTTATATTTTTTCTTTCATCACTGTCCTCAATGCGGTCCTCAATGTTGGCCTCTGACATCTGTAAATCAACCAATGTTGTCTCAATCTGTTGTGATGCATCTCTTTCTCCCATCTCCTGTTTGGCTTGCTCTACCTCGGTCTTCATCTTCTCTATATCTTCCTTTTTTCTCCTGACTACCTTCATTCTCTTTTCCAGGTCTTTTTTCTTTAGTTCAATCTCAGAGTTCAACACTTCCAGCTCTCTTATCTCCCTTTTGGCCTTATGGAACTTGTCATCAAGCTCCTGTTTTTCCCTTTGGATGAGTTCCCTTGTGCGATTCAGTTCATCCATCTCTGTTTTTGCAAGTTTCTTGTCTCTTTCTAGTTGCTCTTTCTGTTTGAGGATTTCAGTTTTCATTTGGTCTATCTCGTCTTTCTCAGATTGTGCCTTTGACATCTTCTCTTCAGTGTCGTTTTTTTGTCTCTGCACATCCAGTTTCATCTGCATCAACTTGTCCATTTCCATCTTTATCATAGCCATCTGTATATCATTCTCTTCTCTTTGACTTTGATCTTCTATAGTAATTACATGTTCCTCTCCCAACCTCAGTTTCATTTGCTGATCCTGCTCTCCCTTGTCCAGCTCATCCCAAAGGCTTTCTATCTCTCTCTTAACTTTGTTGAGCTCATCAATTTGCCTTTCATAGGGGTCCTTATCAAGGGTATGTTTTTCTCCTTGTTCCACTGCTTCAGTGTTGACCTTTTGGTCCTTATCTTGTGGAATGCTAGGGCCAGCTGTCTCTTTACCTCCCTTTATCTCATCTTGCACTCTGACAACTTGTTGCATTGTGGATTTCCGCTCACTGTCCGTTTCAGCCCACCTTTGTTTATATGTCTTCATATTGTGCTTCATCTGCTCAATTTGCTCTTTATTTTGTGCAATTTCCTCTCTTTTCTTCTCCAATTCTTGGCTTAGGTTTGCCATCATATTTTCCATTCTGCCTTTTGCTTGGTTTGTTTCAGCAACAATGTTCTTATTGTGTTGTATCTGCTTTTGGATATCAGTATTCATCCTCTCTATTTGGTCCTGCTCTTGTGAAACGTTCTTTTTGTATTCTAAATGTTGTGGCGTCAGATAGCTGTACCTCATCAATTGTAATTTGTGTCGGTATCTGATGATCTCATTGCATCCTCTGTTCAGAATGTCTCTCTCGGTTTGTAGATTAGCACACATTTGTTCAATTTGAAGTTTTTCTTTGTTATGTTGTTCTTTGCTTTTTTTAAGTTTTTCATTGACGTGTTCCATCTTTTCTTGAAGTCCCTCCATTAAAAGGCTCTGCTTGATCTTTTCTGCAGTCAGTTGCTTAATGTCTTCCTGTTGTTCTTCTATCTTTGCCTTCATGAAGTCAATTTCTTCCCGTTCTCTTTTTGTCCCTTTCCAAAGTCTTTCTATCTCCTCTATTGCTTGAATTGTTTCCTTTCTTCGTCTTTTAAGAACAGCTCTCCTTATTTCAATGTCATCTTTTGGTTCTTTCTCTTCTGTTTGTTGCGTATCTAATGTCTGATTCTCTGTTTGTGTCATCTTGCTGTTTTGTTGTTTTTGCTCTGGTGGTACAAATTAACAAGTTAGCCAATTAGGATCGTATCAGTAAGTAACCAAATTTAACTAACTAGACTATATTAATAACTGGGCTGTTATTTTATCTATGATTAAACTTCCAAAGCACTTTCCTTTGCTAGGTGGGAAGAATTGGGGCAACTGAAGTATTTTATGTCACACAAGGCAAAGGAATATATATACTGTATATGGTGGGGTCTTTACTGTAACCTGGCCTTTAACCCTAATGTAGACTCAACAGCTCAAATCCATCATGCATAAACTGGGGTGGTCCCCAGTTCAAATATAACTATTTTCGAGGGTACCCATGTGCAGTTCAAATTAAATAGTGATTATTTTCAGGGGGTCGCTGCCTGAAAAGGTTGAGAACCACTGACCTGGAGAATGAACAGTTGCCATTCCGTGAATGTCTTACCTAAGTCAGCCATGAGATCAGGCTCGTTCAGCATCAGAATCTGGTAGAGCATTGCTTTGGTTTGCGGTGGCCCTTCCTCCACAGACTGGAACAATGCTCTCAGTTGGTCTGGTGTGCTCTGAGCTCCAGCGATAGCAGTCGTTTCCTCCTGCGGGATGGGCTGCAGCGAGAGCAATGCCTCTATGATGGCTTCAGCTGAGCTCACCCTGGCAATGATCTGCTCCCCCACTTCCTCCAGGAAGGATCCCACTGAAACATGTATTAGCAATATATTATTAGGAATAAACTTAGTACACATTGGTGGAAGAAGTACTGAATTGTTAACTTAAGTAGAATCAGTATCAATACATGTATGTAAAAGTCTGGTATTCAAAATTAAAAGGTATTGGCGTCAAACTATACTTAAAGTACCAAAAGTACTCATTATGTAGAATGTCCCATTTCATAAGTTCATTGTGTATGAAATTATTTTGAAAATAGAAGATGCTGATGTACAAACTCACAACGCAACGCGCTGTAAGTTTGTAGATCGGCAATTTTCAAATTCCAAAGTATAGGGTATACTGTATGTTTTGTAATAATATTCAAAATCTTTAAAGTAACTACTAACTCAAGTTTTCAAATTGTTGTAGTGGGGGGAAAAGTACAATATTTGCCTCTGAGATGTAGTGGAGTATAAGTAAAAGTATTGCAAATTAGAAATAAGGTAAAAAATACAAAATTGTACTTAAGTACAGTACTTATTGTTACTTTCCACCGCTGTGATTAAACTTAGTAGGCTACACAGTAAAATACCCAGTGTTTATTTAATTCTGAGGGTGTACTTGATTAAATAAAACAGAGGATTTTACTGTGTTATGAGGGTAAACCAAGGTTATAATAGTTTTGGTTTTTTCATTATAGTTTAGTTTTAGTTAGTTTTGACATATTTTTTTCTAATTCAGTTAGTTTTAGTTAGTTTTTAGAGCGGGTTTGCTAGTTTTAGTTTAGTTTTTATTTTGTGAAAATGCTTAGTTTTAGTTTAGTTTTAGTTTTTTCGTACTTTGGTTTATTTGTAACGAAGTATAGGATTAAAAAAGATCAGAGCAAGTATTGTGTAATAAAAACTCAACAAAAGATACCATTTAAAAGTATATATATTCAGTCTCTGTTGGACAATCAACCATGACATACTTCGCATATTTTCCCATCCTCATCCACAAGGCACTTGCTTGTAGAGATGCAACGATACTGATTTTTCAATTCCGATCCGATCCGATATATTAATTTTGAAATTTCCCGATATCCGATATTTGCTGTAGGCTACATAGCAAAACAAATAAATACAAAAAAATTCAAAGAGGGGATGTTTATGGTTAAGTGTTTAACCTGTAGAAATAAGAATATGAACTGTTTAACCTGTAAACCTTAAGGGAATGGCAACCTGTTAATTAATACTATGGATTATTATGTGCAAAGGTACATTTTTACCCCTAAAGTGATGCCTGCATGTAACCTGTTAATTCATTCTATGGTTTATTATTAATAATAATAATAATAGTAATTATTATTATTGCTATATACACGTGGTACCTTTTTACCCCTAATGGATGCCGGGAATCAGCTGCGCTTTCATGTGACAAAAGCCCTGAGCCTTACCGACAGAACTCGGGGAGAAAAAAAATACCTCAGGACGTTTGTTTTGGTGCTAGCTGGTGTTGTGTTGCTACTTTAGTTTGCAAACTCTGTCTGTCTTAATAATTGCACTACACTTACAATCTGAATCAGTGTTTGAGCTTCTGACAACAATGTCATGGTTTGATAACTGAGCCAATTATATAAAGACGGATTTTACCGCGACGAGGACATGAGCTTTTTCTTCATCATCACCATCGTCGTCGTCACAGCAGCATTTTTTTCAATGGCAATAATAAAGTTACAAAGATTGTAACTGATCACATCAGTCATCATCTGTGCGATGACGGGTAAATGTTATACTTTTATTACTGTTAAGTCTGTAAGTCAAGTGATTCCATTCTCTTGCATATTGCACCTTAGTGGGGCTTTTTTCTATAGTCTCTGTTTGCAGTCTGTACATACTGGAGGTTGGATTCGCTCACTGCACTGTCTGTGCAGGACGGACTGTAAACATTAAACACGTGTCCCCCTCCTGTATCGGAGCGTGTATCGGTGGCATCAAATCCGATCTCCGATACATTAATTAAGCTGGATCGGAGGCCGTGGGCTGTGCCTCTTTCTGCCAACTTTTGCCATTTTTGCGAGATTCAAGCAGCAGCATTAAAACTTGAAGCGACCACGGGGCTGCACTGCAGAATGTAAACACGGGTCGTAAAGCGTTGTGACATGCTGCCTTACGGTGCTGAAAAGTGCCGTAAAAACGGCTCGGGAAATAAGGAAAATTTCATTTAAAAGGTTTATATTCTAAATGTCCGTAAGGCATATAAATATTGATAAAAAAACGATAACGAATGCCATTTTGTCTATCATTTCAGTTCGTTTTAGTTAGTTTTGTGAACACACAATACAGTTTTAGTTTAGTTATCGTTTTTTAATTTATTTTAGTTTCAGTTTAGTTTCAGTTAACTAAAATGTTTTTTTAATTCTAGTTTTCGTTTTTTCGTTAGTTATAGTTAACTATAATAACCTTGGGGTAAACACATTTTTTTAAAATTATATTTACAGTACATTCATTGTTTTTCCAAGAAACATTGTGACAATTTTGTTCTATCTAAGTTATTTAAAAGCTATTCTGCATAATGAATTAGATGCTTATAGGGCAGCAGAGGGTTGCACGTGGATATGATGACCTTAATGTATTATAAATACAATAATTTTGCCATTTCATAATTATTCTCTAAATGTTATGATAACAGTAGTGACCTTGATCAAAAAACTTCCAAATGAGTATACTAAAATGATGAAGGACAAAATGGTGTCATGAAATAATATTTACCATGGTCTCTGGATTCTGCCATCTTTCCCTATTTCACATTTCCAAATGACCTCACAAGAAATTGCAGATCTGTGTATGAATGATGTGAAACAGTTGATCAATATACGGTACATATCAGATATTGTTCCTACATTTTTATGTCATATTTATTTTTTGCAATTCTGTAGAAATGTCGGTAATCTTACCTCTGAACTGGAAATAATGCCACATAATCCAAATGTGGAGCCAATGAATTCAGTAACTATACTTCACCATGAGTACTTTGCTATATGCTATGCTGGCCTGCTTGCGTCTGACTTTGAAGTGGGTAATGGGTAGACTAGAGTAAATTGGCAACGTCATTAAAACATAATCTCATCTCAACACACAGTTGGTGCCTACCTCATGTGGGTTGCAGATGGGTATGGCACAACATGATCATCATTGTGATTGGATAGCACTTTACGTATGGGTGGTAAAGTACCCTATCAATTTGTTTGCTATGAGCCTGTCCCTCTCTGATAAGGGTGGGGGGGTCCATGTTGGCCTAAACTCCCTGGACCTCGCATGGCTCTCTTGATGTAGGGCTACGCACACACGCATACACGCATGCACGCACACACACACACACTGACGCACGTGCGCACACACACACACTATTATTATTATGTCACTCTCTGAGTTACTGACTGTGTGCTATATCATTCATGACACATAGACAGACATGGCACCAGATTCAGGTCTTCAAAAAATTATAATATTGGCAGCTTTTTATGCACATGTGTAATCAAAAATGTCTGTTGATACCATCTGGTGCTGCCCAACTCCTAGTAACGATATACCTTAATAATCATAGGCTAATTTATAATAGTAGTGTACTAATAATATACTTATTGTAGGCCTATTGTACATTCCTGTCAGCTCTTGGCATGTCATATTCAGTAGTGTAAGTTATATTTGCAAAAGTTGTTATCCACTAAGAAAATTAATTACTGCGTCTACTAGCCTATAGTTTCGAATATTGTTTGAGAACATGAGAACTATCACTTCTTCAATGTAACATAATTAGAGTTGCACATGTGATCAGTGGTGGAGTGGACAGTAAAGTACATTTACTTACATTTACTTTCCTGAGTACTGTACTTAAATAAATGTAGTACTATACTTTATTTATTAGCAGTTATCAGCTCACCGACGTCTTTCTCTGTTTCATTAGTATTTTGAATACTTTAACTGCACTGCATTTCAAAGACAAATGTTGTACTTTCCCTGTTAATAACCTGGGTAAAATGTGCAGCATTAAGGTAAAGCGGAGACACTTTAATTGTGAAGGGACGACAGGATGAGGAGAGGTGTTGTAGCTAATTGTCAAGAGTAATGGCTGCGTGTGATATTGAACTGTCAAACTATTTGTATCAATATGGCAGTATCAACAAAATGTCATAAGTATATCGGAGCCTCATATTTGGTCTTGAAACGGGCCTCCAGATTCCTAAAGGCTCATACATAGTCTGGATTTTCGGTGGTGGGGTGACCACCGAACTACAACATGACGTCACGATCCGCGGTGAAGAGCAAACCACCGCCACCGCTCCAGCCCTTCTCTCTGTTTTTACTCACCACCGCTCAACGTTATTTCAGCTCCGGTGGTCAGCTCACCACCGGAGCGGTGGTCACCTCATCACCGAAAATCCAGACTATGAATAGGCCTTAAGGCTGCACCTGAGCCCTATTTAGAGTGGAAACAGCAGATCTATGATGCGATGCATTGTGAGCTTGTAGATCTGCTATTTTCACTATTATACATATATGTGTATAGGCTATATTTTTTTTAACATTTCTGAAAATGTTCTGTTTAAAATGTCTAAATTAAATGAGACAGACAGACATACATACAGTCCAGTGGTTTAACCTGTCCTCTTTAATTAAATAATTAAATAAATCATTCAATCGTTCATTCATTCATTCCACAGTTATATGTTTCTGAAAATGTCAGATGGTGCTTTAGTTTGGAGTAAATCATATTTTTTTCTATAGCCTATGGCACAATACCGACTCTGCGGACTTGTATCTGCGTTGGCCTTTTCCTGTTATTTTGTCCAGTAAGAGGTCGCCCTCTAGCGTGCAGAACCGAAATGATAGTGGCAAAGTTTTGCCTATTTGCAGTAGATATTCAATTTCGTTTAATGTTGTTCCAGCAGTTCCACAAATCAATTTCACTTCAGTTTTAGTAGAGTGCAGGGCGAAAGGACGGGTGAACCTCCGGTAGCTAGGCTATATTTAGCAGACAGACATGTGGTGCTTTTCTATAGTGAAAATGTGTCCATGGACTGCATTTTCACTATAGAAAAGCACCAATTCTAAATAGCTAAACTGTTAGTGCACTAACAGTTTAGCCATTTAGAATTAGGCCTGCCTATTATTATTATGATTAATATGATTATGATGATGATGATGATGATATTATTATTATTATTCATCCTCATATTTAAATTATGGTTTATCCTTGGTCAAAACTGGGAGCAGAAATGTTGTGTTCGTATAGTCTCAATTACAATTCTTATAGTTTCAGTATTCGTAGTTAGAGTAATTTCTGAATGAATCACATTCAGCTGCTTTAACTGCAGTCCACTGCTATTGTCATTTCCGGCAGCAGAATATCGCTCATTTGTTTCCATCACACAAAGTGATCGATTTATTTGGGAGCGGCCCTCCCTCCTTCCCTCACCCACACGCACGCGCGCGCACACGCACGCACGCACAGTCGCGCGCGCGCACTTCACCATTGGTGCTCGGTCGACTCTATCAATGCGTTGCGTTGATAGGTTCCTGGAAAATATTGCTTCACAGTCCATTGTGTCCCTCCTCCTGCCTCCTCCTAGCAGGGGCTGCCACATCTGCTTATTATAAGCTCATTTGGGCTTGTTTCTCTGTAAAGTTGCTGGTAAATGTTAGTACTGTAGTTATAGCGAATTGCGTTTTTGTGTGTGTGTGTGTGTGTGTGTGTGTGTGTGTGTGTGTGTGTGTGTGTGTGTGTTCGTGCGTGCGTGCATGCGTGCGTACATGCGCGCGTACTCACAATCTCACTTCTCTCTCAAACATTTTTGTGTCCGGCATACATCCATCTTCAACCGCTTATCCGTAGTCGAGTCGCGGGGGCAAACCAGAGAGCTCCAGACTTCCCTCTCCAGAGCAACATTAGTGACTTCCTCCTGGGGGGATCCCGAGACGTTCCAAGGCCAGTGAGTCGATGACGTAATCCCTCCATCTGCGCCTTGGTCTGCCCCGGGGGTCTCCTCCCAGTGGGACGTGCATCGAGGACATCTCTAGGGAGACGCCCGAGAGGCATCCTAACCAGATGCCACCTAAGCTGGCTCCTTTCCAGACGAAGGAGCAGCCTCTCTACCCCGACTGAACTTCTCAATATCTCTATTAAGGGAGATGCCAGGCACCCGTCGGAGAAAACTCATTTCAGCCGCTTGTATTCGCGATTTCGCGACCTTATTCTTTCGGTCATGACCCACACTTCATGACCATAGGTGAGAGTATAGGAATGAAGATTGCTCGGTAGACAGAGAGCTTTGCCTTCTGGCTCAACTCTCTTTTCATCACAACAGTGCGGTACAGCGACTGCAATACCGCCCCTGCCGCTCCGATTCTCCGGCTGATCTCCTTCTCTGTCCTCCCCTCACTTGTGAACAAGACCCCGAGATACTTGAACTCCTTCACCTGGGGTAATGCCTCATTCCCTACCCGGACTGCACAATCCACCTGTTTCCTGCTGAGAACCATGGCCTCAGATTTGGAGACGCTGATCCTCATCCCCGGCTGCGAACTGGTCCAGTGAGAGTTGAAGGTTGAAGTCACATTTTTATGTGGCCTACCAAATTAACCAGTAAGACGCCTTAAAGGCGAGAAAGCGATTGCTATAGGCTGAGACACTCTACCAAACCCCCCATCTAAAATGTGTTTGTGCCACGGAACAATATTTGTGTTGTTAATAAATGTTCCAAAAATATTACTTAAAAAATAATAATATATATATATATATATATATATATAGCAGGGGTCCTCAACTAGAAATGATGAAGGTCCACAAATATTTTTTTGAATAAGACCGAGGTCCGGTCCCATGCGCGGCGTTCATCGGAGAGCAGGGCTCTATGCCCGTTTACTCGTTTAGTATGGTCAAGCCAAGCTTATACAAATCAGATCGCCTTCCACCCAACCAATAATGGGGTGCAGAGTACAGGCCCGGAGTGGAACTCCAAATCAGGCCGGGAGTTATACGCCCTGGCAGGCCACACTGCGCGCGCGCACAGCGCGCGCCAGAATTTTGGGGGCCCTTGGGGGACATTTTGGGGGCCTTTGCAGCAATTTCACATGAGAAATGTACCATCTGATGTTATTTATATTATTAACTTCCGCAAAGACCGGACCGCGGTCCGCCAGTTGAGTACCCGTGATGCGTCTCGTTGTGAGCTTATCGGCAGTCCAATCATACTGTACTGTCGCTACTTTTGGGCTTGTTTTCCAAGACCTAGTTGCTTATTTCTTGCGCAATCTGGCAACAGGGAGGGCTACAGTGTGTCAGAGAGACAGACTCAACAAAACTGTCCTTCGCCTCTTTAACTCCACCATTAGTAGCTCTATTTACCAGGCAGGGCAAGAGGATTTATAAGAAAAAAGAGAGATGGATGTTTTATTATAACTGCTGCCGAATCCAGTTGTGGATCATATTATTATAGAGTGTCGTTGGGGTTGATTATTCTTAAATCCTTGTCTGTCTGACTGACTGCCCGAGCACACTGGATGTTGTGTGGACCGAGGTCGATCCAGACCAGATCCCATCGACATTCCTACGTTGGTGGCGTTCGCAGTAAGTTTAAAGGACTTTTTGTTTTTAATTCGTGGCCGACCACATACACACACACACGCAAAAGAAGCAACAGTGGGTGTACGAACCTGCATGGTTAATGTTTAGTTTTGCCAGCCATACCAGTTTCTCTTTGACACTGTATAACTTGAATGTTTATAAATCTCACAAGCACGTCCCAGTCCGCCCTACAACTTGCGTTGTAGTAAAGGTAGTAAGTTGTTTTGAACGGTTGTACCAACCAATACTTTTTTGCGCACTACCTCGTTATAAACGTGTGCACACAGTCACATCATGCATTCTGAATGTGTGGTTGGAAACTACTACTCACTCAGATTTAATAAACAAACTATATGTCAAGTTACTGTAGTCCAAATCAGTCTAGATTAAACTGATTAGATTAGACTATGTGATTAGACTCACATATAATATTATTGATGCAAATGCTGTATTTCTTTTGGAAGATATGCTATGATTCAACATGGTTTCACTTCAACAACCCACTTGACATATTATCCTTTAGCTATAAATAATGAAACATGCTATTGACATTATTTGTATGCCTTTCACAAAAAGAAATATTAGGCATTTATCAACAAGACATGCCTTACTTACTGACATTGCTTATGGGGCTAGAAGACCAATAACATTGTCAACTGTTATGATGCATTTACAATTTTTTTGGAGCTATCTACAGTGACCATAATAAACAATGTGCAGGGTGCTTCTCTCACTTGCCCACATGCTGTGAGATGTTGAGATTCTCCTCATAAAAACGTCACCAAACCATTAGAAAGGTGTAAGATGTTTTTTGATGGTTGGTTGACCGATTGACATTATTTATGTCAATCGTCTCATAAATATATGAGACACAACTAATATCTCTGCTGTACAATCGTTGTCAAAGGAACACAATAAAGCATAAGAGATAATTTCCATTCTATAGTCCTTTCAATGTATGGTGTTATTTAGATAAACTAAGTACCGGTACCCTATTAATATTGTGTTTACACTACTTTTCTTCACTATTTGAATTGTTTAGGTCCTCTAAACAGTACACCCATAAACTTTTAAGAGAATGAAAAACACAGTATATACTCTCAAGCAGTAACTTGTTTCCATGACTAAGTTGGTTATGTATGTTCACCTGAGTGTGTAGGAAATGGCAACTGCTCTCAGTGGCCGAAACCCAGGTGGACGTGGTGGACCCAACCGAAGTAAAGGTCGTATACTGGGCATCATCGATGCCATTCAGGATGCAGTCGGGCCTCCGAAACAAGCTGCTGCGGACCGGCGGACCGTGGAGAAAACCTGGAAACTCATGGATAAAGTTGTAAGTCAAGATAACTACAGTAATAATATTGGTAACCGGAAGGCTCGCCCCAAAACACACTTGCCTCCATTTCTTTTCACGGATCACTCGCCCCCAGCTGTTCTTGTATTTGTTTTTCACTGAGGTTAAGGTTAGGAATAAGGTTTAGTTTAGGGTTAGGCATAGTTTTACTAAGGCTAAGATTAGGAATAAGGTTAGGTTTAGGCATAGTTTTACTGAGGTTACGTTTAGGAATAAGGTTAGGTTTAGGCTTAGTTTTACTGAGGTTACGTTTAGGAATATCTGGGGGCGACCGTTCCGAGGTCACAAGAGTTGACCCAGGGTGAGCGCTCTCTATTCTAATATTATAACATGATAATACACACCAAAGTCCTCAGTGGGGATATAACTCTGAAGGGATAAGAACACTCTTCAGAGTTTCAACTAGATTTATTGTGTACTGTAGTCTTCACTCTTTACTTTTTTCTACATTTTTTAATGGTATTTTAGCCATGTTAACTTGCATAGCCTTTCTCTGCTGTCAGCAATACTGCAATAATACCAGGGAATAGCATAGTAACACTAGCAGATTTAAAGAGAGAATGTTTATCTGAACTATTAAAAATGTTATTTGCGTAATGCTGCTAATATTGTTGTCCGTTTTAATGCAATATATCCTGTAATTTTCATATGGCCAAATCACTTGATAACATTTCTCATGCACAATTACACACCAATTCTGGTTACTCTTACGTGTGCCAAATCTAAACAACCCTTCAGCTAGTTGCTGTGATGTAGTGGAGTGGGCCTCAAACATTTTCATGTCAACAGTCCCAATTTATATGTATTTGGCCACGGACCCCCATCTGAAAAGATTCTGTGCCAGAGACCCCCTTAAGACAAAATTTGTGTTGTTACAAATCTTCAATATTATTCCACATTAATTTCAAATAAAGTTCAAGTTTATTTTTTAATTACCAAACATAAAATAGGGTTAAAGTATTTAAACCGTTTTGATGCCATCATTAACTAATTTTGCTGCCGACCCCCTGGGACCCCCTGACTGAGCTTCAAGGACCCCTTGGGGGTCTGCGGAACTCACTTTGAGAACCACTGATGTTGTCAACTTTGCTAAAGTGTGGAGCTTTCCATAAGCTCCTAGTGATTATTGCTGTGTTTTGTCACAGGTCCGCCTCTGCCAAAATCCCAGGCTCCAGCTGAAAAACAGCCCACCGTACATCTTGGATATTTTACCAGACGCCTACCAGCACCTCCGGTTAATATTGTGCAAATATGAGGAGTGCCAGAGACTCACTCAGCTCAGTGAGAATGAATACTTTAAAATCTACATTGACAGCCTCATGAAGAAATCCAAACGGGCCATCAGGCTCTTCAAAGAGGGGAAGGAGAGGATGTATGAGGAGCAGTCACAGGACAGGTAAGAGAAACGTATTCACACACTTGGGGCTGTATTTTGCGTGTCTTAAGTACCAGGTCTTATTCCCTAACTTGAGTAAACTAAAGACCTGGAGGCGTGGTCAATGCTCTTTGGCCACTCAGAAAAGCCAAATGGCATTGATCATGCCTCCAGGTCTATAGTTTACTCAAGTTAGGGAATAAGACCTGGTACTTAAGACACGCAAAATACAGCCCATAGAGTGATATTTTTTCTGGATGGTTACATTACATTTTAGTTTAATTTCCTCAGCAGTAGGACTGAAAGTGCTGCGGCCCATGACTTGTGTGTACCGGCCAGGTACCAAGATGATTCTCTTATGTGGAAAAACTGTTTAAAAAGGCATTTCAAGGTTGAGCGTAGCCAAGGCAAGATGTGCAATCGACTATCAAGGTGCTTTGGCGGATTTTCACTCCAAAGGATTTGATTGGTGCTCGGCAATTTAATAATATCGTTTTGCATCTTTGTATCAGGGCTAAACATTCTCCCCTTCCTCGCCACACACACAAGAACAGTTTTAATGTGGGTTTTAATTTTGGAAATATTCAAATTTTCCCCTTTCGCACAAGATCGCTATTGGCCGATTGCGAGGAAAAACAATAGGTGATTGGGATCAGTCCCAAAAAACGTGATCGGAGGCATTTTACAGTAATTTTAGGGTAATATGAAAAGGTCCCTCACCGTGACTGTGGACACATTTATTTTTGGAAGAATGCTGCAGTGTGGACTTGTTTTAGAACTCAATGCCTTTTTAGTATAAAATAATAGACAGAGGATATGAGTTGTTACCGGTGCTTGCTATTCCATGGGCTCAATTCATTGCTCACTCAAAAGCATTGCCATGGAGACATGAATGGTGATGACTCAAACTTCATTGTGAAAAGCAGTTACATTTTTCTTAATTACATTTTTTGTACACTTAAAAGGTAGGCTAAACGTTATGGCTGCAAATGAGTTTGCAAATACTTCGATATGATGATAACCTAATGAAATTCCGAAACATTGTGTCACACAGTCCTCTGATAACGGCCACTGCACTAAGTACTCTGACAAAGCCGGGTAATGGTTTTTACCCGGCTTTGTCTTTGATTTCAAGGACCCCTCGATTTGAAAAGATGATCTCTATGGTAAAATCCTCAATGTTATATTAACTCTGGTTACAGAAAGTGGAAAGTAAATTTACTCAACTACTGTACTTAAGTACAATTTTGAGCCTTGAGGTATTTATTTTTACTTTACTGGAGTAATTCAAGTTTTCAGTACTTTTATTTCTCCGCCCACTACATCTCAGAGGCAAATATTATACTTTTACTCCACTACAATTATTTGAAAACTGTACTAGATACTTTGAAGATTTTGATTATTATTACAAAACATACATTAGCCACTTCAGCCCTCTAAACCTTTTGGCCGATCTACAAGTTCAAGCTCACAATGTGTGCGACACAGGGATGAGTGCTTTCTACTTTTGGTACTTTTTAAAGGGCATTATACTTTTGTACTTTTACTCAAGTAAATTTTTTATTCCAGACTTTTACTTGTAACAGAGTATTTCTACATTGCAGTATTGATACTATGAGGTGCTTCTTTGGGTACGTTTTCCACCACTGCCTGTAACAGTCCATCTGGTGCCTAATCTATAGATTATTTAGCTGAGGAGCCACAAGGACTCCTGGGCTTCCCCTGCCTGGACCCCATGCTGAGAACCACTACACTAGAGATTAGAAAGCAAAACCAGCTATGGCAGCTGTTGCTATGTAATAGAAGTAAGCTAAATCAGGTGGATGTCTTCTGAGTGCAATTATATGGAGGACTTTGGCACTCATTAGAATGCCGTTCAGCCAATCACAATGCGAGTTCGGAACTTACTGTGGTATAATGAGTATTGTTGAAGAGCTTCAAAGTCTTAGCTTAAGCGTTGCTGTTAAAATCATTGTCCAACATTACATGCAAGCTGAGGCAATCTGATGATGATGATGATGATGAGTGAGATATTACTGTGGGGTGACAGAAAGGACACACACACACACACTCCATCTCCTCCTGTCACGCAGCTATTTGGTGACATTACCCCCCTTACAGTCGACGCTGCAAGCTGTGACATATTGGACAGAGGTTTTGGTTTGTGGCCTGTCATACGAACTTTAAATCATCCCACATAGTGATCCTTATGCTGTGTTGGAGGGCACACAGCACAGCCACAGGCTCCCATCGTGAATGGAGGGCAGAGTGAAGGTGAGAGGGAACGTGGTATTTTTAAGTGGGGCAATGAAACAGACGATGGGCGCAGTTGTTCACAAGTGGAGAGGTGCCACTGGGCTTTCTGCTGCTGTAGTCATCATTGTATAGGGCAGGGGTTTTCAACCCTTTTCATATTATTATTATTATTATTATTTATTCGACATTTGAGCAACAGACCACCATTTGATGAGATTTAGCCTCTCAGACCAAAGACATTTGATCAAAATAATAATTATTCTACATTCTCTAATTGTGTTACGGGTCCATTTGGTTTCATTTTACAATCTCAACAGTTAAAGGGTCCAATTGGTTACAGACTTTCCAACAGTTAGATAGGGACCACCTGGAACCCACTCAAGGACCACTGGTGGTCCCCGGACCACTGGTTGAATGAAAACCACTGATATGGAGAGTCTTACTCAAATATATGCATTGATGTTCAGATGTCAGATCTCACAATGCAGATAATTAAGTTACATTTTACCAGAAATCAACAAACTAAATGTTCATGAATGGGACTAGTTAGGAGACAACATTGAATGTTATAGTCTACATTTCATTTGAATTATCACAACACAAATTGCCTTTGGGCTTGCATGATTTCCTCTTTAACAATGGGGCTAAATGCATTATGATCACTTAGTGTTGACCAGAATAATGGATGTAGAGAGAGATACAGACAACGTAGGAACCACATAAAGTAATAAGGCAATAATTGAGAGATGGAAAACTACTTTTCAGAAACAATATACTGACAAAAACACATGAAAACATGGACTATCTATCCAGTCTCTTGTTCATGATCAGATTTTGCAACACACATATTCTTATACTGATCAGCATGAAATAATATTTTTTTTCTTTGATTTGTTACACATTTGATCTTGTAACGTGAGAAATAAATATGCCAAAAGTGAGAGAGAAAGGCTTCAGTGATTTCTTTTCAGGACTTTTCTCCATTGCCATCTGCACAGCGGAGGCAGGGAGGGGAAAATCCCCATGCACTTTACATCCTGTTCATATATTTCCTCTCTGGCTTCACTCTGAATGTGTCACCTAGTACCAGGGTCTCTATCTGCCTCTGTAGACCTCTCTCTGTGTCTGTGTCTCTGTCTCCCTCTGATCTTTGTGTCTCAGTCTCTCTATCTCTTGTTTTCATTAAGCTTTTGTCCTCCCTTGTTCTCTTTCCCTCATTAACTGCCCCTCCCCTATTGACTCCCAAAAGACTGTGCTTGTGTTGGCGCAGTATGTCTTTGGCATAAACACGAACAGCATGCAACAACATACAAACAGCGCACATAATTACCATACTTGAAAGGCGAAAGGACCATAATGCAGTCACTGACTCACTGCATTTCAGAACTCAATGTTGTTGACAAAAGCCTGTGCCAAATGTATGCTATATAGAAGGATCTGATTACCAGCACTTTCAGTTTTTTGGGATTCCAAGTCACATCTCATACTGTATCTGCTTCTGTCTTATCTTCCCTTTCTTTTGCCAAGAAATATCTTGGAAGACGGAAGAGAGGGGGAAGGAGATAGATGAAGAGAGGGTGTTGATGAGGAGTGTTGTAGCATCCGTTAATTTTATACCTTTTCCATAATTGGCCATTAATATAAAGATGTTATTATCAATATTGTAATTAGTTTGAATAACATCAACCCACACTATAGCATGCTGTTATATAACAGCATGCTAGTCCTTTTCTCTAACATTGCAGGACGGACAGTGATCAAATTCTGGAGTTTGTCTGTTATTGCGAGTCAATATTTATAGTTCCATGATTTAAATACCCTGCTGCTTTGTCCATGTGGCTGCTAGATAATCATGTGGAGATGTATTGCCATGACAAATGTGCTATGTCTGTGTGCGTGCATGCCCTGTGTAGAAGACATTGTATAATCCAACCACATCAAATGACAATAAATAAGGACAGGCTATAAATGGTTAGTAGCGTTAATAGTGTGAAGCTGGAACAAAATATTTCCTCACTCTATTTCAAGCCAAGTCAAACACATTTTAGATGTCAGAAGTAGGATTCAACACAAATGAAAGAGTGCATCACATTGGACATGTCTAGACATGCACACTTCTGCTCACATACTTTTGACTTTTAGTTTCTACACACACTGCCCAGTTCCCTTCACACGTTACATTGCTGTCTGAGTTAGTTAAGTTTTTCATTTCTAATATCCTCTCGAGTACTGAGTTCCCATTTCTCAACAAAATCCCCTTAGCTCTTTTATTCCTTTGTAATGTCTGAGGATTTGGTGCTCTCATTTTATTATTAACCACTTC
Organism: Protomyctophum parallelum; assembly: GCF_964188405.1. NCBI lineage: Eukaryota > Metazoa > Chordata > Actinopteri > Myctophiformes > Myctophidae > Protomyctophum > Protomyctophum parallelum. The sequence continues at coordinate 79,798,822 of NC_139697.1, read as the reverse complement.
CAGTTGAACCCTAGAGTCCCCGTTCTGGGCATTTGGTAATAGGCGAATGTTCGTAACATTTTAGAAAATTGCTGTTCTATGAGGTCATGCAACGTTGCAATGGCTATTTTCTGCAAATATATTTGTTGTAGAGGGGAAATAGGAGGGGGCCAGCCGCCAAGTATAGACCCCTGGAGGACCCCACGCAGTTAATGATGTACAGTAATCTTGCACTAAAGGTGGTTGCACACTGGACGCGTTTTTCGGAAAACCGACGGCAAATCGCTGCTAAAAATATGAAAAACGCATCCAGTGTGCAACCACCTTTATGCTGTTAAATAAAAGGCCCATGGGAGTTCATTATAGATATCCCACCTTGCCCAAACTGCCCATGGGCACGCGAACGGATGGCAATATAACATCCATGATGTGGCAAGGGCTGTAAACTCTGGTATAAGGAGGTGGCTGTCACTTTGTTTGAATCGCACCCAAGTAAGACACTCAGGGGATCAAGAGAGCTTGGTCTCTAAGTCAAGATCAATACTCATCAATGTTTGTTTTCGAGGGAAACCCTCAAGGAAGTGTGAGGAGGAGCAGAAAGGCTCGCCCTGCCTCCTTAGTTAGACAATTAGCTAAACTTAGATGATGTATTTTACAGCTTAATACACAATAAATATCATTTGACAAAGAGAAAGAATTCTTAATATTTGAGTTTGTTTCTTTGAAGAGCCAGCAGAGCTAAAGCTTGATTTTTACTTAAGGCTCATACATAGTCTGGATCTTCGGTGGTGTGGTGACCACCGAACTACAACATGACGTCACGAGCCGCGGTGAAGAGCAAACCACCGCCACCGCTCCAGCCTTTCTCTCTGTTTTTACTCACCACCGTTCAACGTTATTTCAGCTCCGGTGGTCAGCTCACCACCGAGCGGTGGTCACCTCACCACCGAAAATCCAGACTATGAATAGGCATATTCATTCATTCATGCATTCATTCATTCAATGCCGTATATAGCAGATATACAAGCTCCACGTGTCAAGAATGTGATGTGTGCGTGGTGAGCTTGTATATCTGCTATTTACTGAGCCTGACACCAGCACGCAACTATAGTATAAATGAGGCTTAAGCAGTTACACATCTGGTGTGTTGGCTGCTCAAGGGACATGGCCATGTCCGCATGTGTGGCCTGCTGTGTCTTTGTGGCACTGGTCTCGCACACGTCTGTCTCTTAACGCGCCTGATTAGCCGACAGGCGGGTGGTCACCCCCGGAACCCTACCCCATGCAGGCGTCACCCTATTTGTGAGCAGCTGATGTTGTCTATCTTCACTCCCCCACCCCTTGATTATATCCTCCCACTATTGTCCCAGACTAGCTCCATCTGACCAGCTGATCCCCCTCTCCCCCACGCTGTGTTTTTGAGGTCCACATGCTGCACCGCAAATGAACCACTTTCACCTCAGTGGCCCCGATTTGGACATTATAGGTGGACATTTTCAAATGTCAATCTTTACTGCGTTTTAATAGTAAAAAAATAACTGTTCCACACGTGTTCAAAAATAGCCCGTCTTTGAGCTCACGAAGCGCTGCGATGCCACACGTTGCAAGCTTGTCGGTTTTGGCTATTTTTTAATAGCTTGTGTATAAAATAGGGCTTAAAGTAATGAAGCACCTCAAGTAACGGAGTTAGAAAAATGGATGAAAACAAGGAGAAGGAAAAACTGAAGCCCAAACAATCATAAGATAATGTGTTCTTGTTTGAAATGGTACAGGGTCTTGGGTTCATTGTAATTTCTTTCCTCTGGGATGATATTTGCCAGTACAGAATCCAGGGACAAACGTGTTCTATTTAACGATTCTCACTATTGTTATGAATGAGAACGCTTTACCCCCTGAACCTGCTCCAAATTCTATTTTAATTAGGCAGATTAGTTTCTCCAACACTCTCCCTAGGAGGCCCTTTGATTAAGCGCTTTCATTTTCCAAATAAACCTTTGGCACCTGAGCACCGTAGCAATGATTAGACTGTGCACTAGCAAAGGGGGATCAGTCACCTTCTTGAAAATGTTCCTTATTTATATATTTTGTTTTTTGCTGAGCCCAGAAAAAGCTCCATTCAATCCCCCCCACTTGAGATCAAACACAGCATGGACAATTCATCATACACGTCGGCATTAAAGGGACAAAGCAGCTCACATAATGCTTTATTTATCTGGGGTTATGCTTCACGAGATGAAATCTTTTCTCTCCGGAGGGAGACCTGCAGCTGCAGCACAAAATGACATTGACAAACACTAGAGCCGTGGCGTGGCGTTCATAACTCTCCGAGGTGAAATGGATCAATTCACTACAGTATATGAGATGTCGTTTGCCCAGACCCAGCTGTATAACATACCGTTTTTCCTCCGTAAAGGAGCTGCTCCCGAATGTCTTCGCTGAGTCTGATGCTGATGATGGCTGTAATGTTAACCCATTTTGACCTGAGATCAGATTCTAAAAATGTCTTCTACATCCTGACAGTTTTCTGAAAAAGCTATGTTTCTATGTCAGTCGTTCTTTGATTTTTCAAAAATAGCAGACCTACAAGCTCGTAGCACGCCACTCGGTGGCGCGCTATGAGCTTGTAGATCTGCTATTTTTCAATACCAAAAGGGGTTCCCACCCAAAATGGGTTAAAATGCTTATTATGCAATTGTTTAGAAAACCCTTGGTTGAAAGTATTTGTTTTGTGGAAAGCATCTGACTTTAATATTGTCAAGGAAAATGCCTTCTTAAATTGAATCAGGGAACAATCAATACATTCATTTATTGGTCGGGGTGTAAATCAGCATTGACCGCTATATTGCATGAGTCATGGCTGTGGTTTGAAAGTCAAGCGCTTGCCGTTAATGCACATGCTGATAGCTAAAACAAATTGTATTGCAGTGTCTCAAAAACAGTGGCTCCAGCCATATACATATTTGTTTATGCAAAATGTTCATATTGTAAAATTTGCCAGATAGTGTTTTATGGCAGGGATAAAAAAAACATGTCTTAACACGACATTTGGCATTCAGTGAACTCTTTAAACCAAAGCAGCTTGCACTGCCATGAGGTCATATGTTTTTAGCACGGGCGGCCTCAGTGGGAACTCTCTTCGTGTGCCGTTCCAAGATGTAGCGACAGAGCATGTCTGAAGTGATTTGCACAGCAGGACATTTTATAGCCAGCCTTGACAACTGTGCCTTTAGCAGCTTCCTAAAGTAATTGTCTGTAAATCAGAAGGATTAAAAGTGCACCCGAGCCTTTTTGCCACATGAAGCATAGAGAGAGATATGCTGGAGAAAGAAATCAGTCAATCCATTAGCTTGCTGAATGTGATTATGAAACATCCCTTGGATGTTGCGTTCCAGAAATGCGTGACAATTGTGACGAGGTCCTAATTTGCACTGACGCCGATGATGAACTGAAACAGCAATATCTTTCTTTTTCTAGGAGAAATTATTCATGCACAAAATCAGTTCTCTCTGATAGTCTCCTTCAGTGGTGGACATATCTAACGCTGTGGTTCTCTCTCTGTTCGTCTCCTTCAGTGGTGGACATACTGTATCTAACGCTGTGGTTCTCAACCTTTTTTTGGATCAGGGATTCAGGGCCCTCTTGAAAAGTAAGTGTTGGCCGTGTTAAGTGGTCAGCGCATGCATGCATTTTCAGAGCATGTTTATCACAATTAAAACTCCTGTTCCAAGGTTTTAAAGACAAAAATACAATGAGATTAAATGTTTCATTCAACATTATTTGGGGGCCCACTTACAATATCCCCACGGCCCACCAGTAGGGCCTCAGCCCGCAGGTTGAGAACCACTGATATAATGGAAGGTAGGGCTGCACGTCCTACACAAAATGATCTATCAATCTTGAATTGTCTGCGACATTTGGGATTTCTTTGGTCGGGTCAGTTTGCTCTGGGATTGATTCATAGTGTGAAGTTGTGAACAAATGCTTATCCCCCTCAATGAGTCTCCGAAATATGATCCAGACTAGAGATTCTAGAACATCAGTGGTATCGAAAGTGTTTATCCTTTGAAGGACCTCTTCCACTCACCAATGCAGACTGTAGGCGGACGGATTGTGAGACTGGTCATGGTGTGGGTGGAGTGGCTGAGCATGACTAAGGTAATGCCACAGGAAATGATGAATAGGCACTCAACAGTCAACTTCTTCATACCCTGCCGGTTTGAACATGATATATTTTTAAGCCATTGTCATCCTTTTGCAATTGCTACCGTTCTAAGATGTTCCCAAAGGTTCAATAATTTTCCAAAACAGCACATCTCCAAGCTCACAACACACCTTCTCCTTGCTATATTACCACTACCCCGCCGTGCAAAGAAATATGAAATTCTGCTTGCGTTATATGTATTTTATTTAAAGAATACGAATAAGAATACTTAGGAAGTGGAAACCTCATATGTCCAAAACAGTTACTTTTCAGAATTAAAATACTAAAAATGAAAATTAGTATGATCAAGTAGGGTTAAATTACGAAAAAACACGAAAAGTTAAAATATGGAGATAAGTGGCTTCTGCCAGACAGCAACATACAGCATATACAGTACACGTGTAACTAAGGGTGTATAACAGGATGCATTCGTTGAGCAACGTGTGTGTGTGTGTGTGTGTGTGTGTGTGTGTGTGTGTGTGTGTGTGTGTGTGTGTGTGTGTGTGTGTGTGTGTGTGTGTGTGTGTGTGTGTGTGTGTGTGTGTGTGTGTGTGTGTGTGTGTGTGTGTGTGTGTGTGTGTCCCATTCTGGCGCGGGTGCTGCTGATGTCACAGCAGAGCATGTGTTGACCCTGGGCTGGGATGAGTAAAGCTTCCAGAAAGTAGAGCCATCTGTGGAGGAAGCAGAGCACCATAGGAGGAAGTGAAACGAGCTTCAGTCAGGAACCAAGAGGTTAAGATCACGGGTGTGTGTGCGCGACTGTGTGTGTGCGTGTGTGTGCATGTGTGTGCCGCATGTGTGTGGGTGTGTACACACACACGTGTGTCTGTGTGTGTGTGTGTGTGTGTGTGTGTGTGTGTGTGTGCATGTGTGTGCCGCATGTGTGTGGGTGTGTACACACACACACGTGTGTCTGTGTGCGTGTGTGTGTGTGTGTGTTTCACTGGAGAAATGGTTGTTTTTATTATGGTTTTCCTTAAATAATTAGAAAAAACTCGGTAGGTTGGGTGTAGGATTAGACACTATTTAGAGTAGACTTTTAGAGAGTGTTCAGGGCTTAGAGTTATGCCTGATTTGTTATACTTCAGTTGTGCACGGCTATCGCATGCCGAAAATAGGAATATGGTTGAAAATAATAGTGCCAACGGAATTTATAAATGGCCATGCTAAAATGTCACAAGTGTAGTAATTGACACACGTGTGTGTGTGTGTGTGTGTGTGTGTGTGTGTGTGTGTGTGTGTGTGTGTGTGTGTGAGTGTGAGTGTGAGTGTGAGTGTGAGTGTGAGTGTGAGTGTGAGTGTGAGTGTGAGTGTGAGTGTGAGTGTGAGTGTGCGTGTGCGTGTGCGTGTGCGTGTGTGTGTGTACATGAGTGGTGGAGGTTGTTGCTAGGTTGGCCCACTGCTCTGTGACTAAGGTTTTCTCCCAGTCTCCTATACTGACACCCAGCCTGTGGAATGGAGCAGGGTTCCCACCACCATGCAGCCAGTGGTGAATTAGTGGGTGCAAATGTTTTCCCAAACTCGCCCACTCCAGTCCAGTGATGATCTGTTATGACTAAGCAAAGTGTCATGGCGTCAGACCTTGAATAATTATGATGTGATGTTTTGTAAAGAAAACAAGGGGTGCTATTATTGACAGTAGAGAGAGAGTGAAACTGGGGCAGAGGAACAGATTGATGTGCGGAAAACGGTCCGCCCAGGCCTGGTAGTCCTGGCTTTGTCCGGCATTAGAGCCCACCCTACTGTATGTGGTACGCACCCTACCCATTTGGCTATCGGCCCACCCCATATAATGTATGCAGTCAAATTAGACAATAATAGCTCATAAGTCATACTTAGTTTGCATAGAACTCGACACATTCATAATATGAAGTTGGTTCTCTGTGTGCGTGCGTGCGTGTTTGTATGTCTCTGTCTTTCTCTGTCTGTGTGTCCCAACAGGTGTGTTATTCTAAATAGCATGGATATAAATGGTCCACGTAGGACAGTGGACACTGGACACTAGTACCACAGTAGTATAATGGGTTCCAATTCTATCTAGAGTTAATAATGAGACTGACTTGTTCCCTTGTAGAGAGTTTCCCCCGTCAGATTCTCAAAGCCAGTGGTTCTCAAAGAGGGGTCCTTGAGGGACCGGTGGGTCCCCCAGGCTAAATTACTAGTAATTTCACGTTCACCGAAAATAGCAGATCTACAAGCTCATAAAATGGTTAATATAGCATCAAAATCAGTTCAACCACCGTAACCCTGTCGCTGCGCATTGTGAGCTTATAGATCTGCTATTTTTTAAACATTTTGAAAAGATGTGGGCTCTCTACAAAACCTTTTCAGATGGGGGTCCACAGCCAAATACATAGCAATGTAGGTAGGGGTCCTCAACCTGAAAATGTTTGAGAACCATGCACTGCTCAACGTGCTCTCCTGCCCATCTCCTCTGAATATTAACTCCATTTCCCAGCACGCATCAGGACAATTATATGTGATTTCGTCCTCCTCAGTCTCACCATCCATTTCCCGCTCAGTGCTTCACAGAGAGGATGAACGAGTTCACCTCTTAAGCTCTATAGACTTGTATGTCTGCCGTGTGACAAATGGCATACAATATCCAGTCTACAAGCTCACAACACTGTATACGTTGTGAGCTTGTAGATCGACAATTTGTGAATGCCCAAAAAGATGGACATAAGGTGAATATGCCATCATCATGGTCTGAACTGATCACACCTTTTGTAATCTTCATTACGCTGCTCTGTTGCTCTCATTTATTCTGTACATTTTGTTTGCAATTCTATTTAATGAATAGCTTTTAGAAGCTTTTTTCACTCTTTCCCTTCTTCCTCTCTCTCTCTCTCTCTCTCTCTCTCTCTCTCTGTCTGTCTTTCTTAATGGACTATTTACCGTCAATCTATTTGCTCCGCGAGTGATCTGCAATCGACTGAATAATTGATGCTAATAACGCTCGATAGAAACAATTAAAATTGATTGGCTGGGTCCTGCTGGTTTGGTTCCTCCCCAATATACTTCCTGTCTTCTCCCAACATCCCCTTTATTCTCTTGTACTAGAAAAAAAGCACGTGGCTGTACCCAGTGGAGTTCTGGACAGAAGTAGTATTTGTTTGAATGAGTAATTGTGTAGGCTACATATAGATAGACTCATACCGTGGATTTACTGACGCTTCCTCCCCAGGGAGGAAGTGTTAGTGAATCCACGGTATGAGTCTGGCCAAGCCAGGCTAACATATAGTGAGTGAAGTGGTTGTTTTTGAAAAGATGATGTCATTAGTGAAGTTTTTTGCTTGGTCTTCTTCTTCATGTTGGTCGCGGTGACCTCACTTTTTTACAGTTTTTTTGCTAATGCATCCAACTACACCTTCCCGTGACCCCACTGTGGGTCATGACCCATAGTTTGAGAACCGCTGTAGCATGTAAGCGAAGTAGCCTAAAGCTGTGCCAATGCTCCACTTTTAGTAGATCACCCTCTTCCACCACAATGGTTGGATAACATCACCCTCTTCCACCACAATGGTTGGATAACATCACCCTCCTCCACCACGGTGGTTGGATAACATCACCCTCTTCCACCACAATGGTTGGATAACATCACCCTCTTCCACCACGATGGTTGGATAACATCACCCTCTTCCACCACGGTGGTTGGATAACATCACCCTCCTCCACCACAATGGTTGGATAACATCACCCTCTTCCACCACGGTGGTTGGATAACATCACCCTCTTCCACCACAATGGTTGGATAACATCACCCTCTTCCACCACGGTGGTTGGATAACATCACCCTCTTCCACCACGGTGGTTGGATAACATCACCCTCTTCCACCACGGTGGTTGGATAACATCACCCTCTTCCACCACGGTGGTTGGATAACATCACCCTCTTCCACCACGGTGGTTGGATAACATCACCCTCTTCCACCACGGTGGTTGGATAACATCACCCTCTTCCACCACGGTGGTTGGATAACATCACCCTCTTCCACCACGATGGTTGGATAACATCACCCTCTTCCACCACGGTGGTTGGATAACATCACCCTCTTCCACCACAATGGTTGGATAACATCACCCTCTTCCACCACGGTGGTTGGATAACATCACCCTCTTCCACCACGGTGGTTGGATAACATCACCCTCTTCCACCACGGTGGTTGGATAACATCACCCTCTTCCACCACGGTGGTTGGATAACATCATCCTCTTCCACCACGGTGGTTGGATAACATCACCCTCTTCCACCACGATGGTTGGATAACATCACCCTCTTCCACCACGGTGGTTGGATAACATCACCCTCTTCCACCACGATGGTTGGATAACATCACCCTCTTCCACCACGGTGGTTGGATAACATCACCCTCTTCCACCACGGTGGTTGGATAACATCACCCTCTTCCACCACGGTGGTTGGATAACATCACCCTCTTCCACCACGGTGGTTGGATAACATCACCCTCTTCCACCACGGTGGTTGGATAACATCACCCTCTTCCACCACGATGGTTGGATAACATCACCCTCTTCCACCACGGTGGTTGGATAACATCACCCTCTTCCACCACGGTGGTTGGATAACATCACCCTCTTCCACCACGATGGTTGGATAACATCACCCTCTTCCACCACGGTGGTTGGATAACATCATCCTCTTCCACCACGGTGGTTGGATAACATCATCCTCTTCCACCACGGTGGTTGGATAACATCATCCTCTTCCACCACGGTGGTTGGATAACATCACCCTCTTCCACCACGGTGGTTGGATAACATCGCGGTCACGTCACTGAGCCGCGGTGATACACGAGTCACGTACCGTTCACCCCAAAACGTCTCTCTGTTTTTAGTGACTAAAATCACCCTGCCGCTGGGGGGGGGGGGGGGGGGGGTTGTTCACAGACACATGATGAAACAGAGGGGAGACATGGAACAGAAAGATTCATATAGATTGTTATAAGAAGTGGAGACACATGTGAAGGTGGAAAAGTAAATGTTTGCCTAGCCAGAGCCGTGAGCGATTTCTTTTTCTCACAGGGCTGTCACGTTTATGACATTTTAATTTTACGTTTAATTGTCATAATACGATTTAAAGATTTCATCGTCTTTTGCATTGAACATTGGGACATATAGGCCTACCTGTAAATAAAAAAATACTCTTTCTGCTTTTAGTATTTCACAGGGAGGGCAGATATGACAAATAACTTAAACATCGGCTCTGGAAACCTCATGTGTCCAAAACTGTTACTTTTCAGGATTCAATATACATGAATAGCAAAAGAAGCAAATCGGCAAGCTGAAAACGATTGTGGATTCTGAACACAAGCAGAAACACAGAGAGGTCTCTGCCCGACAGCAACGATATACAAAGAAGTAGTGATGCACCGATGTATCGGCCACATGATCGTATTGGCCGATATTGCTGTTATCGGTCAATATCGGTATCGGCAAATAAAACTGACATTAACCGATGGCAGTAGCCGATATCTATCTGTTGTTGATACATACATCTGGAGTCTACCAAGCTGTAGATTCAGAAAATGTATTTCTTGTATTGAAAAAGTATTTATTTCCCTGGCACAAAAGGGGGAAATAAAAACAACAAAAACTAAATAGACATATGTCGGTATCAGTATCGGCTAAATTGTTATTTTAAACATCAGGCCACGGTGCAACGTGGCTGAGGCACTGAGGCAGCCTTCAGGGCTACCACAGGCCTGGGATGGACATCTCATCTATGTCACAGTCCCTGATGTAATCCATTACAATCCTCAAGGCCATTCCACCCTATCTACACTTATCAGCAGGAGAAACACACACACACAAACACACACACACACACACGCACACACACACACACACACGTCTGGCCCACGCCTCTCCAGCACAAAGGATCTCTCTAGGGCTCCTTCATTTTCTTTGCTGCCCATTTTCTGCTCACTGCCCAAATCCTACAACAAAGTGTCTAGCTCCATTATCTGGGCATCAAACCAGCCTGGACCTTAACAATCATCATGACGAGTCCCCCATCCTCCAGCCTTGACCCTTAACCTCCAGTCTTTAGGATCATCACTATCTCTGGATCCAATAACCGCTTATCTCAGACAGGTGCATTTGCCACTATCCTCTCTCCCCTCCCCTGCCTACGGCAGTCGTGCACGGCTGTCATGTTAAAGGACCAAAAAAGATCACATGTCATGATGTCATGTGGTAGGCCTAGTTTATATTTGCAGTATTCGGCTATTGTTTTTTTGTTTTGATTTGCCACCTTTCCTCCTTTTCTGGCTTCCCGCGTTACATTCGAATAATAACAAGTCCTGTGTGGAATTGTTTGCAGTCTCGTGTTCTGGAGGGAATCTGCTAAAATGTGAACAATAGTCTTGTAAATGAGGATAGCGGTGATGGCTTTCAGGTGACAGGAAAGCAGGAACACAGAATGAGGCCGTTTCAGCCGAGCCATCTGCAGGTGTCATCACCGCAACAACAGACACCGGCGCTCGCAGCGATGCTACAGCTTGCTCCTTTGCCAAACCCGGCAGCCGATTTTTGTAATTTGTCAGGTTGGTGTCAGGTTCTCTCTCTTCAAAGGCGGTTGAAGTTCACACTGGCATCACAGTTACAGTGTGCCCCAGCAGAGCCACCCAAGGGTACCTACTGCCTTGAGAAGGAAGTAGCCTGGAGTGCTACACACACACACACACACACACACAGCAGCATGTGCCCATGCTACGCTACAGATACTGAACACATTAGCCCTAATGAATGGGCCGGCTTTCCTGGGGCGCTGTCAACGTATTATACAACCACTACTGGCATAGGGCATGGAAAGGACAGGGTAGTAGAACACTGTTAATTCACCCTGCCACAATCCTTTCAGTGGTAGTTTTATTTCGAAGCGAAAGTCTCACAGGCCGGAAACCGGAAGTAAAAATGGCTGTGTAATGTCTTCCGTGATCTTATTTTAATTCATCCGAAACATACATTTTGTTCATTGACGCTTTAGGGCCATGGATAAAGCTTGTTTTTTTTAACAAAAATGCAATCTCGAAAATGAATCCAAGATATTAAAATGGATTAAAAAAGAAAAAGAAAACGGTTCTGCTGGAGGCAGATGGCAAGCTGATTTTCACTTCCGGTTATTTTCTGTTTACTCGGACATTAGGACGGTAGGGACGAATGATAAAAAAGAAAAAAGACATTAAAGACATTTTTGGCGTTGAATGAGATTTGTGCTGAGCAGTTGATTTGCTGTCCTGTCAACAAACACAGTTGTGTGTGTCTCAACAGTGTGCTGAGCAAAGAAATAATGATGAAAGAAAAAACGTCAAAATGTCAAAAAATGCAAGGCATCCTGCTTGTTGTTTTTGTTCTTTTGTGTGGTGATTTTAGTTGATGGCGATGAGGCTGCCTGGCTCCTACCCGGAGGTTTTTTGGCGTTCAAATCACAGCCATTATGTAACCATCTGCCTCCGTCTACCCCTGCACCTCGGTGGACAGTTTAAGGCCGGGCCTCGGTTGATTAAAGGGCTAATGGTGACTGGAAGAGCATGAAATGACCGAGACCGGGCTTGGCACTGTCAGTGCAGGGCGGCAGGCACACATGGTGGAAAGTAACCGAGTACATTTGCTCAAGTGCAATTTTGACATATTTTTTACTTTATCGTGTAGCATGAAGTAGTATTTCCAATTTCCAATACTTCAGCTTCTACTCAGCTTCTACACTTCAGCTTCTATTCAGGGACAATTATTGTAGTTCAATACAATTATTTGAAAACATTAGTTTCTATAGTTAGTTTGCAGATTTGGATTATTATTACGAAACATACATTAACCACTTCAGCCCTAAATATATGTGGGCTATTTGAAAATAGTCGATCTACAAGAAATTGTAGGCCTAGATCTGCTATTTTCAAATTATTTTTACACATTCAAAAAGTGAAATGGACATTATGTTGATGCTTAATATTTTTGTACTTTCATTTAAGTACCGTATTTTATTTTTGTCTCCACCAGGCCGAAGGCATGGGGAGAGACTAGAGTATGTTTTGCACTCCGTCCATGTGTGAGTCTGTCTTTGTGTGTGTCCGTCCGTCTGTTACGAGCTAATCTCTGGCACCGTTAACCCGGTCGATGCCAAATTTTGCACACACACTCCCTGGATGCCATGATGAACCTCTGCCCCAAATCTTCGAGAACGGCTGTTATAGCACCACCAGGAGGCCGGCTTTTGTAAAACACATATTTTGATATTACTCCTCCTCCTCCAGATTGCAGCATGCAATTTACCGTACGTGAAATCTTTCACAGACTTATTACTAGGCTGAGGAATCTCTCTCTCCTATTCTGTCTGAATCTGTCACTCCTTTCTCCTCCTCTCCTGTCTCTCTCTCCTCCTGGCTGGAATCATCGGATGTTGCGCTCAATGTGTTGCTAACCTATTTTATCAATTAACCTGTACTCAGCTCAGCTGTGCACAGCCTAATTGATAAAAATAACAGCTGCGTCTAATATCCCCACTGTAGTTATGTCAACTTTATCTTTGAATGTGCCATAGGACAGTGTAGTGTCTACACAGTCCCCGCCCCCTTTATACAGTATATTTTTATGTGGAGTTTTCATGTTCTCCCCATGTCCCCTAGTATAATTTAGGGTAGGTACGCACACAAAAACATGCAGTAATCCTGGTCTCTAAAATACCCTGGTCAGCTGGGGCGCTTGATGGGGGGGAAAGGAATTAGTTGGAATAACGTGTTCCTTCCACGTCCATGTGTTTGCCTATTATGACATACTCAGAATTGGGACGCTAGGGTTGAAGTGGTTATGAGATGAGATACACTTTATTAATCTCCAAGGTTACAGCAGCATGGAGTAAAATAATAAACAAAACGAAAACAACACAAACAATATACTCAACAACACTCATAAATCCTTCTCAAACATACACGCACATACTCACAACCCCGACCCTGCACATCACCACAAACAAACGTGCTCGCACACGAGCAAACCGGCACAGCAAAAGACGCATGAAACTATGAGTTTATAGTTTATACAATTATGCATCATCTGTCTCAAATTTGCACACACATTATTTGAGTGAAGTTGCTTTCTTTACTGCGCATGCCATAGCATTACCATGGTTTGGTATGGAAGCTTAGCTTTGGGGAGACTCGCCAGTTGTCAGCCAGTTAGTGCGCTGAGTCTGATCATAGAATGAGAGGAAGGCTAGCTCTTCTGCTCTGTTCTGTTCTTGTATTATTGACACCTACTTGACTCTGGCAGTGGCACATTCACACATCATGGACTACCGGGATGTACACTACAGAACCATAGCAGATTAAGGACAGCTGTTGTACAGTGATACGATACGTATCATGATACATGGTTATTACGATACGATAGATGCACGATATTGGTTAAGTTAAATCTCTCTCAAATGTTAAGAAACAGCTTTTTTTAGTGACTCATGTTTGTGTAGCCTCCTGTAATGAGCTTTTTTTAGTGACTCATGTTTGTGTAGCCTCCTGTAATGAGGTGTTGAGGGCATGAACCCCAGTCATCTCTATCTTTTGTTAAGCAATGAGCGATTAATCACTGTGGCTCTAAACAGACATTTGCATGCATCTATCTATTTATTTTGTACGTAAGCTCCTTGTGGGTTGTAAGGACCCACTTTCAAATCCAACTGTGCATGTCTCCACCTGTCTTTGCCCTAAGTTTGCTGTTTCTCTACTTCTCTACTTCTCAATAAAGCATAAAATACAATGACAATGAAATTATCTTAGAGGAACAGAAAAAAGTTGTTCCTGCAAACTTGAAGGAAGAATAAAAAGTTGGTATGGGGCACTCTAAGTATATCGCACGCACACATGCACAGTTGCACACACGCACACTTGCACATGTGCACGCACACACACACACACACACTCACGTAGCTTGTTATCAGCACCCCACAGGCAGTCTGCTCCCTTCCACACTCACAGACACCTTGGGAAAAGTCACTACGTTTAGTGTATGTGTATGTGTGTTGTTCCCTAGAGAGAGACCAGCCCACTCTGTAATCTTGCAGGGAAATAGACAATTCCAGCAGTCCCTACCTTCTTCTTTAAACATCTCAGAATATTATTACATTATATGATAATATGGCTGGATTATAACATGCAGTACAAGCATTTTTTTTCTTAGAAGGTTAGGGCTTTAAAATGCTGCTAATTTATAGGCAAGGCACGTTTATGTGTAGAGTACATTTACAATAACAAGGCACTTCAAAAGACATTACATAAAACATGAACTATTAAGACATCAAGACACAAAGTTATTTCAATACAATGAAAAAAGTAAATGTAATAATAATTACAGTCAGAATATAGAATAAAGAAGTCATTAATATCTCAATTTATTTTATTTAAAATAACTGAGAGTTGCAGCAGAACTGTAGTTTTATGTGAGTTTGTTCCAGATTATGTGGTGCATAAAAACTCTAAACCTAAAACATTCAATGCTTTATGAACCAACGGTAGTATTTTGAACTACTGTTTGACAGTCATGGAGTCAATGTACAGTATACATAATGATCCACTTTCTTGGTAGATTAGTAGCTACTCGAGAGGCAGCAGCGTTCTGAATCAACTGCAGATCAATTTAGTAAGCTACCTTTACAGTGCGTCTACTGAAGATGAATGCATGTTTTTCTTATGTTATGTTTATCTTTCTTATATACTGTACAAGTGCAAATGTAACTAAAAGTTGTTCAAATTATTATTATTATTGTATTTTTTTAACCTTTGTTTTTTTTATCCTGGGGAGGTTGCTGAGCTTGAATGCTCTTTTTTCCACAATGCCTTGCTTCACACTTCACACACACAGACACATTAAAACCTGGGAGCTGACCAGTACAACCACAGTCTAATACTGTTGTACTGGGAGCTGCCCGGTACAACCACAGTATTATACTGTTGGCCAGCAGCTCCACTGGAGCTGTTGGGGGTTCAATGCCTTGCTCAAGGGCACGGTAAGCGGTGGCCATTCACTTCCCCACCCAGATGTTTTTCTGCCAGGTCTGTGGGATCGAACCGGGAACCTTTTGGTCCCAAATGCGCTCATCTAACATTTAGGCCATCGCTGCTTAGTGTGTTCTTGTAAGCTTCAAGCAATAACTGTTCCCTTTTCTTTTCTCTCCATTTTGTAGGAGAAACCTGACCAAGCTGTCCCTCATCTTCAGCCACATGCTTGCTGAAATCAAGGCTATCTTCCCTGGAGGACACTTCCAGGGGGACAACTTCAGGATCACCAAAGCCGACGCAGCTGACTTCTGGAGAAGATTCTTTGGAGAAAAGTATGCATGGCTCAATTCATCAGTTGACCAATCTGTCCATTATTTGTTGTGAAGTTTGCTGTCTGAAGCAAACCGTTTTCATACAGATTAGTGGATAACAACCGACAAGGACATTTACTCTGTCTAGTAATAAATACACCTTTTGTGTGTTTGATTAATAGTATATAAGTTGTTCTCTACCTGTGTACTGTAATTTACTTAGTATAAAAATTTGATTCCAACTATTGAATTATTTGCACAACTCTCTTAACACAAAGAATCCCTCGTACAGTAGTATTGGCTTGTACAGTGTAAGGGCAGAACCATTTTGGTTGTGATAAGCAGCCTTTTTGTACGTGCACTTGTAGAACCGTGCTTTAACATACATGATGTAGCACCATCAGCAGGCCTGGAATTTCATCATTTTAGGGGCAAGGCCACTTGGCATTTAGTGTTTAGTGTTGTCCTTTGCCTAGGTCGACTCCCTTTAACCCAGAAAGAGCAGTGAGATTCAGAAGATGGAGTAATTCAATTTGACATGCTCTTTGACTAACAGTTGCATAATGAGAGAGAGAGAGAGAGAGATTTCTTGAGTGATTGTTTAGTGAAGGAAGTGGCCTGTGTGACACTGACAGTATGGTCCACAGAGCCCAGTATTCCCTCAATGGGAAAAAATCACACCTGTGTGAACTGAGTCGTGCAACTCCCCTCTCCCCCTGCCCCCCCCCCCCTCTCTCTCTCTCTCTCTCTCTCTCTCTCTCTCTCTCTCTCTCTCTCTCTCTCTCTCTCTCTCTCTCTCTCTCTCTCTCATTAGCAGGCAACAGTGCAGCACTATCTCTCTCTCTGTTTCTGGCACAACAGCGCCACTTTTGCCCCTACTGGTACTCATAGTCACATAGGTTAGGACGGACGGACATTGCTGTTCCTTGGAGTGGTTGCACCACTCAAAAGGTTGACCACATACTGTATTTCGAATTTAGTGAAGATACAGTATAACATAGTCAGGCTTGTTCAAAAATAGAAAAAGACAAACTAATTTGTATTTTTCTTTAATCATGACAACAACAACATTTGGCAATTGGCCTCAGCTTAACCCATTAAAACCGGGAAATCATCGGTGTCATTTTAGATTTTAGTGTTACTGGCTATTAAAAATAGCAGATGTACAAGCTCACACCGTGTCACTTTGTGCCGCGCTGCAAGCTTGTAGGATACATCTGCTATTTTTGAACATTTTTGAAAACGAAAAAGTTTCCAGCTGCTGACAGTGCCAGACCGGGTTCATCTAGCTATGAATGACAGTAACACCCCAACCCAAGCAAATTAAACTCCCAACAATAGATGTTCCATCCATACAAGATGTGCCCCTCGCTTCCGCTAGAGAACTGTCACTTCTGCTCGGCCCGTGCCCATGCTCTGCTCTGCGCTGCTCACAACCACTCCCCAAACTAATCTACTGGAGATTATTACAAACCTCAGCAGCTTCCTGCGGTCAGCGGGAAGGAACCGAGCTTGTCATCACTCCTGAGTGAAATGTTAATAGAGGTTCGTTCTATTGTGAAAGGACCGTGCAGCCTTGCCTTGTTCAATAGCAGACTTTGCCCAATCAGCAGTTTAAAAAGTTTCAAGTTGTACGCTGTGACCAGTTCTTACTATAATTTATTTTTATGCTGTGTGTGTGTGTGTGTGTGTGTGTGTGTGTGTGTGTGTGTGTGTGTGTGTGTGTGTGTGCGTGTGTGTGTGTGTGTGTGCGTGTGTGGGTCTCAGTAAAGTGAAGATACAGTGATGCAACACTGGCCATGTGAAGTTAATCTACAAAGTCAAGTGCATATTAAAGTCGTGGTCAGCCATGCGTTGGACCACAGAGCCATGTTGCCATTAGCAGTGGAGTGGAGTTTAGACAGCCTTTGCTGATAGTGTCATGTAGTAGGACTTTGACATTCAGCACATTTGTAATGTTCTCGTTACATCTTTTCAATGCATCTTTAGGCTCACATTATGCAGTTAGGAAGCAGTTACTGTAGTACGTGTGCAGCATCCTTTTAGTTGTTATGGTCGCTCTTGCCTTGCGGTCAGTTTGCCCCTCTCTCCCTTTCTCCCCCCTGGCCTCCGTCTTTGTCTCTGTCTCAGTGTTGATTTCGTCGACTGAAACTACGCATGACGACACATTTTCGTCGACTACCTTTTTTCACTGACGAAAGAGAATTCTATTCAAAAGACTATGACTAAAACTAAATCAAAATTAGCTGTCAAAATCAACACTGCTCTCTCTCTCTCTCTCTCTCTCTCTCTCTCTCTTTCTCTCTCTCTTTTCAAAACACTTGTTACATCATTAAATATTCATATGCATTAGGCCACACTCCCCTGTTTGATGGGACTTCTGTTTGGTTCCTTCACTTACTATAAGCCACCCCCCCCCCCTCACACACACACACACACACACACACACACACACCAAGGGCGTCTGGGGACCCCACGTTGGGAATCAGTGACTTGTAAAAGTTTTGATTTGTTATGACATAAACACGTTCTTTCTTTTTCTGTCCTTACAGGACTATAGTGCCATGGAAAGTGTTCCGACAGTGCCTTCATGAAGTGCATCTCATCAGCTCAGGCTTGGAAGCCATGGCTCTCAAATCCACCATTGATCTCACCTGCAACGACTACATATCTGTGTTCGAGTTTGACATCTTCACGAGGCTCTTCCAGGTTTGTCAACAACTCTGTCACTACTCGCTGGTGCAGGTTGTCTAGGGTTCATGTGGTTAAGACTGAACGTCTGGTGCTGCTAGGGCTGCAACTATCCATTATTTTATTAGCAATTATTCTGTGCACGCACGCACACACACACACACACACACACACACACACACACACACACACACACACTTCAAAGATTGCAGTAGGCGTGTTCAACTCAAAGCGCTTCAGGGTCAAACCCAGTGCAGATTCTTGACAACATGAACAACAAAGGAACCGTCGGCACTCGCAAACAAAGTTACAACCAATCTTTAATGTGCCACCGCAGCAATCACACACCAACGTACGCATCACATGTACGTTCGTTTGTGATTGCTGCTGATGTGGCGCATTAAAGAAGTTTTTACTTTGTTCGCCAGTGCTAATGGTTCCTTTGCCTCACAAACGCACACACAGACACACAAACGCCCATGCCTGTGAGTTTGTTTTGCGACTTTTACGAACTTTGCATTGACTTAGGCTACATTCTTTCTAACTCTAACATTCTGAAACTGCTGTAAAAATCTAAATGGGGACACCATTGACTAACGAATAGTCCCTACCAACATTTCTTTGTGATCTTAAATTATATCGTCTAATTCTATCTCATCAGATTCATCAGTCTAGGGATGGCTAGTGTGCATTGTGCATATTAAATGATGTTCATACAGTATCAGTATGTCAGGTTTTCTTTGCCTATATCGGGGCGACTGCTGAGATATCATCCTCTGAAATGTGTGCTCTACAAAGGGTTATAAATGACTGCTTCTCAATGGTCGTTAGAGCACAGCTGGATGGGCTGAGCATGTGGCAGATTGTCAGCGTGCAGCTTTTTAATTGCTTTCCAGTGTAAACATGCCTCTGATGCACGTCTACTAGCAGACGGTTGGTGTTTGCATTTGGACGACGTCGTATTAGTTAAAGGTAGAGTACGTGATATGTTTGGGTTAAAACAAAAAGGTTTTGTTTTTGTTAAATGGTTAAAGCTCTATATTCTGATAATTCATTAGTGTTTGTTCAGTAACGGTGTATCTCATCGTCTCTCCAGCTCTTTAATAAACTGAAACATAGGTTTACAGGTGGGTGGCCAATTTCAGCCAATCAGGAGAGAGAACCTAATTGTATAGCCTTCCAGTTCCAATTTTGTGTGCTCGCTTCTTTGTGTCTTCACTTTCAATTTCACTTAATTGATCATTCTGTATCCCGCATGAGTTCTATCTGCTGATTGGAGATCAGGACAGTAGACTGACAGGAAATGGGGAGAGAGAGATGGGGAGTGACAATATATATTATTATTTTAAAGCAAACCTTTTTAACTAAAAAGAAAACCTGCAAATCTTTGCTTCTGGGGGTCCCGGGCACAATTTTCTTTTAGATGGGGGTCAGCGACCAAATCCATCCAGATTGTAGTACTGTAACTCCTGTAGTAACTCTAATGACCCGCTGTTGAAGACCCTATAGCTGCCCCAGACTGATTTTGTTTCATTAATCAATATCAATAATATGAATAATCAATAATCCAGCTGTTACCAGTAGCAGGACAGGGACAGCCTGGACAGGGACAGCCTGGCGTCCCTATTTGTGTCATGTAAAATTTCCCAGGACATCCCCATAATATAGTGGAAAATAGTAAATCTACGAACTCACAATGTATATCACAGCGTACACTACAGTAGGGCTTAAAGTGGGGGCAACCTTAAGGCTTTATTTGTATTTGGGGCTTCCTGTCCATGTCATATATATCACTGTGCCTTTTTTATTAGCTTCAGCAAACACCATGCAGGCAGCAGTAGAACAGAGGCAGATGGAGGTTTCATATCCCAAAGAAGTATGTAGTGGAGGGGGGTGCAATTACTGCACCAGCCGGCCCATATGCTGAGGCTGCACAATATGGACAAAATACCTCCATAATTATGCCAAATATCTCAATACCGATAGGGCAGAAACCTCTTATCTCCATATTTTAGCTTTTAGTGTTCTTTCGTAAATGAACGACCTACTGAGCCTACTTGATCATACTACAGCGTCACATCAAAAGGAGCAGGTCTAAATACTGAAAAGTAACAGTTTTGGACACGAGGTTTCCAACCGACAGACTAGACGATGTACAATATGGGTTCACGCTTGCTTTGTGTAGCATATTATAGGTCCTACTAAATATTTAGTCTGACATTTAGAACTGATCTGGTGGAATCCCTGATAGTGTTGCTGTCTTGAGAAAACTGTGACTTTTCACGAAATGGAAAAAAGAAACTGTGTTCTATAGAGTTATTATTTTTATTTCGTCACAATCTCTTGGTTTTTTTCGTTGCTTTTCATTGGTTCAATATTCATAAAACCCACCACAGACATGCTTAACTAACACTTAACTTAACCACTTTGACATTAACTTTCTAAATGTTTCCAAAATGATGAAAAGAGCACATCTACAAGCTTGTACTGTACAATTAGACCGGCTACATTTGCTACTTTTTCGCGACACTCTCTGCGATGAAGCGGGGCGCTAATTTACAAAAAAGAAACATGGCGATACAAAGTGACTTAGTGATGTGTTGTTGTCTTGAGGATGTCATGCTACACATTGTAAGCATAACTTCACATACCAATGTGCTCATTATGGTGAGCACTACAGTATGCTGCTCAGGCTGTGTTACTGGTCCACATTTCTCACTGTGTTTGTACAGTAACATGTAAAATGGCCTGTGTCAGGAACACACACACACACACACACAATAGCCATGTCGTATCATTTGATTTATGTGCCAGGGAAACCATTTAGGCTCCAACACAGTGACCTTTCCCGATCTCTATAAAACATCATAGAAAATCAAATGTGTGCTGCTGCTGATGCATTGTTTTTGTTAACACCTGCCGTACCTGATGAAACTCACTGATTTATAGTCTAAAAACCGAAAGGGCTATTATAGAGACCTTTGGAAAAAGGTCTTTCATTCTTTAACCTCAATGAACCCGGGAAAGCATCTGTGTCATGTTGTTATATTTGCGTTGACTATTAAAGAGATATACAAGCTTGTACATCTGCTATTTTTGAACATTTTAGAAAAATCGAATCAAATCGAATGACAAAAATGTTGACCACCAATTAAACCTTTCAGACTTATTTAAGTAGACCTGAGTTAATTGGCAATATACAAGATACATATTAATATACAAGAAATCTTGAATATATTGGCTAATATTCCCCCCAGTCCCCAGAATATGTACGCTGGGGTTCAAGTGGTTAATCCTTTAAAGAAAGGCCTTTAGCTCTCCTTTCGGTCCCTCAGGATAATAACAGTAATCCTGAATGCATTTCTATAGGACCAAAAATAGTTTAGTGCTTTGACAGAGCACAATAAACAATGAAATGACACACTGAATCCTTATTCAGCCTGTGATGGATCTGGGCTGCGGTATATCTTTATTGTTTGACTTATCGGGCTGAGGTCCTGTTTAAATGCCTTTAGATTAATGCACTCCAGAACTCACCCGTCTTGTAAGCACAAGCACAGGAAACGGCATTGATTGTGCTTAAAAATTCATTAAATCTTCTTTAACAATAACACGCACGCACACCCACACCCACACTTTTGTATTAGTGTACTATTATTATTATTTTGCCATGTTCAACCCTATCCATAACGCTCACAGCACCCCTGGCCTGAACACCACTAAACCTAGCCTCATCCTCATCCTGTTGTGTCAACAGATTACTGGCCCATGTGGCTCCAAGATGGTGTGTGTGGGTGGAGAGAGAGAGACATTTTAAAACAATGTTTTTATTTGCCACAAACTGCAGTAGTACGAAGTACGATCCGTGTCACCACAGGCTTCTAGAGTTTGAGAGTCGTCTTCTCAAAACATTTCGATGTGAAGATTCAGGACAAAATACAATAATAATAAAAACAATACGCGTTGGGTACTGGCCTACTTAGAAGGATGCAAGTTGGAAATGCAAGCCCCACCCAGCAGTTATTATTATGTCTGTGTCCCTTTTATGCCCATATATGGAGTTCTTTGTCAGGCATTCCCAAATATGTAGTCTATGCAGATGTCAGAACAATCATTGTGATGTCAGAACAGGCCAGCTCCATAAATGGAGATATAGGGGTGATCAGGTCCAGAGCGCGGGCAGAGGCTTTTGTGCTGGTTCTGGACAACTGGCTAATCGACGGACTCGACACCAGGCACTGCACTCCCTGTGGGGGTCTGGAACGTGTGTGTCGAATTGTAATATACCAGTAAGACGCCCTAAAGGGCAAGGTTGCGTGCACTCATCCGCCTGGGTGACGGCAGACGACAGACTGCTGGGCTTTCCCATGGGGGGGTCAGATCAACATATGAAATGAATTCTGTACTGGCCATATATGGAGCGTGTCTTGAGTGTACAGGGATTGATGAGGTCAGATAAACATGGAGTGTCAGAACAGGAAGGAAGGTTCGTTTGGAAGGATCAACATATGGGATGTCAGAACAGGTCAGCTCCATATATGGAGATCTAAGGGTTTGAGGTCAGATGTTGCTAGCCAGCTCCATTAT
Source organism: Protomyctophum parallelum (assembly GCF_964188405.1). NCBI lineage: Eukaryota > Metazoa > Chordata > Actinopteri > Myctophiformes > Myctophidae > Protomyctophum > Protomyctophum parallelum. Next base: position 79,776,041 of record NC_139697.1, on the reverse strand, counting down.
ATGCAGACCTAGGTGATGATCCAGTCTTCTCCATGTATGGTTATCCAGGGTTAGATGAGGTCAGTGTTGTGATCTTCATATATGGAGATGGCCATATATGGTGGTGTGACGTGTCATGAGGCGTGATGTCATGAGGCGTGACCATATTTGGAGGCGTGACTAGTGGGAGATGCAGGTTTTCATAGTAAAACCTACGGTTGCAAATAATAATACAAAATAAACAATTACAAATGTATGATTGAATGTGAACCTGGAATCCCGGGGTAAAAAGAAGCCAAATAAAGCAACAGTTTTTTGCTAAGTCCAACTCAACTTGAAGCAGTGTGTGTGTGCTTCCCGTCTCTGTACACAGCCCTGTATAATACGTCCAATCATTCTGTTAAAACCCATTGCTGTGGCTGATGACGGCTGTTGTGGATGCAGTGATTCATACACAGTAAACATCCTCAGTGTTGATTCTGTAGCCTACAAATGAAACCAAATTGGAGCCATAGACATTTTGTAACTCTGAGAGGGTACAAATGGAACCAAATGGATCCGGAAAGGGTCCTTTTGCTTCCACTTGTACAGTGGTGTGAAGTAAACCATTTACAGAGAGAAGTATTTGTACTTTACTTGAGCATTTCTAATTTCCAATACTTTTACTTCTACTCCACTACATCTCAGATTCCAAATATTGTACCTTGACTCCACTACATTTATTTGAAAACTTTAGTTATTAGTTACTTTTTGGATTATTATTCCAAAACATACGTTAACCACTTCAACCCTATATATATTTCGGCCGAATGAAAATAGCTCTATGCAACGCATTGTGAGCTTCTAGATCGACTATTTTTATGCATTTGATACATTTGAAAACTTGTGAAATGGCACATTCTGCATAATGTCGTACTTTCACTTTTGTACTTTAAGTATATATTTTTGATATCAATACTTTTGTAGCCTACTTTTACTTAAGTATTTTTTTTATTCCAGACTTTTACTTGTAACAGAGTATTTCTACATTGCAGTAGGCCTATTGATACTTTCACTTAAGTAAAGAATTTGTGTACTTGTACCCTCTCAGGATTGCAGAGTGTAATGAATCCGTCCAGGTTCAGCCTGTGTGGTCATTGAGGGCTGTTCCCAGTTCCCTCAACATCATGGAGGTTGACTCACTGGTTAGGAATCCTGCTAGGTGGCTAGGGACAGATCACAGAGATCACATGCACTTGATTATTACTGGGTGAACAAAAGCGCGAAAGCGCTGTAAATACTGTAGGGCCTATTAACTATTTTCGCAACTATTTTCTTAGCGATTATTCTATCGATTTTTATTTATTTCTTTTTCTCAATCTTTTTAATATATCAACGAATCGTTGGTTTTTTATAATGGACTACGGTAGATCGTTTAGTCTACTTATAGCTACTTAAGCACTGGCCTATTTAAAAAAAGGCATTTCATTATGTCTGTGATGCTCCAGTGTCTGTCTGATAATGTCCCGGTCCTGAGAGGACAGGGACATTTCATTATGTCTGTGATGCTCCAGTGTCTGTCTGATAATGTCCCGGGTCCTGAGAGGACAGGGACATTTCATTATGTCTGTGATGCTCCAGTGTCTGTCTGATAATGTCCCGGGTCCTGAGAGGACAGGGACATTTCATTATGTCTGTGATGCTCCAGTGTCTGTCTGATAATGTCCCGGTCCTGGGAGGACAGGGACATTTCATTATGTCTGTGATGCTCCAGTGTCTGTCTGATAATGTCCCGGTCCTGGGAGGACAGGGACATTTCATTATGTCTGTGATGCTCCAGTGTCTGTCTGATAATGTCCCGGGTCCTGAGAGGACAGGGACATTTCATTATGTCTGTGATGCTCCAGTGTCTGTCTGATAATGTCCCTGGTCCTGGGAGGACAGGGACATTTCATTATGTCTGTGATGCTCCAGTGTCTGTCTGATAATGTCCCGGGTCCTGAGAGGACAGGGACATTTCATTATGTCTGTGATGCTCCAGTGTCTGTCTGATAATGTCCCGGGTCCTGAGAGGACAGGGACATTTCATTATGTCTGTGATGCTCCAGTGTCTGTCTGATAATGTCCCGGTCCTGGGAGGCACCGGACCAGCGGTGGAACTCCTTTTGTTCTTGCCCAAATGTGTCAAAGACAACTGATGTCATAGATTAGTTGTTCCCAAACCTTTTAGCCCGTGAGAAATTTGGCATCTCTCCGGCCAGGACCCAAACTAGTGAAAACAGCAGATCTACAAGCTCACAACGCGTCGCATGTGCATCTTGAGATCCACATGATTCGTTTTGTAATTAAGTAAGACGAAAGTTCCAGATTTTTTTGCAAATCTTTGAATATATATTTGAACTTTTACAACATTTTTAACTCAAATCTTTGCTTCTGGGGGTCCCTGGCACAAAGTATATTGAGATGGGGGTCCGCAGCCAAATACATATCATTTTGGTGGTCCTTGACATGAAGAGGTTTGAGACCCACTGGGGTAGGACACCTACTGGTTGGCATGTAGCCCTGCCCGTTTACTATTATACATCTATACTGGGTCTGTCCACCCGAGTAGTATGCACGTGGCGGTGTGCTCAGTGATCACCCATGGTTGTGTGATAAGGTGTGCTCAGTGATCACCACATGGTTGTGTGATCACTGATAAGGTTTGACAATTATGGAGAGAAGAGACCTGGATGGAATAAAATGTGGGCTTTTATTATGAAGAGAACAGAAACTATAGTCAGGAATGAGTCAGAAAGGATGTCTGATGACTATTTTGAGCTTGTTTCCTGTCAAGGTTCAGGGTGACCAGCTGGTTATTAAACCCACAGTTAGGTGGCCCGGACAGTTAGCTCAACCGTCTGGGCACCTATAGGCTGCTAAGCCACCCTGACGGCGTGCCGTGGGTTCGACTCCCGGTCCCGACGGCCTTTGCCATGTGTCACTCCCCTTCTCTCTACTAATACATTAATAAATTGAGCCAAAAGTAACAACAAGACTAAGTATTTCCTTGCTTACGGTAATGAAAGTATTCCGTAAGTGTTGCACTGGCCGTACCTCTAGCGCAACACGTTGGCCTCGGAAAACAAGGAAGTGTTGATCAAATAGAATATGTTTTGGTTATTGCATCGTCTATTTCTCGCTTCAAATGTTTTCGAAAACTTTCTTGAGAGCAAAGTTTAGTTGTAAATGACATAGTGTGTTTGTTTACATGGCATAAAATTCAAGCAGTGCAGCAGGTTTGATCAGCCAGAGGTCTTTTATTTAGAGCTGATCGGTCATTATACAGAAATAACACACCGCTGAAATCAGCGATTGACCATTCAGAATCAAGCATTCAACCAAGCCATGTAATAAACACCAACAAATTAATGAAAACCAGAATTAACAAAACATTTTAGTTAACTGAAATAAAATGTCAAAAATGAGGCTTCACAAAAAACGCGAACAATATTAGTTCTTGTCAGAAAACATTTGATGGTTTAGAGCTAGACGAGTATCTTCACACCTTCACATCCATTACTAATCCATATTACAATAAAATCTAAACCTAGAAACTAAACTAAACTAGCAAACCCACCTTAAAACAATTTAAAACTACACAGTAATTGAAAACAAGGTCAAAACAAAAAAAACTCAAAACTACTGAACATTTGAAACCTATAATATTGCTCCACTAGCCCATGGAGCCCAGAAGATATGACAACCATGCAGCCTCAAACCAGCCATTAGTTTCAGGTCATCTCTCCCGTTGTTAACAACAACAGCTCCATTCCACAATGTGTCTTTTTTCCTTCAGATAGAAAAAGAGTGATTGAGTCACTGAAAACAGTGTCTCCACCAATGTGCTGACATAATTGTTTTCAACATACATACTGTAATAACTTTTGGCTGTTAGTAATAACTAACGGCAAAAATGAATATTAGATTTATACCAGTGGTTCTCACTTTTTCACATCAAGGACCCTCAAAATGATGTGTATTTGGCAAAACAAAACACAGAACTACAAGCTTGAGCTTGTAGCCAAAGTATAAGTCTATGGTTAAAATGATTGTGATGCTATATTAACTAATCTAGCCAATCTACAAGCGCTGCAATTCCTTGTGAGCTTGTAGATCGGCTATTCTCTACAGGGATTGCACAATAGTTGTTCTGAATGTTGTATTGTTATGGGATGACTATAGTTTGGGTTCATGTTTGATTATTGCAGACCATTTCAGTCCAAAATTACTACTTTTGAATTTGTGCTTTGTACTCAAGTTTGTAACTGTTTACATCTAACATAACAAACACTCCTTTGCTTAGTAAAACTGTTATTCCCGTAGTGGGCATCTTGGCATTTGCCCCATCTTTAGCTGGTCGGTAGACCCACCCATTTGATGTGGAAGTGAATGTTGGCTCACAGTTACTTCCAGATCAAATGAGTGTTTGCCAGACTACTAACACAAATAGCGGTCACCAAAAAACCAACCAGATCTAAATAGAGACACAGCCACCCACACAACAAGCCAACCGCTTCCCAAACCCTTGCAAGTCCAAGTATCACATGCTAGCTTAATTAACTTAAAACCCTGTTCACCTATTTATTATAGCTTAAAATAGTGAATTTACAGGACCGTTTAATCTCTTTCACAGTTAGCTACGGACCTACGGTGTCTTTTAGCAGCTACAGCGAAATGAGGCTCCATAGAGGAGTCCTCCTCCAGATCAGAGCTGCATTTCAAGTCACTTTATTCCACTATAATAAGATTCTACTGCCTTATGGTTAAGTTAAATCACTTAAGCCACATATACTACTAGTGCCTAGTGTTATCATGTCAAGGACGCCCAAATGAACATGTAATTTTCTGCGTATTCCCTATTTTGTGCCATGGACCCCCATACCAGATTTTGTTGTTTTTGTTTGAAAATACCAGATCTACAAGCTCACAACATGTGTGTACTGACATCTGCTCTTCGCTGTGTGCATTTTGCAGCCCTGGGGGTCGATTCTGAGGAACTGGAACTTCCTGGCAGTGACTCACCCAGGCTACATGGCCTTCCTGACCTATGATGAGGTCAAAGCCAGACTGCACAAGTATATCAACAAGCCTGGCAGGTAAGCCATCACCCACTGTAGGGTTGTGCCAAGTACCAGACATTCAAATAAGAGACACACCCTTATTTACAATTTAGACATTTATTTAAACCAGAGAGATTTATAGTAAGCAAGAACAACACAAGGTAATACATCAAATGCATAGAAATAGTCATCTACGATCATAAGTAAACCAAGAACATTGAAACTATATACACTATAGTATGCCAGATCAACCTGCTGGCATCTGTCTACATAACATGCTGTCTAAATGCTGTGTACATCGTTGCTGTCTGGCAGAAACCTCTTATCTCCATATTTCAACTTTGTGTGTTTTTTATCGAAAATCAAAGCCCTATTTGATCATACTAAAGCATCACACAAAAGCATCGAAAATAGCAGATCCGCAATTAACTTTTTATGTTTTTACAAGTAACAGTTTTGGACCTATGAGGTTTCCACGTTATGTAATTTCTTTGCATATTATATTGACCACTTGAACCCTAGCATCCATATTCAGCATCATTCGAATCCTAATGCACATCAAAGAACCGCATTCTACTCCGACCAAAAACGGGGGTTTCGCTTCGCTTCCAATCACACTTGATTACGATTCGGTGCAGGTGTGAATGCAATCCGCAGCAAATAAAGGAAATGAAGCAAACAATGTGGCGGGTGAGGAGCTAAACACAGTTGGAGACGGAGAAGGCATATTTTACACAGCGCAAATATGTCCCGTTACCGTGGATAGACGTGGTCGAATGAGAAGACCGAAGCCCATGGTCGAAATGAGGACGAGTACATTAAACAATTGCACATAAACAACACAACACATAAAACGCCCTACAGAATATTCTGTCTGTCTGTGCGTGCCGTAAACATGGAGTGCTGTCACTGTGTGGGGACTTAGGCCAGGGACTTTTTCTGTCTGTGCTCAGTGCGCTGAGCATGCTGTGCCTCTATGCCCAAAGGAACAGTGCGTGCGGAGGGGGAGAGAGAGAGAGAGAGAGAGGTCCAGTCCCCGACGGCACGAAACATGCACGTTATGAGTATAATTTTAACACCATAGAGTAGGCTATAGTTTATGAATTGATCACATTGATAAAATTCCCTGTTGCGTTTCCTTGCTGCGCTTGGCACAGCCAGAGTGAAGGCAAACCGCAGCTAATTAAATATGCAAGAATCCCAACTTCTTCCCATTCGCATCGAGTCTACCGAAGTATTAGGTGAGAATGTGACCTAAGAGGGCTTAAGTGGTTAACAATCTTTACTATAGTATACGAGCAGTATGAACTTGTAAGATGTGTGGCATTGATTGCTTCCCAAAAATCATAAGGAACAAAGTCAGTTCAATAAGGAACAATTCCGTATTTCAAGGGACGGTTGTCAACCGTTGTATCACCATGTACTGTATAGGTCTGTATGTACAGAGGTATTTGGTTCTATTGATTTTATGAACCTGCTGCTGCTTTATTGCATGGCACACTTCTATCGACCCTGTACCAGGGCTGGCTATATTTCAGCGTTTGCTTGTTTACCCAAGCCTAATAAGACGGTCCTCCGCTGGCCGTGTGCTTTTTCTTTCATGTTATCTAGAAGTGAAGCCACAATCTGGTTCTAGGATGCCTTGCCTGTGTTATGCTCTAACGAACCCCACTTGTCAATGCAGACAGAATGGTAAATATTTATAAGCCTTCGCTGAACATCAACATTGGCAACATTCACAGTATGGCAACTAAACAAATAGTTCACAGACACATGTTCTAAAAAATGTAGATTATAAATATCCCTCTGTTTAGCCTGAGTTGTCCATGGGTGTCGCTCACCGGAAATAGCAGATCTATGATAATAGCTTGTACAGTAGATCGGCTATTTTGGTGTGTGACACCCGTGCACAATTAAGTACAAAGGACCATTCACACCAAGTACTATAACTCTAACTAAGACTCACCTGTTCAGACTCCACTGTAGCCCGTAGCACTTGCCATAGCACTTTCTCTATAGCCTGGACGACCTGTATGCAGACTTATGCAAAGGTTCAAAATTCAAATGAAATGTAGATACCGTAGCATGTAGACATACTCTACTGTAGTGTAGACCCATGGCATCCTATAGTTTATAGTCTTTATTATACTATTTAGACTGATGATAGGTTCTTGGTTTACCTATGATCCTATTGTGTTTACCTTGCTTACTGTAAATTTGTCTGGATTAAGAGTGTCTGTTAGATGCCGAATTTGTAAATTGTATATCGTTCACCAATGTCGTCGTCCTTAGAGTTGTGCTGTGAACTCTGCTATCCACTTGACTATAAATGATTGTCCAGTGCCATGTGCTGCTCTTGCATGTGTAAACTACAACTTTGTATCCATCCCCTGGTTTTTATCGTAACCACTTGAATCCTATAATCATTCGCTGAAAATAGACGATTTACAGGCTCACAATGCGTCATGAGCTTGGAGATATTTCGGGCATTGATAGTTCAGTACAGTACAGAGCCAACATAGGTCCATATAGAGAGTACAAGATGCAATACATACAGATACTGTGCTGCAGTGCATAGAAACTTATATATTATTGTCATGAATATATTTAGGACTGAGGCAGGTTCTAAAAACGCCTTCTAAATCCTGAACTACAAAAATTTTATGTTTCTATACTGTACATACTGTAGCAACAAGAACCCCAAAAGGGGTTCCCATCCTGAAGGGTAAAAACACCAAAAGGGGTTCCCGTCCTTATTGAATAGGTTAAGAAAAGATGAACATTGTTGAAAAAAATCAAGTAATACTCAATTTCTTTCTTAAAAAACAGATATGTTATCCGAATTTGCATTGAAAGCAGACCGAACAAAACAAATCACTTTCTACATACTAACAAGCTACTAATGAGGTTGTGTATATACTAGTGAGGCCAATTAGTTTCAGTTGCAAATTCTCACAAGGCTAACACAAGCCCCCCCTTTCCCCCCGTAAGTGGGAAATGCATGGTGGAAAAATAATAAGTTAAATAATAATTACTGTACATAAAATAAAATAAACGTGCGTGCGTGCATGCGTGCGTGCGTGCATGCGTGCGTGCGTGCATACGTGCGTATTTAGTACCAATCCCTTGGTGACTCACGCAAATATCGTATTAACAGTCCCCGGCACTCGCATCCACACGCGCACACATGCTGTGTACACAAACACACACAAGGCTGTGAGTGGGAGAACTAAAATGTGAAATGAGCTATGCTGTGTACATCTTATTATCTTATCACACATACTCACCTGACTCTACTAATCAGCCACAACAGTGTCTCCAGAATGATCTGCTGGAGTCTAGATGTATGCGTATAGATTAAAGAAACACAGTCTAGATGTATGCGTATAGATTAAAGAAACACAAAGGCAATTAGTAATCCATCACTGCATTTGCGGAATTAACAATATTGGAACAGTATATGTGTTGTTTGCTTATAATGTGTACACCCACACAGTAGCATTGTCTATGTTCTTGTTGTGTACAGATGGACCCTCACAGGTCCATTTGGTTCTTAGTCTCACAGTTAGACACAGTTCTGCTCTACAGCAGTGGTTCTCAACCCATGGGCCCCCAAATAATTGGCAAAACACTGAGATTTTAATGATAACATGACATTAATATTAAAAGTAATACAGTACTATGTTGTTCCCATTGACCCAAGCTGGAACACAATCGTATGATTGAGCATTAAAATAAACAGGTTTGCAAACATCAAAGTGATACAGGGTTTAAACACATAACGTTGGCATAAAAACAGCGAAGGCAACCAACCACTACGGTTATGGTCAAGGGTTTGGGGTATAGGGTTAGTAATGTCGGATTATTGGGACGTAACGCACTAACACTATGCACCCAACAACTACGTCAAAGTCAAAATCTCTTGACCCATCTCTTGGAGCGGTAAGACGCAGCCGTGCCGTGCTCGGGAATCATTTGGCCCAATCAAAGGCCCAAGAATAATTAAGAAAATACTATGTTAAAAGGGTAGGTTTTTAGTCCAGACTGTGGTGCTCTCAATGCTCTGGAAATGGATGTGGCCACTCGGCTGCCTGCACTGTATGTTAAGTGGTTAGGTGGGTGGGCAACGAATGCTTTCAATATTTTCAAGCATGTCCTATAGTATATCCAGAAAAGTTGATACCGGTATACCACAGCCCTGCAGTACAGTACTGTATGTCTCAGCTCTCGTAAAGCCCTGCTGAATTCAGTGTGAATTCAGCACACTTAGCCTCATGCTGGTTCTTTGTCGTGCCAGATTTCTCTTCTCTCAGCCTGTTTCTTTTTCCACGTTCAAATTGTTCCACACTGTGCCGCTGAGAGATTTACTTTATTCCAAAATGTGATTTAAAACGATGGTGGGAAGCCATGAGTGATAGAATGAAAGGTGTTTTTTTTTTTTAAGTACTGTTTGTTGCAGGAAGATGTTATATACTGTATATCAAAGAAACAAAAGGACTTCATAAATCACTGTCTAGACAGTGTTGTCTGTTGTATTTCTATGTGCACGTTTCTTAAAGGGTGGTGGTAATAAAGATGATGTCGCATCCCCAGGGTAATGGAACTGTCACTGATGACATCAGGACTGTGCAACTAAATGATGTGTTCATCTGATGAATATTAAGGGAAATAGAAGTCTATTATTGATGCTGCCAGGACTCATTTCGTCAACAGTGATTGCTGTAGTGTTGATGGGAAAGAAATATTAAATAAAATCGCCAGATAAGACCAAAATGGAATACCCGTCCTGTCAAAAGCAAATTGTAAGAACAATTCGTCGATATCTGGTGTCCAAACCTTTGCAGAAAATGGAATCCTTAAGCTATGTTCCAAAAGATAATACTTTTCATTGGTTCAATATTTATAAAAACCAACAGACAGACTTTACCACTTTTTCAGACTTTTTTCTTTGTTCCTTTTCTTTCAAAAATAGGGCTGCTATTTTTTTGTGACACTGTAGTACGAAAGTATTTACATACATTTACGGAAAAGAATCAGCATTTTGCTTCAATGCATTCTTTAATCATATACTCTCTACTTGTAGTGTACGACTAGAGGATTCAGTTGTCTACATGTACACGATGGGTCTATGTTGTCTTCTGAAACCACAGAAATCTCTGTTTTTATTTGTATCAAAGGGATTTAGTGCATCTGGGATCTTTTGATGTATTGCAGGATCTCCATATCCCACAACAAACGGACACACGCGTACACCACACGCGCACACACACCACACACACACACACACACACACACACACACACACACACACACACACATTACACACACACAAAGAGGCACTCACTGAAGTGTAGCCCAGCATGTCTGTCTGTGTGTCTGTGCCAGTGAAGTGCACTTGTGGGTGTTGATGCATCCATCATGAAGTCTGTGGATTGTTGTGCCTGTGTCTTAAGCCTAGCAGATGGGATGATTCAGAGGATGCCGCAATGTTCAAATGGTGACACTGTGTTCTGTTATTTGAATACATTTGAAACTACTGTTGATGATTTTCTTCCCCCCTCTGTCAGGTCGCATAATGACTATATTAGGGATTTCACTTTTCCTGTGTTGAGGAGGATCTCTGTTAAGTGTTTATTTATGTAGTCAATTTGGCTTTTTCTTAACCATTCTTAACCAGTTGTTTGGTTTACATTGCTGTTTTTATCCCAATGGTTTTTAAACTGTAGCACTTTGGGGTTAGCGAAAATGTGAAGCGCGTTATAAATGAAATGTATTATTAGTTATTATTATTATTATTATTATTAAGCCCATATACCCCCATACACCAAATTGCCTAAATAGACAAACTACAAGCTCACAACACGTTATGAGCTTGTAGGATTGCTATTATTTGCTCTATTTTGGATTATTTAGCATTTTTTAATTGGCCGATTAGGGGACCTAGATATCAATGGGTCCGCGACCCACAAATGGGTCTCGACCCAGTGTTTGGGAACCAGTGGTCTACACAAGACTTTAAGGACCACTGCTCTACATTATTGTCAAGTGGGAGTCTGTCCCATTGTGCACTGTACACAGTATGTGTGTGAGAGCTTTGTGTCCCTGTCTCTCTCCCTCCACCATGCAGTTACATCTTCAGACTGAGCTGCACCAGGCTGGGCCAGTGGGCCATCGGTTACGTGACCAACGATGGCAACATCCTGCAGACCATACCCCACAACAAACCCCTGTTCCAGGCCCTCATCGATGGATGCAGGGAGGGCTTGTATGTACAGTACCCTCCACACCTCCCTAGTACACACTCTCACTCTCAGTCAGTCATAATCAGTCAGTCATTTGATGGAGGGGAAAGGAACTAGTTGGAATAGAATAGTGTTTTTCTTCCATGCACTACGTTCTACTGGGGAAACTCCCCCCTGTCAGGGGAAAAGAAGCACCCTGCTCACTCACTCCCCATGCAATGAAGGAAGCATGATCTCAGTTCGGGGCTCTCCCGAGGTTGGCAGTGGGAGAGTAGCGCCCAGGATTACAGTTTAGGCCAGCGGTACCCAAATGTTTTTGGCCGTGCACCCCCATGTTACCTCCTGACCTAGCTGACGCATCCCCAACGCTAATTCTCGTTGTATTTGGCCGAAAAAGTATACATTTTTTAATATGATTTATGGCAAATAATCACAGAATGTCATGCAGCTGCTCTATACATCTCCTTACAACAGTGGTTTACCCGATTTAGCCGTTTATGTGAAATAACACCATAAAAACGCCATGACCCTTTTCATGTCACCCCCTAGAGGGCGTCCTGTAGACAGAGGGCTCCATCTTGCACCACCCTTATCCCTTATCCCTTACCCCTAAACTTATTTGCCAATTTTTACTATTTTGAAAATAATTTAAAAATAGTTCAACTAGTCGATCTACATGTTGTGAGCTTGTAGATCAGCTATAAGGCAAATAAGTTTAGGGATAAGGGTTAAGATATAGCCCAGAATGTGAACTGACAGAATCATTCATATCTGATTTGAATAGAAACACAAAGATGTTCTTGTTTCTTTCTGTTTTCTTGTGGTCCTAAAACACTGCTTTTTAGCCTGGGACGGTTATTGAAGGCACGCACATTCCATCATTTTACTATATATGTTTTGTGCATGGCCTCCGACCACAAGATGTCTTTGAGGCTTTCGTGACGACGTTTCCATCACACCTGACAGCTGCTGTCTGACGGTCTCCACGGCACATCAAACAAACGCACTTCCTTTCCTCGTGGCATCGCTCTTTCCTCAGCCATCAATCAAACAGACTCCAGTTAACGGCAGCCTTTCAGATCAGATAATGCTCTCAGAAGTCTACCGTGGCCTTGGGGAAGGGATGTATTTACAGGTACTTATGT